>NC_091703.1:47816136-48119166 GCF_041296265.1 Equus caballus | reverse complement strand
GAAGTTCTAGCAAAGTGACAGGGAGCTAATAAGGGGGTCAGACAAGGAGGATTTGGTCATGTTGGAAATAGCAGAGGGAGGAGGTGGAGGGAGGAAATTAGACCTCCTCTGAATAAAGGAAGGACCAGGGGATAGCTGGAGGGCATCCCATGAGTGGGTCCTTGGGGCTGGGTGTATAGTCCCAGCCTGGGTAGGATGACAGTGCCAGGGGCAGGGAGAGGATGGGGCAGGAATTGCCCAGCCTGAGGGCTTGAGGGCATATAGTTCATCCTATTTTTAAAGTGATTTTTGTTTTGTTTCGTTTTGTTTTTTGGGGGATGATTAGCCCTGAGCTAACTATTGCCAATCCTCCCCTTTTTGCTGACAAAGACTGGCCCTGAGCTAACATCCATGCCCATCTTCCTCCACTTTATACATGAGACACCTACCACAGCATGGCTTATGCCAAGTGGTGCCATGTCTGCACCCAGGATCCGAACAGGTGAATCCCAAGCCGCCGAGAAGGGGAACGTGTGCACTTAACTGCTGCACCACCGGGCCAGCCCCAAAGTGATGTTGTTTTTGGTGCTCAATTTCTTTATTAAATTTATTTAAATAATCTTGCAGTCCCATCTCATTTCATGTCAAATTGTTTGAGTGAAGAGGATCTCATCTGCCTCATCCCCCCAATGTTTAATATTCCCCCTTTTCCTGTCTTTTTAATTCATCTCCTCTAAGTAATGGACCATTCCCAGATTGCATAATCTAAAACCCTGTGGCCCAGTGGTTAAGTTCACGAACTCCACTTTGGTAGCCCGGGGTTCCCCAGTTTGGATCCTGGGCACAGACCTACACACCGCACATCAATCCATGCTGTGGCAGCAGCTCACAGAGAAGAATTAGAATGATCTACAACTAGGATATACAACTACGTACTGGGGCTTTGGGGAGAAAAAAAAAGAGGAAGATTGGCAACAGATGTTAGCTCAGGGCCAATCTTCCTCACCAAAACAAAAAATAAATAAATAAAACACACAGCACTGAGGGGGACCAACCAATGCAATGATGAGTCAAGATATGGATGACTGTTCACAATTTGAAAGGTAAGAAAGTGTGCTAAAATTTTGGGATCATATGCAATAAGCATTTATGAACAGATACCTATGACAGAGTATAACGGCAGAGTCAAAATCTTGAGGAATGAAATTCTAAAGGTTGGAAAAACTAAGTGAAGCTTGTGAAAACAAAGGCTATGCAATGACCACTGGGAATGGTGTTGGTGGAGCTCTGACGGGGAGAGAGTGCCCGGAGAGGTAAATGGGAGAGGGGCACATTCACAGAGACTGTGCTGACTCAGCAGAGCCATCAGAAGTTCTCAGGTGGCTACAAGCCCATATTGAAATGTCACAGCGTGATGTGCCAATAGACCAAGCTGCTCCAAGAAGCAGTACCAACTACCGGAAATGATTTTCTCTGAACACCCGTTTCTGACTTGACTCTAGCTGGAGTTTAAATGGGTGTGAAATAGAACTTCTTTCTTTGTTTTCTGCTTATCCTCAATATCATCCTATGAGCATAAAATTGAGATTTCTGATCCTGGCATTCAATGCCATTCACAGTCTAGCCCAGTGCTGCCGCCTTCTCTGTTTTCCCATAATCCACACCCTCCATCCCATCTGGTTTAATCTCTATCATTGTGATTTCTCAACTTTGCATCGTATTTCACACCTTAGCCTTCCTTCTCCACTCCACTTGCCCAGGTCTCATCCACCACCTAAGATACTCACCTTCCTGTCCCTCACCCCAGCCCTGGGTGACCCCTCACCCTCTTCTGAAATCCTACAGCTCCAAGAGCAGTCCCACGTATTTGTCACTAAGCATAATACATCATGTTGTCAATTAACTTTTCTGGCTGAGCATTATATTTTACACTCAATCAGATTTTAAACTCTTAAAGTCGTAGGCTATACCTTATGGTCCTTTCATAACCCTTACATTTTCTGATTTCATATCTTTAGATGGATCCAAAATGTTTGCTTATTCTTCAAGAAAAGACAACAGAAGAATTCATGTTGTTGTCTAAGGGATAAATTGCAGCAGCAGTAACAGTACTGATTAAGAGCTGTCTAGGCACTGTGGTAAGCTCCTCATCTACTGTATTCAGTTAACCTTCAGTAACACATACTATCATTCTCATTTTACATACGGGACAACTGAGAATTAGTAGAGAAGATAGGAAGTGGGAAATATATCTTCCCTAAAGAGCGGAAAATGAGTTTTTACTGTTAGCTAATGGTTCCTTTGGGTTAGATTTTGCATTTTTTGAAATGAAAAGATCACCGAGATGGTAGAGTAAGTGGCTCCTGAGGAGGCGAAGAGCTATGATGAGGGGAGGGGCAAGGTGGAGAGAAGAGGGCAGAAAAGCAAATGAAAGTACTGGCCCTGTAGACAAACTTGCCCTTCTTAAAATAACTCACTGGTCCTTTCTTCCCTCTGGAATTGTTTTCTTGCTCTTCTGAGGCCAACCATTTGTGTGGATGTTCCTGAAGCCCATGTGGCTAACTTGGCTACTTTGGGCTCAAGGGTCATGTTTTAAGTCATAGGTTTACCAAAGGTAGCAGGCCCCAATCAATCATTCCAGGACCTCTTGTAGGGTATGGCCTCGCTATCTCTTCCCCTCCTAGGAGTCTATGTTTCGATGATTTTCAGATTGGCTAGAATGAAGTGATATTAAGATCAAGTGAGTAGTCCTAGTGAGATCAAGTGTTTGAGCTCTGTAGGAAGTTTAGGCCTCTAACTATCCTCATCCGCTTCACCTTGAAATGTTGAACAGATTCCAAGTCCTTTTCAAACAGCCACTTTTGACATATCCTCCTTTCCCCGCTCCCATGGTCTGCAAACCGCTGATAAGAATGACTGTGAGGAGGCAGATCCAGGCAGAACAATGCTCACGGCTTGCTCCCCAGTCTGAAGGGCCCTGGCTGTGCCTGTTTTCTCTTGGAGCTGAGCCATTTCCATGCTTTAACGATCAAGCAATTCAGAGATACCGCTTCTGTTTTGAAATTCATGGCCACTGGGTCTACAGTGTCTCAAAAATATCAAGGAGTTGCCAAATCTGAACATAAATGCAACAAAATGGAGAACATCATATTCATTAGAATTCTCTTTGGAGAGGGTACTGGGTGTGTTCTGAAGAAATTCTTGGAAAAGTCTGGGTAGGAAGGTGAGGAGATCCTCTCCCAAAACAAGTGTGAGTGGAGCTAATGTAAAAAATAATCTATGGAAGAAACTAGAGGAATTGATGCTTCCTCTTAGAGTGGAGAAAGGGAGAAAGGAGGAGAGTGGGACCAAAGAAATGGTGCTACCTGGTGTGATTACTCTCTATGACCCCAACGTCTCCATTAAAGGTACTTCCTGCATAAAAGTTTTGGGTGTGAGCTGATTTTTTTCTTAGAGAAACTGATGAGAGGTTAGCGTTTTGCATCCGAGTGATACATGGATGGAGCTAGATCCGGAGAAAAGGATGAGAAAGAAAACTGTGAAACTGGGGATTTTTCGACATGCTTACTCAAGTGTGTAAGGACTGGGGAGGCCGCAGCTGATCCCCGGGTTGTATAAACTGACGTGAGATACCCTGAAAGCTTCATAAGGACACCGTTGATGGTCACCTATCAGCATTGTGGTCAGCTTGTTGCTGGTACCTTGGGCTTAATGCAGATTCCTCTGCCTGGCTGTCCAGCCTGACAGTTGTATTCCAGGGAGTAAAGTGTTGGTTTTAACTTCCGTAACTTAATGGCAGTAACCCAAGAAATTTCGATCTCAGAGGAGAAAGTCTTAGACGGCTGCTAACATGGGGCCTTCCTTGCCTATGGGCTGTAGATTTAATCCTTAAAATCTTTTGCTTGTGTACCCGTTAAAGGAATTATTAGAAACCATGCAAGCCTTGGTATATTTTCAAGTTGACATAATTATGTGAAATCATTTAGTACATACTCTTTTATGTCTGGCATTTTTCATTAAACATCATGTCTATGAAACTCATCTGTTTCTTTGTCTGTATCAGTAGTCTATTCCTTTGATACGGCTGAGCGGTATTCATTATATGAATACACCACAGTTTGTTTATCCATTCTCCTCTTGCTAGAAGTTTCCAGTTTTTTGAGATTATGAATCAAGTTTCTCTAAGCAGTCTCATATAAGCCTGTTATGATGGCTTTCATATTGACTTTTTTCCTTTTTGTAAGATTTGCTAGAATTGCTGAGTCATAGGGTAGGTATATGTTTAATTTTATAAGAAACTGCCAAACAATTTTGCAAAGTGGTTGCACCATGTTATACCCTGCTCATCAATGCATGAGAGTTCTGGTCACACCACGTCTTTACCAACACTTGCTATTGTTTGTCCTTTTACTTTTAGCTGTTCCAGTGGGTATGAAGTGCTCTCATTTAACTGCATTTCCCTCATGGTTAATAAAGTTAATAAAGTTCTCCTTAAAGAGTTTATCGACCGGTCATATATCACTTTCCATGAAATTTCTATCCAAATTTTTGCACATCTTTTTAAAATACAAATTGTAAGATAATATATTTAGACTCAATACATTGCAGTTAAATTAAATGTCAATAGACTAAATATTTGAATTGAAAGACAAACATTGCCAGGCTGGATAAAAAATATAATTATTTAATACTTAAATATAAGGACATGTAAAACTTAAAAGTAAAAACCTGGGAAAATATATACATATATACAAAAAAGCTGAAATCAGAAAAAGGCACAAATTATTACTAGAGATAAAGAAAGACATCTATTGTAGAAATAGTGCATCTACCAAGATGATATAGCAGTTCTGAACCCATGTGCACCTAACAATATAGCCTCAAAAATATATAAAACAAAAACTAAAAGAACTGAAATAAGAACTAGACAAATCCATGATCTTAAGGAAAGATTTTAGCTTTCCTCTTTCAGTAACTAACAGAACAAGCAGATGAAAATTAATAGGAATATGAAATAATTGAATAATAAAAATTAACAAACACAGACTAATTATCATCTATAGAACACTATACCTAACAGTGAGGAAGACATGCACTTTTCAAGTGCACATGGACTATTTTCAAAGTTGGAATTATGCTGGGCCATAAAGCAAGTCTCAAGACAAATTGCAATGATTAAAATCGTAAAGACTATGTTCTCTGACCACAGTGAAAATAAGCTAAAAATCACTAACAAAAAATAAGTAGAAAATCTACAACTGGTCAGAAATTAATCAATACATTTCTAAATAACTCATGGATAAATAAAAAAACTAAACAGAAAATGGGAAGTATTTTGAACATGATGATAATGAAAATAAAAAATATCAAAATTTGTGGGATATAGATAAAGCCGTACTAGAGGAAAATTATTTATTTATTTTGTTTGTGAGGAAGATTGGCCCTGAGCTAACATCTGTGCCAATCTTCCTCTATTTTATGTGGAATGCTGCCACAGCATAGCTTGATGAGCAGTGCTAGGTATGCACCCAGGATACAAACCTGTAAACCCCAGGCCACAGAAGCAGGGTGCATGAACTTAACCACTATGTTACTGGGCTGGCCCCATATACTTAGAGGAAAATTAGTAGTCTTAAATGCATATATTAGAAAAGATGAGAACCAGTGATCCAAGTATCCACCACAATTATCTTGGGATCAAAAACAGCAAAGTAAAATCAAAGAGAGGAGAAGAAAGAAAATAATAAAGATAAGAGCAGAAATTAATGAAATTACAAAGAAACACACAACAGAGCATATAAATAAAGCCAAATATTCTCTAAAAAAGGAAATAAAATTGATAACTCCCTAATACGAGTCAACAAGATAAAAAGAAAAGGCACAAATCACTGATATTAGGTTTAAAACAAAGGACATTGCCTCAGTTCCTACAAACATCACATAAGCATAATGTGAGAATATTATCTTAACTGGTTCCCTACATAGACTCTGCTCCTGTGAAGAGATTATGCCTATTATTCCAAGCCAGTATTCAAGTCAATTTGGCAGTTTTGTTTTTTGGGGTAAATTAATCAATTGGCATTTCAGTTGCTAAACTGAGGTTTTCCACATTTAATCAGAGTGACCCAGTTCTGCAATATTTGAAAAACCCTGTGTGAACTAACCAAATTGAGCCTTGGTGCATGCAAAGCAGAAGACCAGACATTGGCCTCAAAGTTATTCTAGACACTGGGCAGGTCTGCTGTAAGGCCCAGTTGGATTCTTTCTGAATTACTAATTTTTAAATTTCCTCAGTTGTGTGTACACATAAGATGACCTCTTATGTATATTTCTATCCTACATAGAGTAGGAAGAGTAGAATTTTGCTAAGCGGAGGCAACAAATGCACAAAAGCCCACAAGCAGGAAATGATATACTATATTCAGGGAGGAGTGAATTTTCCGGCTGCAGAGTAGGACATTTAGGGGGAGGGCTGAGTGGAAAAGCTGGCTGGACACCTAGGCTTGGTTCTGACTATGAAAGGTCTTGGAACAGACATCTTCTTGTATATTCCTGGGACCCACTGAAGGTTTCCAAACACGGGTGTGACATAAGCAGACTTGTATTTCAGAAAGCATACAAGCCATTCTTAAAACTTCTCAAGCAAATGACTTTCCTAGATTCTAAGTACCAGACGTGTGGAGCCCTCAAGATTGATTAGTTGGTTGATGCACTCTTTCCTTTATAAATAAACAAACCAATAGAACACCAAGGAAGAAGCAGGTATTAGTTCTCCTCCTGCAGCAGTTTACAATATAGTAAAGAGATAACACTTACACGCACAGTACAGAAAGGAAATGTACCAGGATTAAAAGGACATGGATTCTAGCTATATCTCCTCCATTTTTATTTGTTTATAAAACAAATATTTAATAAGCACCTATTATGTGTCAGATATCTGCTAGAGTAGGTATATAGTGATGGGCAAAATATGCATGCACCTTGTTCTTATGAAACTTATGGTCCAGTGGAGGATAAAGATATCTAACAATCCAAAATTCTGTTCAGCAAATATGTATTGAGTATCTAATATGTGCCAGGCACTGTTCTAGGTGCTTTAGATAATGATGAAAAAGCAGACAGAGATCTGTGCCTATACAGGGTTTACATTCTAGTGGGAGAAGATAGAAAATAAACTCTAAACATAAAAATAAGTTATATATATATATATCTTATTAGAAGGTGATAGGTACTATGGAAAAAAAAATATAAACTCAGGTACGCATTTTTAGTAATGACGAGGTTGGGATGGGTTGTCACTTTAAATAGTACAGAGTGGCCTCTTTGAGAAGAGGATGTGTAAGCAAAAATTAGAAGAGTTTGTGGAATTGACTATGCAGATATCCAGGGGAAATGTATTCTGGGCAGAGGGAACAGCCAATGTAAAGATGCTAAGATGGGCACATTCTGGAGTGTTCCAGGCATAGCAACGAGGTCAGATTGTCTGAAGCAGAGTAAGCAAGGGGGAGAAAAGCATGTCTAGGCGAGCTGATGTAGATTTTGCAGGGCCTTGTAGGTCTTTGTCTCTACAGGGACTTTGGCTTTTACTGAGAGCAATGGGGAGCCATTGTAGGGGTTTGGGCAGAGTGATCGCACGTGACTTACATTTTAGCAGGAAGACTGGTTGCGTGTTACAACCTGTAACTAAGTCATGATAAGTGTGTCCTGAGATGGAATAACAGGGAGACTGAATTCATGAAACATATGTTTGGTGTTGGGCCCTAAGTTTAACCAGCCTCCGCCGCCTCACCAAGCCATCAGTGAGGATCTGGCATCATGCTGTGTACATAGGCACATGTTAGAGAACATTGTTCTTTGGTAATAATGCAGAGTGGCACGTCAGCCAGGGCCAGGTCATGAGTTACACACCAGAAGCGTTTTAGCAAGTAAAACACACATTCTCTAAAAGAGCACTATCACCCCCAAAGGGGTGACAGTTGGTGCTTGGTGAACAAACCGCTTACTCTTTTTATGTCCAGAGCGCAGATGTACCTACGGCAGGTAAGCAGATGTGCAGTGTATCTGCAGCACTTTAATTTTATGGGAAAAATATCTAAAAAGGATCTTTTCGGGGCCAGGGAGGGGATGGGGTTCTGTGCCCAGGAAAAAGTTTGGAAAAGACTGACTTAAAGGAAGGGAGGGAGCAGCAGGAAGATCACGGAGCTCCAAGTTAGGAATCACAGGCGAAATCAGCTCCTCATGAACTCTGTGTGAACTTGGACCACCTACCTCCCCTTTCCAGGTTCCAGGCTTTTCTGAAATGTACAATCAAAGGTTAGACTGAATGATGTCTTGAGTTTTCTCCAGCACTAAAATTTTGAGGAGAATGTGAGCTGGGGCTCCATTGAGTTATAAACTCCTAATTACGGAACCAATGGTAATTTATCAGGTATTCGGACCCCTCAAATCTTGCTCTTCAGTAAGATAAGAGGCCAGCGTCAACAGCCTTTAAAGTCTGTCTCTGATCTCTTTCTTCTTGTCTATTCTTCCCCAAAGCTAGAATTCTAGAAATACTGCTTCAGTTTGCTCCAGAAGATTCCCAGACACAATACTGGAGCTAACAGTACAATGAAGTTTTGTCAATAAGATGCTCATCAAATGCTTTGAAATCTGTCAACCAAAGTTGCATTGCTTCTCAGTTTTCCATGATTTCTAGATGTTAAAGTCCCTTTACAATCTATTTAGGTTGTCACATCAAGAGAATGAGGTACATGATGTGGTGAAGGGAAGCAGGAATTAGAGGACAGAGTGCCAGATTGAAAAACAAAGAGCCCGTATATTCGTGGCATCTGTAGATGACATCAACTAGGAAAACTTGTGCATACGGTTCTTGCGGCTTATTCCAGACCTGGGCCAATTGCACTAAGAAAACCTTAAATAGTTTATTCTTTGTCCATTAGGGGTTTAGTTTCTCTTACTGGTCCACCAATTATGTTTAAAAGTCCCTTGAACAGAGAATGTATCTTTTAACCCGTATGTTTTGTGCTCAATTCGGGATCCTGCACGTAATAGAATCTTAGTGAATGCTTGTCGATTGTGATGATCACCTAAATTTAAGGGGGGAAAATAAAACTCAAAGCCATAAATCTTTAAGTCTCTTATTTGGGATTGTCTGTTCTGATGTGTCCATAGACAGGAGCATTATCTTCTTTTCCTTCTGCCACTTGGTCACCTAGTGCTGTTTCCAGATAAGAAAAGCAAGTAGAATTTATTACTTAATTGGAGTACGTGTAACTCATTTATCATAGGGTATCAATAGTCAAAGAATTGTTTTGTGTAGTGAATTCAATGGTAAATAGCTACGTTACCATTGTGAAGAATTGTTCTCCAATGAATTATAGGGGCTTCTTGAATATTGTCAACATTTGGAAGCAATTGGAAGAGGGAGCTCCATGCGTTAACAAATAGTTAAATACTCAGAAATTTCAATATATACAGGGAAGATAATTCAGTTCAACCTCTAGTCAATCCAAAGAATCTTGGAGTTACTGGAAATGAGGAAAACCCCAGAGTCTAGTTGAAAATATCCTTAGGAGCGAAGGAGTTAACTGAGTGTGCAAGCTTTATCTTGTGTCCAATGGACTTGTGGTTTGCTGATTAAAGTTTCCAGTAAATGATTGTTAGAGACCTGTCATTGATAGCTGTTGCTCGTTGCTGCGTTTCAAAAGCCCATTGATTCCTCTGCAAGGCAGTACCGCATCCTCTATCCCTTTACTTGCTTCAGATCTACTCAGATCTACCCGCAAAAGGATCTATCAGATCAATAAACATGAATGATGAAGACTACAGCACCATTTATGACACGATCCAAAAAGAGATGACGTATGAGGTTCCAGACCAGCCAGAAGAGGGTGAAGCTCCCCTTTATGATAACGTCCAGGAAGACTTGAAGTCAGAAAACAATGTATATGCTGCTGAGCTAGAAACCCATGAATATGACTCTGTATCAGTTTATGCTGCTGCGGGTGAGGAGGACAGCTTGGCCTCTTCCCAGCCAGAAGAAGGAGACTACGTCCTACCTGATGATGTATGTTCTGAGGCCCAGGATCTTCAATCAGATGAGCCCCAGGAGGAAAGGGACATCTCAACGGAAGAGTTACACTCACCAACCCAGGACCAGGAGCCCAGCCCAGAGGAGCCCCAGGAGAGAGGAAGAATGATGAAGGAAGACCTGCCACCTCCTTCAAGCTTCATTGTCCAGCAGAGCAGGACCTTGTCCACCAGTGAGGCTTCTGCCACCTATTCTGTTGCTGATGGTTTAGAAGACGGCGAATCAGCTTCCACGGGCCCTGAGATTAACCTCTTTGTGAAGGTAAGAGCTGCCTCTGACAGGCACACCTGCACATGTCAATGGCGGAACTGGTTTTATTTTGCTCTGAGTGACCAAGGAAAGATGCATGGTGTCATGGTCCTTGGATCTCAATCCATATTCAAGAGTAGGGCAGAGTGAATGAGTCATTCCAGAGTTCACCCAGGATGCTCAAAATTACCAGAATTGGAAAGTGCATTTAAAGTGCATGTCTAATCGTTGACTTCTATACCATGGGCAAAGCACTTTTTAAGAGTTTCCTTATGAGGGGGCAGAAATTGCTGCTCAAATCCTTACCTTTGACACAGACGTTAAGTACGTTTTCCTGTCTGGTTCAATTTCCTTCATCAACATGATTTTTAAAAACGAAACCAAGGCTGTTGAAAGAAAGTCTTATCAACAGTCAGGCGTTGGGGTTTCCCTCTCAACGTTTCTAAGGTCACAGATGCTTCAGGTACATGGTCAATAAACATTACCTCTGTCACCAATCTCACCCTTTTGGCACCAATATAACTAAAATGTTTGATGAAGTAACATGATTTCAGCAGTAGTAAGACATTAATTGCCAGTGTTAATGTTTAATGCTTATGATATTTAAACAAAGAGCTTTGGTGATCTTTGTATTAGACCGATACTGTCATAAAGATTAAGGTTATGAATATTATCGAAACATAAAAAGCAGGTCAGGGCTAAACAAATCATATTTATTAATCAAGAAGGCAAATGTTTTTCCCCAATATCTACTCCCTCACTTAATATTCATATTTACATGCTTTTTTATATTAAGGCAACATATTAGTAAATACTGCTATTTCTTGCTAATAAAAATGATTATGAACCTACAAAGCCCCAGTCCACACTCAGTTCTTCCCTTCCTGGTTTACAATAATTCCTCTAATGAAATGAATGTTACTTACTAATTAAATACATTATTATTTTCTACTTTGTACCTTTCCCTAGTTGCTTTGTGCTGTAAATCGTGTCTCTTTTCTTCTAGCACAAGGTCCTATAATAAAGCACCTCACAGAGTGTTTGGCTCATACTTAGGTGTCCAATAACCCTGGCCGGGTATTATGCAGAGCATCTGAGGGGGAAAGGGGTGTGTGAGACAGGGCCCCTGCTCTCAAGAGATCACAGTGCGGTGCAGGAGACAGATGTGCACACAGTGAATTTTGGTGAATAGAGGAGGGAGCAGAGTGCTGTGGGTGTTCCGGGAAGGAGGGAGGACCAAAGCGCACATGATGAAGCCCGGAGAGGGTCCACGGAGCAGGTGATGTTCAAGCAGGTGCTTTCCAGCAGCCTCTCCGGCCCATATCCACATCATCATTGTGTTAGTTTCCCCCAAAACTGTGGGGTTTTTTAGTGAGGAAGATTGGCCCTGAACTAACATCTGTGCCAGTCTGCCTCTGTTTTGTGTGTGGACTGCCACCACAGCTTGGCTTGGTGAATGGTGTGTCAATCTGCACCAGGGACCCAAACCAGCGAACCCTGGGCTGCCGAAGCGGAGCGCAGGAACTGAACCACTATGCCAACGAGCAAGCCCCTAAAAAAGTATTTTTAAAGTGAGCACTAGTGTATTTTTTCTCAGGACACAAGCATCCATGCAACTTCATGCAACAGGCAAGGTGGATTGTCATCATCACCATTGGCACCAAGGCAATTATTTGGAAATTCGGCCAAGCGTTGATTTCACCAGAAACTAGCTTCCCACTGGTGTTGAACCAATAGAAGTAGGAGGGAAAAGAAGTCTTGGCGTCTCCAGCTGGTACCAGCAACAGGAAAAACAGCGTGATGGTGACATGTGATTGCTAAATTATTTATGATCTGTAGTTCTGTAAAGCAAATATTACATTTAAGTCTTTAAGTTTGCATTCTTTCTAGTATAATCTTGTTAACCAGGAGAGCATAGAGTGCACCGTCAACCTCAGCTCCTGTGTAGTTCACACACACTCCTTTTTTAAGGAGACTCAGCAAGCTCAGGAGGAAGAGCGGTAGTTGTAATCCCTGCTTCTCAACCCACCTGCCCCATCCCCACTGCAGTTCCTTAGTCAATGTCTAATGGAAACGCAATATATGAAAACGAGTAAAACGGGCTGCTCTGCTTGCGTGGGGTAGAGCGCCTGAATGTGACCTGCTCAGGCTCCTTCCTCCTCCCAGCTCCCCGGAGAGGGTGCTGGAATCCCCAAATTTGATGGGCTCAGGTGCGCCCAGCATCTTCCTAGCAGGGCTTGTTGCTATGCAGCCCGGGCTTTCCCCTCCAGGGCTGTTTGAGTGTAGATCTCTTGGGTGGTGTCCGTATCTGTACTCATTTGCATGTGTTTCCACCTGTTCTAGACAAGTCAGTGAAAATGTCTCGCAGGCTTGTAACTCGATGTTCAACCAACATTTTACGGAGGCTCAGCCATTTCAGGCTGTTGACCAATTACTTAACTAAAGTACATCATTTATTTATTCATACAACAGACAGTTATGCTGCCAGGCCCTGGGTTTACAACTACGGAGAAAACAAAGTCTTGGCTCCTATGCACTTTGCATTGTAGTGGGAGAGACAACTGAGGGACAAATAAATAAGTAAACGTAAAATATGCCCAGTGGTTAGTGCCATAGAGAAACAGAACGCAGAATAGTGGGGGTATTAATTTCCTATTGCTGCCATAACAAATTATCACAAACTTAGTGGCTTGAAATAACGCAAATCTATTCTCTTATAATTCTGGAGGTCAGAAATCGGAAATGAATTTTCTGGAGCTAAAATCAAGGCGTCAGCAGGGCTGTGTTCTTTCCAGAGGCTCTAGGATGGAATCTGTTTCCCTCTTATCACTTCCAGAGGCTGGCTTCATTCTTCACTCATGGTCCACGTCACGTCACCTTTTCGCCCCCTGCTTTCATCTTTACCTTGACTCCTCCTGTGTCCCTCTTATCAGGAGCCTTGTGATTAGTTTGGGCCCACCAGGATAATCCAGGGTAATATTCCCATTTTAAGATTCTTAATTTAATCACAACCACAAAGTCCCCTTTGCCACAAAAAATAACTTTCATGGGTTCCAGGAATTAGGATGTGGGCATATTTGGGAGTCACTATTTGGCCCCCCACAATTGGAGATGTTATTTCCATTTCAGCTATGGACCCCTTGTCTGGAAACATATGATTGAGAAAACGTGCTCATACAGTCATGCATACATCTTCCTGCATTCCTTTCTCCCTCCCTTCTCTCCTTCCTTCCTTCCTTCCTTCCTCCCTCCCTTCTCTCCTTCCTTCCTCCTCTCCATTCACTTATTTATAACATACTTTCCACATGCCAAGTACTGGATAAAAGATGAACACAGTATATCTTAAGTCCAACTGTCTTGTGGAGAAAACTAAGAAACATAATTCTTGAAGATAATAAGGGGAAATTGGCTGAGACCAGTGAAAAACGGGTCTCTGGTGAGAGATGCAATCCATGTTGTAAAGCAATCAAGAGGTGTTTTTGAGTCATAATTTGCCACATAGTATTGTGAAGCTTGTCTTACTGCTTTCTGCTAAAATTGAGGGACCTATAGACACGTTCCTAATTTGTATGTGTGCATAAGAGAGAGAGAGAAAAAGAGAGACAGTGGGAGAGAGGGAGAATAGAAGGAAAGGAGAGACAGAGAGAGGGAGAAAGAGAAGCATTCCGGCATTTTGTTTAATGCAAAGGAAAAAAAGTGTTCTGATGATGGTTATTGCAAAGAAAAATGGTACAAATGAACACTATTTGTCCTGCACATAATTGACATCACTGACTATGGAGGGCAGTACATGCTGATTGACATCATTGACTATGGAGGGCAGTGCATACTGATTGTCATCATTGACTATGGAGGGCAGTACATGTTGATTGACATCATTGACTATGGAGGGCAGTGCATGTTGATTGACATCACTGACTATGGAGGGCAGTGCATGTTAATTGACATCACTGACTATGGAGGGCAGTACATGTTGATTGACATCACTGACTATGGAGGGCAGTGCATGCTGGTTGACATCATTGACTATGGAGGGCAGTGCATGCTGGTTGACATCATTGACTATGGAGGGCAGTGCATGTTGATTGACATCATTGACTATGGAGGGCAGTGCATGCTGGTTGACATCATTGACTATGGAGGGCAGTGCATGCTGGTTGACATCATTGACTATGGAGGGCAGTGCATGCTGGTTGACATCATTGACTATGGAGGGCAGTGCATGCTGGTTGACATCATTGACTATGGAGGGCAGTGCATGCTGGTTGACATCACTGACTATGGAGGGCAGTACATGTTGATTGACATCATTGACTATGGAGGGCGGTACATGCTGACTGTCATCATTGACTATGGAGGGCAGTACATGCTGACTGCCATTGACTATGGAGGGCAGTACATGCTGATTGACATCATTGACTATGGAGGGCGGTACATGCTGACTGTCATCATTGACTATGGAGACCAGTACATGCTGACTGTCATCGTCGACTATGGAGGGCAGCACATGCTGATTGACCTCATCGACTATGGAGGGTGGTACATGCTGACTGTCATCACTGACTATGGAGGGCAGTACACGTTGCAGAGCAGGTTGTGAAGTCAGTTTGCATGGGTTTGAAACCTGGCTGAGCAAGTTAATTTCTGTTAAATTGTTTAGCTTCTCTCTGCTCCAATTTTGTCATTGGTAAATTGGATGTTATAATGATATGTTTTTCATAGGATTGTCATGAAGATTAAATAAGAAAATTCATGGGCCAGCCCGGTGGCGCAGTGGTTAAGTGTGCATGTTCCACTTCGGCTGCCCTGGGTTCGCAGGTTCAGATCCCGGGTGCAGACGTGGCACTGCTTGGCTAAGCCATGCTGTGGCAGGCATCCCACATAGAAAGCAGAGGAAGATGAGCACGGATGTTAGCTCAGGGCCAGTCTTCCTCAGCAAAAAGAGGAGGATTGGCAGAAGTTAGCTCAGGGCTAATCTTCCTCAAAAAAAAAATAAATTAATTAAATAAAGTTAAAAAAATAAAACAGAAGAAAATTCATATAAATAGCATAGTATGATATCTGACGTATAGTAAATGTTCAATATATAGGCACCTAAATTACTATTATTTATCGTGATGAATTTGAACCATTCATAAAATAGTAATTTTTAAGCACATCCAATAAATGTTAGTAGACATTCCACAAATGTTCCATTACATTTAGCTCCGTTGCTGCCACAATTAGTTCCATTACCGACCCTAAGAGGAGCACCGTAACATTGTGGAAAGAGTGCTGGTCAGGAAATTCTAACACAATAACTTGCTATGAAACATTCCTGGACCCAGATTTCCTCCTCTGTGAAATGCGGTCCCTTCCAGCTCTCACAGTCTTTGATCCAAGGGTGCACGGCTCCAGCACTTTATCAGTACAGACATGTATGGCACCACCTGTCAGCCACTCTAGGAGACCGCTCAGTAATGATTAGGATCTCTAGATTTGGGTGTGGTTGGAAGGCCAACAGGAGACCAACACTCCTTTCCACCCTCAGCTCACGTGAAGACTGTTCCTTGGAAAGTGTTTACAGAGCCTGTCTCTGATTAGGTACTAGCAGGGTCTCCATGCAGGGCTGCACAGGTTGTGCACTGAGCAAATTTAGGGGACCCCATTCACAGCAAGTGTCGATGGTGCCCCTCTTGAAGTCAGACAACATAAGAGCCCTGGTTAATGTTTCTTAGGCTCATAGCTTGGAACCTTTGTTTTAGAAGAGTGACTTCCTATAATTTGGCTCAGCATAGTGTAAAGTGTCACAGAATTGTCAGTAATCGTTATTATTGCTATAGTACAGAAGCCTGATGCTCTTCCAGGGGTCATGGTATCCAAAATAGGGTATTCAACATAATCCATGGGATATTAGAAAATTAAAATTAGAATTTTAAAAAATTAAGCAATATTTCTATTTAATTTTATCTAGTCCTTTTAAATGTTAATATTTTATGTATTTCACATGTGCAAGTGTATTCTTACAGTAGTACATTAATATAAATTGTAAATGAATAAATATACATATATCGTGGGTAAGTGTTTAGGTTTTGTATTGATAGGGATGTTTAATTTAGAAGAATCTTATTGACACATAGTCTTTTCCTTTTCTGCCACCATCTGTGGGCCCGTCAGTCTTTCCTTGGCCAAGACCTGGTGAGAACAGGTCCTGTTACCTCCCAGGTCCTGTGTGGGAGCTTTCAAAGACACTACATTTAGTCCATTTGCCTCGGAGGCAAACAAAAATCCGTCATTGCATTTGAGAAACTATAAAATCCCGTTGAGGAAATAAGGGAGGTGAGGCTGGAACTGGATGTCGAGATGCGGCTCAGTTGAGGGGCCAGTGAGAATGTTCCAGGCAGTGGGCTCAGCATGAGAAAAGGCACAGCCAATCTGCACACGAGTATGACTAGATCCATTGGGCTGGAGTGGAGAGAAGGTCGGCACCGAGCCGATGGGGAAGCTGGAGAGCTAGGGGTCCAGCCTTGCATGGCAAACTCGGGGGCTTGGGTTGTATTCTGAAGGAAACTGAGAGTAACAGAATGTTTTGGAGGAGGGTATCATGAGTCAAGTAATGTTTAGGGTGGTGAATAAGTAAATTCAAAAGGCTTTCCATCCACCGTGTAAAGCAGGACCGGACATCTACGAAGCTTCATTTCTAAGATCAGTCTGATGTTTAGATGTAAATACGTTGTGTATAATGAAACGATGTCTGTTTTTAGTTATTTACTCATTCAGTTGGCTATCTGGATATGACCAAATAGTTAGATCCTTGGCTTCATACAGACAAATTTCTAGAAGAATCTAGCCAGTGGGGTGCTGATTTATATATTATCTATATGTGTATCTAGTTTATATATTGGGGGGGGGGATATGAAGTCAGCACAAAGTTTTGATTGATGTTGTTTCAGTATAGTTTCCAGTAAAAAACTGTTTGTGTAGTCGATCTTAGGCTGCTCAGAAGTTGCACATTTTGATGTCTGGAAATAGCTGGATCCCTAAAAGGATCTTCCGCTTCCATGAGTCCCAAGCACAGATTGCTCTGATGTCAGTAATGAGCAGATGTCAAAGTAGGTTCTTGGAAACATTTGTGAAAAGATACAAGTCTGAGCCTGTTGCATGTGCCCCATTGTCCTTTCATGGAAGCGATGAAACATACTAAAATAGAACGATGAGCAGGTTTGAACAAAGATTTCTATTCTTGTCATAATTTCTTCTTAATTAGGGTGCTAGGAACACAATCAAGTCTCAACTTTATCCAAAATCATTTTCTAGGTGTCCATGTGAACTAGTTTGCTTTGTGAATCAACGTTATCAGTCAAAGAGGTCTCAGAGTCCTAGCACTGTGACAAGAAAATTTAAAACCAGAGGAGGCAAGAAACTTGTCCAGGGCTGCCTGCACATTAGTAGCAAGCTGGGACTTTGGCCTCTCAATCCAGGGCTCTTTCCTTTATGTTGGCATTCCTGGCCTGGGGTGCTGAGTGTTCATGAATATGCTTCAAGGGGTTCAGGATCATTCTAAAACTATATGCAAAATTTTTTGTGGCAGATGACCTCAAGAGGGCCCATGAACCCTGGAGGTTATCTGTGCCTGAGATGTGTTCCCTTTGCCCTGCCTGGTGCTCACGCCTGGTGTGTCCAGGTGGGAGGGAGAAGAATGTGCTGTGCTTGGGCCAGCTAACTCCTTTCCTTTCCTGTGGAGTCAGCTGCTTGCTCTGAGCCTTTCGGCATCTTAAGAAACCACGGGAAGAAACCCTCACAAAAGGATAATAAGGACGCACTACTGAAATCATCATGTGGGGATTATGTCAGCTCTGAAAATGAAGGTGATGCGATATTCTGCAAGAAATACTTCAAATTAGGATCCACCTTTTTTCCAAGGGAAAATTTGGATGTTCTCTTTCCGAGGGACTGCAAACCTAATGACAATTCATCCACAACTAATGCCATCCCCTTGGTGGGCAGTATCACCAATTACACAAACTCAAACTTTTGGGGAACTTAGATTTTTGCTTCCCAACAGTCCTGTCAGTATCACCTCCTAAAGTGTTCTCTTCTCTCTATCTTGTCACCACTGGCTACTGTCAGCTTGGCACAGTTATTCTATTGTTCACTCTGCCTCTAGATTCATCTACCTCCCAAGATGTCCCCATATAGTTACCAGAATGGTCCATATAAAGAGCACAGCAGACCATGCCATTTCTCTCTGCTTCCAGCTATGCCGTGGCTCCCCATTGCCCCCAGGAAAAAGTCCTGGATGAAGAGAAACCCTCTGAATAAAGTCAAAATCTGAGGTACTGGGGATTAGGATTCAACATACAAATTTTGGGGAGACACAGGTCAGCCCATAACACTTAATGTTACACGCACCTCTTTATGTCTTTCTCTCTCTCTCTGTGAACTCTTGAAGGAGGGTCTGCCTTTCATCCATTCTCATGTCGCCAGCCCATGGCTACTTAAATGATAACTGAATAAAGGAAGGAGGGAATAAGTTACCCCCAGGGATCCTCAGGGCACTGAGGGAGGAGGAAGTCTCCCGGTGCCCTGCAGCAGTAATGAGAATGGTGCGCCCAGCCCCCTGTATTAGTTTCTAGAGCTGCTATGACAAATTAACATAAACATGGTGGCTAAAACAACAGGAATTTATTCTCTCACAGTTCTAGAGGCTAGAAGTCTGACATCAAAGTATTGGCAGGGTCCCATTCCCTCTAATAGCTCTAAGGGAGAATCCTTCCTTGCCATTTGCAGCTCCTGGTGGCTCCTGGCATTCCTTGCCTTGTGGCTGCACCACTCCAATCTCTGCCTCCATTATCACATAGCTTTCTCTCCTGTGTCACTGTATGTGTTTCCCCTTCTTTTCTTTTGTAGACTTGTCAATGGATTTAGAGCCCATCTTAATCCACAAAGACCTTGTTGCCAGATCCTTAATTTAATTACACCTACAGAGACCCTTTTTCCAAGTAACGTCACATTTACAGGTTCTGGTTGAGCATATCTTTAGGGAGGGAGGCGCTCTTCAACCTGCTATGGCCCCTGAAGGTAGGATTGAGTTGAATTGAAGTATGGAAACCTCTGGACATGGTTCCATATTTCCCACCAAATGCAAGGGTTCCACGAGAATTCAGTGGACTGTTTGTACCTTCATCTCATTAGTTCTCAGACATTTATGAGAATGCCTGGTCTGGTCTTAGCATCACCCTGAAGTGGGGTTGAAAGCCAATATTCTGAGTGCTTAATATCATTTGTTGAGCTCTGAAGGGATCTCCAGGTCAAATGACTTGAAGACTCACAGTGAGGTTGGTGTTCAACAGTGCAAGGAGCAGCCTAAGGTAACAATGTTGCCATAGCTAATTTGTCCTTGTTCCTGGGCCTGCCTTTGTGATTCTGCATCAGTATAGTAATTGACCAAACACTGTTCTGGCAATAGACATAGAAGCCAGACCAAACAAATAACCAGGAGAAAGTGAGTAGAGTCAACACTGGAGGAGAGAACATCAACTGACTGGGTTTGGGATGCCAATCAGAACATTGGGGGAGGGGACAGTGTTAGACTACTGGGTGATGGATCTTTTTTGGACTCGTTTTTTAAAGGGTAGCTCAACAGACAGTTGGCTCCTTGAGGAAGGGACCACATCTTGCCTATCTCTGCAGCACAGTGTCCTGCGCGGCACAGGGCTTGTCACAGAGGGCTCTGTAAATGTTGGTCAAAGCGAACTGAACTCTCAGATAGGCTTCACTCACCTGATGGAGGAAAGACCATCCCTTGGAACAAAAGTGAAAGCAGATACTTTGCTCCTCTGCTTTAAGCCTTGCTCATTGCCAACACGATCAAGTCCACCCTTGAACATCACGCACAAGGCCTTATGTCCTGCCCCTAACGACATAGCCTCTCTGGTCCCTTCTCCTACCACACCCTGTCTCCCTCGTTATGCCCCAGGAATGCTGAGTTTGCCAAAATTCCACGCTGTTCTACCTCACCTGGCTTTGCCCATGCTGATCCCTTTACCTATAGCATCTTCTCCCTTTTGTCATTTCACCCACTCCTCCTCATCTTTCTGAACTCTTAATCCCTGGAAAGCCATCTCTGAACCTCTGGGTCATTCTGAATGATGCTTCCTCAGTGTTTACCTCCATCTTAGTGCTTATCCCCTAATGTTACAATCATGGGGTCAGGGTGTGTTTCCCTGGATCCACACTAGACTGAAAGATCCTCAGGGAAAGTGTTCTGTAGTCATGTCTTATTCGCCATGTATGTGTGCCCACCATTAACACAGCCTGGCCCATAGTTGGGACTCATAAATATTTGATGAATTGAATTAAACTGAGCTGGTTATTGGAAGAGTAATTCAGTTCTTTTTTGAAGGGAAGGCTTATTAGTGTATTTGGGGAAATTTGGTCAGCCTTCAAGCAAAGGCCCTTACATCCCTGCATCCACTGATATTTGACTTTGAGATGGGGATGGGTGGATGGTGAGTCCTGGTGAGAATCCAGCTGATATGGGGAAAAAAGAGAAGAGGAGTCTCTCCTCCACCATACCCCCTCAGATACCGCATTTCCATTTTATGGGGTAATTCATTCTACAAATTACATTTATGTGCTTCCTGAGACATTTTATGCGCATTCCAGCAAGTATATACATGTTCGTACACTTGAAATTCTCTTTTTTCCTTTTTATTTAATACAGGTGGCATTGTATCATATATCTCCTTACGTACTTTGCTTTTTGGGGTTCAATTTTATTGGGATATAATTTATGTACATGGAGCAATTTTAAGTGTACACTTCAATGAATTTGGGACAGATGTATACAGTTGTGTAACAACCACCACAATTAAGTTGTAGAACATTTGCATGATCTCATGACCCTTGACTCTTGACCCTTCACCATGAGTCCCCTCCCAGCTACCCCCCAGCTCCTGGAAGCTGCAGACCTTCTCTCTATGACTACAGTTTTAAAAAGTATCATATAAATTGAATTAAACTCTGTGTAGTCTGTGTGGGTTCTTTCACTTAGCACAATGCTTTTGAATTCACCCATATTCATACATGTATCAGCAGTTGGTTCTTGTTTAGTACTGAGTGCTATTCCATTGTATGAATATACCACAATTTATTCATGCATTCAGCAGTTGATGGACACGGAGTTCTTTCCCAGTTTTGGCTATTATGAATAAAGTGGCTATAAACATTCACTTAGAAGCTTTTGTTTTGATTACGTTTTCATTTCTCTTGGGCAAATACTTAGGAGAAGAATTATTTGGTTGTAGGGCTAGTGAAAGTTTACCCTTATTTAAAAAAAGTTTCAAATTATTTTCAAAGAGACTGTTAGAATTTGTATGAGACTTCTAGTTGCTTCCTTTACAGCACTTGGTATTGCCAATCTTTTAAATTTTAGGCATACTCATAAATGTATAATGATATTTCATTACAGCTGTAATTTGTGTTTTTCTAACAACTAATAACGTTAAGCATCTTTTTCAGGTCATTACTAGCCATCGTTAGGTCTTCTTTGATGGACTATCTGTTCAAATATTTTGCTTATTATTATTTTAGCATTGTCTTATTATTGAATTTTAAGAGTTATTATGTGTATATTCAAGATACAATTTCTTTATCAGACAAGGTAAGCAAATAGTTTACAAATCTGTGGCCTGACTTTATTTTCACAAGTGTCTTTTGAAGACAGAAGTTTTTGATTTGGATGAAGTCCATGTGCCAGTTTTTTTCTGCTACGGTTTCTGCTTTATGTGTTCTAGCTAAGAAATGTTTGTGAAAGTCACAAAGATTTTCTCCTACATTTTCTTCTAGAAGTTTTATAGCTTTTGGTTTTATATTTAGTTCTATGATCCACTTTGAGCTACTTTTCCATAGGGTGCAAAATATGGATTGGTTCTCTCTGTCTTTCTCTATTTTAGATGTCCAATTCTTCCAGTACAGTTCAATGAAAAATACTATCTTTTCCCCATTGAATTGCCTCGAAACCTTTATAAAATTCAATTGAACATATACATGTAGCCCTGTTTCTGGACTATCAACTCTGCCATTACTCTAAGTTTCTAGCCTTATGCCAATACCACTCTGTTCTGATTACTGTATATAGTAAATCTTAGAATCAGGGAGCTTAAGTCCGCCAATTTTGTTCTTCTTTTTCAAAATCATTTTAGTTATTATAGGTCTTTTCATTTTCGTATAAATATTAGAATCAGTTTGTCGATTTCTATTAAAAAGACCTCCCTCTCATTGAAATTTCTTTGATACCTTAACAATGTTGAGTCTTTCAGTCATTGAGCATGGTATAGCTCTCAATTTATTTGTCTTCTCTAATTTCTTTCAGCAGTACATGGCAGTTTTCAGTGTACAGGTTTTGTACTTATTTTGTTAAATTTTTCCCTAAGAAGTTTATATTTTAATGCTATTGTAAATGATAATTATTAAAATATCAATTTCTGTTGTTCATTCTTAGTATACAGACATATAATTGATCTTTATATCGACCCTTGTATCCTGAAACTTTGCTAAACTCACTTATTAGTTCTGATTTCTAGTAGAATATTTTCATGGATACTTTAGGATTTTCTGCATAGAAGATCATGTCATCTGTAAAAAAGGATGTCTTCATTTCCTCCTTTCCTTCTGTATTCCTTCCTTCTTTCTTTCCTTCTGTCCTTCCTTCTTCCTTCCCTCCCTCCCTCCTTCCCTTCCTTTTCTGCTTCCTTCTCCTTTTTCTTTCTTCCTTTCTTTTTTTTGGTAAGAGGAGGTCTTATTACACTAGCGAGAACCTCCAGTACACTGTTGGACAGAAACCACGGGAGCAGACATCGCTTTGTTCCCACTCTTAGGAGGAAAACATTTAACCTTCATCACTAAGTACAATGTTAACTGTAGGCCTTTCATAGATGCCTTTAATTCCCTTTAATTCCTAGTTTTCAAGGAGTTTTTATCATGAATGTGCATTGAATTTGCCCCATGCACCTAATGAGGTTATTATATGATTTTTCTTTTTCAGTCTGTTAATGTGAAATAAAAACACTGATTTTCGAGTGTTAAACCAACCTTACATTTCTGGGATAAATTTCACTTAGTGGTGATTTATTATTATTTTTATGGATTGCTAGATTTGATTTGCTACAATTTAGTTAAAGTTTTTGCATATGTGTTCATGAGGAATATTAGTCTGTAGTTTTCTTTTAATTTCTTTGTCTGGTTTTGGTGTCAGAATAATGCTGGCCTCATAGAATGAGTTGGGAATGTTTTTCCTCTTCTTCTGTTTTCTGGAAGAGTTTTGATAGAAGTGGTACTATTTCTTCTTTAATAGCTTAGTAGAATTCTTCATTGAAGTCATCTTCTCTAGAGGTTTCCTGGTGGGAAGGTTTTTACCCCCTTGCAAATTCAGATATAGGGATATTCAGGTTATCTCTTTCTTTGGGAGTGAATTTGGTAATTCATGTCCCTCAAGTTATTTGTTAATTTAAACTAAGTTGTTGAATGTATTTCCAATTCTCTCTTTATTGTGTTCATGTTTTCTCCTACATTCTTAAACCCATGGAGCCTATTAGTAATGACGATTTTAATGTCCTTGCATACTAATTTTATCATCTTAGCCCTACACAAGTTTATTTTCATTGATTGACTTTTTCTTTCATTATGAGTTGCATTTTCTTAGTTATTCGCATGATCTGGTAATATATTTTGGCTGCCAGACATAGCGAATATTATATTGTTGCATACTAGATTTTGATGTATTTCATCAAATAGTATTAGGCCTCATTCTGGGATGCAGTTGTTACGTCGAATAAATTTGATCCTTCTGAGGTTTTGCTTGTAAGCTTTGTAAGGGTGGGTCCAGAAAACCCCTGGTGTAGAGCTCATTTGGCTTCACTACCAAAATAGTATCATTCTGAGGACTTTACCTAATGATTTGTGGACTAGGAGGTTCTTTCCACTCTGGCTGATGGGAAACGAACTGTTAACAGTCCTACCTGAGATCCTGGGATTGTTTCTCCTACTCATTTCCAGTTCTTTCCCCACACTTGCTAGTTTCTTTCTCTCTCTCTCTCTCTCCCTCTTTTCTCTCTCTTTCTCTGCAGCTTCATCTTCTCTGGCATTTAGATCTGAAAATTCTAGCTGCCTTGACCTTCTCAAACTCCATACTCTGTTGTCTCCTCAACTCAGAGAGACTGCCAGGCCCTAGCTGTGTCCTCTGCTGCCTGTCCCCAATGTCTGAAAACCATCATTTCATGGAATTTGTCTGCTTCATTAGTTGTTTAAGGTAATGTTCTAGTTGTTAAGGGCAAATATGGTGTCTTTTACTTCGTCCTGGCCAGAAGTGGAGGTAGTCCTAATCGACTTTAAGACCTCCATTTCTCTTGAGTTGCTTCTCCTTTCTTTCTGAATTTTGGCCCCATAAAATTCAAGGTTGAATTGCAGTTTGGCGTATAGTCATGAAGCTCAACTAGACTAAAATCTAATGATAATAACATTAACATGATTTTGTGAGAAACAGCTATAGAAAATATTTTGGCCTTCAGGCAAAGGTTGCCTGCTGATCCATCTTCTTTCCACTCTCTTTTAAGAGTATGTTGTACTTTGCAAAGTCTTTATTGCATGCCTTAAGTTCTCAGCAATGAGGAGACAGGAAGACAGATGTCCTAGCTAATCATTCACCAACAAAAGCCAAAATGCAATGCCATCTTCTCATCTTCTAACCTCTGACCATTCAAGCCTCTGGTGATTCCATAAATTCCCTTAGAAAATATTAGGAAAAGTGGACTTCACTACTACCAAAAAGGAATCCTATTTTCAAGCTACCTTCTGATACCCAGACCCAAACTGTGCAGAATGAATTTGTGTATAAATTGCATTGTCTACATAAGAAAATACTTTAACTGGTAACTCTGCTCCCAGATGATACTCCCTTAAAAATATGAGATGACTCTCCTTGTGAGCAGAGCATTTATTTTAGCCCTGAAGCCAAGGGTTTTGTGCAATCTTGGGAGGACAAAGACTAGACACCTGAGCTCTAAGCCGTGTGCCATTTTCATGCTTTATAAGTAGAGCTTTCTTCATCCTTCGTGAGCATGTGGGTCAGCAGAAGTGCCAGGCCTGTCAGAAGCTGTCAGCCTCCCATTATTGCCAGCACTTGGTGCACAACAGTAACATGGCAACAGCCGAAATAAATAAGAGAATGTACTGTTTAGGAAACCACTAATGTTCTGAGGTTTCAATGATAACAATTGCACGGTAAATATGGAAAGTGGTAATGAATAACTGACATGAGTGTCTTTTGTTATTTGGACTACAAGTTCACGTTCTTTTATCCCCCCTACAGAAATATTTTTGTCCTGTTCTTCCATGGAGGCAAGAAAGGACAGAATTTGCTGAATAGTTTTTTATATTTATAATAGCAACCCTCTGTAAATTGGCTTGGTTCTTCTAGAAATGTGCTATTTAAAATGATGGCCATTAGCCCCATGTGGCTATTTAAATTTATATTAATTTAAATGAAAAAATATTGAAAATTCAGTTCCTCAGTCATGCTGGTCACATTTCAAGTGCTCAACAGCCACATGGGGCTAATGGCTGCTATATTGTAAGTATAAGTATAAGTATAAGTATAAGTATAAGTATAAGTATAAGTATAAGTAATATATAAGTATAAGTATAAGTATAAGTGCAGATATGGAACATTTCTATCATCACAGAAAGTTCTATAGGACAGTGCTAATGTAGGATGACCTGGGTTCAGATCTGGCATGAAGACTAAATAGCTCTGTGGTCACAGACTCCTCTCTGGGCCTTTATTCCCTTATCTAAAAAATAAGAGGTTGAGTGACTGGGTTTAGTGACACAGAAGAGTGTTCATGCCCGCAAAATAAAGAAATCGCCAGTAAAAATTATTCTCATTGGTCAACAATATCTGTGGTACAAGCTCATATGAATCAATTGGTTCAAATGGTAACTGTTTAGGCAAAGCTCTACAGCTAATAATCAGCCTTGTGAATGTCTGTAAAGCTGTCACTATCTGTTGGCCATGCCCAGCCTCATTGAGAGTCTCTCTGTGGCAAGCGTTGTCCATCAAAGCTGCAGTAACTTTGAGGACTGAAGATGCTGCCCTACCAGCCACAAGGGCCAAATGTAGCGTAAAGCCTGGGACCAGACCCAGAGATCAGAGTCCTTGTCCTCAGCCAAAACAAGTTGCCGGGTTAAAGTGGGCAGGGCTATCTAGGGCGAGAGAAGGGGGATGTTTACTGAGAAAATATGAGGGTAAAGGTTCAGTAATTCTCTTGTGAGCATGGTGGGTTCCTATTCCATAATAAAAATTTTACAGCTGCAAGAACAAGCTCAGGTCAATTGCCTGTTCCTTCCTATGGGTCCCTTCAATCCATTTCAAATCAACGGGTCTATGAATCTTTACAGAGCCTGTACTCTGCGCTTCACGTGCAGAAACTGTGAGAGAGAGAAAAGCACTAGGGCTGGACACTCAGCCTTCCACCAGGCTTGCAACCTGAAGAACCAAACACGTCTGCCGCAGTTCTCACCATGAGATCTAATATACCATATACAGCTGCTGCTACATGCTGCTCACTTCCACCAACCCGTTCTCCATAGAATGCATTTGCTTGGTGGAAACTGGGACACCTAGACCCTAACTGCAAGGGAGTCTGGGACATGTATTTTTTTTTCCTGTTTGGTCTCTGTAGTAGAAGCCACGCCAGGAGGGTCTGGAGAGTTTGTGAGTGAGCCCTTCTGCAGTATCTGCCACCGAGCAGAGGTTCCCCTCCACTTTGAGTGACTCGCCTGGTCCCCTCCCACCCAGACTCAGGGACTCCCCCTGGATTGTGCCCATGGCACTTTGTACATATTCCAGATATTGCCCCCATTACATTTAGTCATCATTATTTGTTCCCACAAAGGTTTTCCTCCTTAAACTGATTCAGGGAGTAGTGGAAAAAGGTTTGGAGCTGAAATTGAGTTCAAACCTCAGATTTACCGTTTACTAACTCTTTAACCCTGAAGGAAATTGATCGACATCTCTGATCCTTAATATCTCTATTTGTAGAACATGGTATGACTCGCACCACAGAGACTTGCCATGAAGAGTGAAGTGCTTAGCTGAATCACTGAACATGACGTGTGCTCAACAGATGGAAGTTTCTTTCTAAATTTTCTAATCATTAAGAGCAGAAATCATTTTATTTTAATTTAAACTTTACGTCTCCAGGTAATTCATATTTAGTATCTGCTATGTGCCAGGTGTTCGTCTAGGTCCTAAAATCATAAAAATAAAGAGTCTTGCAAGCATTCTCAATGTAGGTGGGAAGAGCAACACACACACAAACACACACACACACACACACCATGGTCATCCAAAGTGATAAGGTGTGGAGAAGGAGTGGTTAATCTTTCCAGAGGAGAATTCCAGGAAAATTTCAAAACTCAACACGTGAGTTGGGTTCTAAGGTTCGTGTAGGAACTTGGGTGGAGCAGGGCAGAGGAAAGCAACCGAGATAGCAGCGGCGATGGTCTGAGGGTATTTGGCACCAGCAAGGGTTTCACAGACTGTGTTGGAAGGAGAAGCGCGCAGATGATGATGTTGAAAGTCAGGTTTGAGGCCGTACTGTGGAAGGTTATATGTGCCAAACTAAGGAGGCCGGATTTTACTTTGTAGTTAATGGTGAGTTCAAAAGTTAAGCAGAATAATAACTTGACTACATTTGTACAGGTAGGCAACTCTGATACAGTGAGGAGGATGGAAGCAGGTAGACCAGTTAGCTGGCTGAGATAAACAGTATACAACATAACATCACAGGTGAGAGAGGATGAGAGTCCGAACTAATACAAAGCAATGAAAAAATGCACTCAGCGAACACGCTTTAGGAGACAGAACTTCTAAGAGCTGGTACTCACCTGAATATGGAAGGCCATGTGGATTGTGACACCGTAACTTAGGGAGGAAAAAGTTTGAAGGGGTTGTTTTCAATATTTTAATGTGCGCTTGGACTATATAGGTTGATATGCCTGGTAGGCAGGCAGACGTATGGGCAGGAAAGAGAAGGACAAGATTAGCTATAGAGCTCTCATCAGCATGTGGAGATAATAGCTACAGTAATTGATGGAAACAAGATCACACCAGAAGAGAGTAGAGATCCCAGTGAAGCCAGCGTGTACATTGTGCATGGTGGTGTGCTGGTAAATGGTTAGCAACAGGCTCTTTGGGGAGAAAAGCCTTAATTTTTAGCATTTGCTGATTTCCATAGTGTAAATACTCCCACCACAGGCAATGTCAAGCTGCCAATGTGGCATCACCGAAAGGAAGTTAGGAAGAGATGTGCACAGTTGGCTCTTGTCAGCTGGGACAGCCCATTCCACACAACCATGCGGGCTGTGCCCCACACCAGGGCCCTTGGCTAAGGCAGGTTAGGCTGGCATCCAGCCAGGTCCACCCAGAAGCCAAGTGTCTGCAGGGACGCTTCTGCAGGGGGAGGGCACATTATTCCACTTTGCTGGTCCAGAGAGGCCACCTTTTTCTAATTCTGAACCCCAAATCCAAGAAGGCTAAAGATAGAGTCCTGAGAACCACAACATTTATGCAATGGGGACAGGAGATGCATCAAAATGAAACGAAACAAAGAGTAGGCAGAGAGGGCACCAATCCAAGCACTGCCCCTTTCTGGCTTGATGACCTTGGGCAAGTTACTTTACCTCTCTGGGCCTCAGTTTCACCATTTTTTAAAATTGTAGTAAAATATACGTAACATAAGAGTTAACATCTTAACCATTTTTTTTTTTCCTGAGGAGGATTCACCCTGAGCTAACATCCATGCCAATCTTCCTCTGTTTTTTAGTGTGTGGGCCACCAGCACAGCATGGTGCTAATAGAGTGATGTGGGTCCACACTCAGGAACCAAAGCCGGGCTGCCACACATAGTGCACTGAACTCCACCACTAGGCCACCATTTTTAATTGTACAGTTCAACAGCATTAAATACATTAACATTGTTGTGCTGTACCACCACCAAACTCATCATTTTGCAAAACAGAGGCTCTGTAGCCATTAAACAATAACTCTCCATTCTCCCTCCCTCACAGCCCTTGGCAACCACCATTCTACTTTCTGTCTCTGTGAGTTCGACTATTCTAGATACCTAATACAAGTAGAATTATGCACTAAGTTTCACCATTTTTTTAATGGGGATACTGATGCCTTGGTTGTAAAGTAATTGTGAGGATTCCAAATAAACATAAAAGCATGTCACACATGCATAGAGAAGGTACTCAATAAGGACAGCTGTCATTTTTAACAGGTTAAAGATGCTGTGTTAGTTATGGGAGACACAAAGGTGGGCAAATCACAGTCCCCACCTTGGAGAGTCTTCAGCTCAGTAGGAAAGATTTCATATTTATAAGCAACTATTACTAAATCAAAAAGTGAACATTTTTCAAAAGAGAAGTACTGGCCACATTCTTTGGGAATTTAGAAGAGGAAGGTATTATCAGTGGCTAAGAAGATCAGCTAAAACTTCACAGGAAAGGAAGCATTTCTTTGAAGGATTTTGTCCAATGGAAATAGTGGAAGAGACACTCTGTGAAGAGGGACTGTGAGTGCAAGGAGGTTGTATCAGTCAGCCCGGGCTGCATAACAAAATACCACAGGCCAGCGGGCAGCACAACAGACGTTTGCGTCCTCACAGTTCTAGAGGCTGGAAGTCTAGGGTCAAAGTGCCAGCGCGGTAAGTCTGGAGAGAGCCCTCTTCTTGGCTGGCAGATGGCAGCCTTCTTGCTGTGTGCTCACAGGAAGGTGAGCGAGCTCTCTGGTGTCTCTTCTTATAAGAACACTAATCCTATCTGATCGGGGCCACTTTTGTGGCCTCCTTTAACCTTAATTAATTCCTTAGAAGTCCCATCTCTAAATACAGCCATACTGGGACTTAGGGCTTCAACATACAGATTTTGGGAGGACAAAAACGTTCAGTCCATAAGCAGTGTGGAGATGGAAAAATACCTTTATAGGGAACATTCAGTGACAAAGTTTGGAGGAAGCATAAGGGAGCTGAAGGTGGAGGCATGGGAGAAACAAAATTATACCTGGAGATTGTCCTGGACTCCAGAAGACCTGGCATGGCAGCTGTGACTTTCAGAGTGTATTTCATCTGCAGCGGGGGAGCGCCTGAAGGTTTTAAACTAGGAAGCTGCAAAGTCAGAACTATGCTCTGGGAAGATGATTTTGGCAGTGGTGGGTTGTACCCCGTCTTGCCCTTATTATCTCAGAGCAGAGAAGGAAGTGGAAACACTGACAGATTACACACCCAGCTCAGAATCTCCCAACCAGACCTTTCAAGTTGCTTTCCTCAATGCCAGTTTTGACGGGTAAAGAAGGACCCTGTGGTTTGGGCCACAGACTCTGGGACACCCTAGTGAAAAATCAGCATGAGATGCATCATCCTGGACCAGCCCCAACCATGGCTTTCCAAGCATCAATCAATCCCAGAGTGAAACAGTCCCCTTTATCTTAGCAAAAGGTTTTGAATGGAGCTATTGATCCACTGACCAAAATAACTTCGGGCGTTTTCTTGCTGACTGCTGAGTACACAGCACAGCCACCTGATCTTGCATTTCGTGAAGGGAGTGTCTAGTACTCAGAGGTTGTAAATCATTAAATCTCAATTAGAGAGCTCTTCAGGGCAGGATTACAGAATGGAATGCCTCTCCCTGAGTAAAGTTCTGGTCAGCCTCCTGAGGCAAGAGGTTCCAGCAGCCACTGCGGACAGCAACTAAAAATAGCCACAGTATAAAACCCCAGCTCCCAGGACTGCTGGAGAAAATCGCTTGCTGAGAAAAGAAGCACGGACTGTGATAAAGCGCTGCCTGGTGTTTCCTAACACGTCATCGGACATGCTCTGTTCCCTGAAATCACCAACGCCGACCCCAAGAATTAGAGTGGGTCTACTGGGTGACCCTGAATCACTTTCTGATTATGACTGGCCCCAGAGATTATTTAGAGCTCCTCAGTCCACAAGTGAGAACACTGAGGTCACGTCTTGCTCAGCACCCTATCAGTCTTCCATTTACATACTTCCATTCTTTCATTCATTCAGCAAGTATTGATTGCACGTGGCTCAACCCCTCATTTCATTCACATCTCTGCTCCAACGTCACCTCCTCACCATCCAACAGCAGTCTATCACCTCTCCATTGCTCTGTTTCCTTCTTTTCTTGTTGTCTTTATTCCCTGGCGTTGCACTTGACGTGTTATTGTCTACCTGCTGTCTGGTTATACCTACCAGAACGTTGGCAAGCTCCAGGAGCAGGATTTGGCCCGTGTGGGGTCTGGCACTTGTATGGTTGTACTGAGAGTGTGTTGTGTGTCAGGTGTGGCTCAGCCCTCTATTTTCTCTGTAACTCGTATTGGTTGGATGTTGTCCTTTCTGGCTTTGGCTTCTGCCTGTTATTTCTCTCATGTTATCTGTCTCTATCTCTCTCTTTTTTTCCCTCTATGTTCTGAAAGATTTTCATATTCCAGCTCTTCTATTAAATTTTTCATTTTTGACAGTTGCACTTTTAACTCCTAATAATTGATTTAATTCTCTAATTGTTCCTTTTGCAAAGCTTCTCGTGCTACCCTGTGAGGGCAGAGAGACAGAAGCCAAATCAACCATCCTCAGTTCAGGGTGAGCAGGAAGCCAGTGGATCTCCCAGTGCTAGACGAGGAATGCTTTCCAGGCCACCGCCTATCTACACTGGGAGCGGGAGCTCTCCGCCCCAGCTCATCAGATGGCTTCCTGTGGAGAAAAACCTTCCATTTAGAGCCTAGAGGTAAATGCCACAGGTCACAGGAAGGAGCACTTAGAAAAAAGGAAAGAAACCCTAACCATTTATATGGCTTACAGCTAGAGCTAAATCAGGGCTTTATCTTCACTTTACAAGTGGCAGCATTGAGGCAGAGAAACAGAGATCTTTCCATCTGGAGAGGAACATGGATATCATCTGATTCAGCTTGCTTGTTTTAGACACGTAGAAACTATGGCCCAGAGAGGTTACACAATTTGCCTGTTACACATTGAGATAGTGCTAGAGGCAGGGCTAGCAAGCGGGTCTTCAAGTTCAACATAACTCAACCCAACGAACATTCACCAAGCCTCTAGTACGGGTTTGCCACCCCAGGGGCTGGGGGGGATACACAAATGGGAGCACGGTTTCTGCTCTGGAGGAGCGCCCGAGGGCTCAGAGGAGGCAGTACAGCAAACTCCAGAGGAGAGTTGATCCAGACTGTGTTGTTCAGTCAGGGGTTCTAGGAGTTCAGCGAAAGGGCCCTTGTTGATGGCCGAGACAGACAGAAAATATTTTTCTAGTTGGTATTTTCCATTTTCAGAAATTCTACCCCTTTACCTCAAAGATCCCTTAATGAAGAGATTATATATATTATTTATATATGTACACATACATATGTACATATATATGCACCTTTATTCTATATACATATAAAAACATATATACTTTTTATTTTTATATACATATATAATATATTTGATTGTGGAAGGCTGTTAATCTTTTCTTATTTCTTCTTTTGGTTATCTTTAGAATACTTTGAAAGGTATACAGATACAAGTTGAAGAATCTGCTGTAAAGGTCAAGGGCAGTTTCTTGAACTTGAAAACTCCAAGAGATAAGGGGACCTATTAGTGGAGGCCATTCTGCCTGAAACATATTTGTTGCCACCTAAGCTGAAGTGCCTCAGAGCCCTTATTCCTTTTGTGGCACCGAAGTAGAAGGGAAAACACTCATTTCCCTGGCATCAACCTTTATTTAGTATTGAAATACTATCCCCGTGTTTGGAAGGCCGAGGCATCCATTAGTATTTTAATTTCTAAAGTTTATGGAGCAGCAAATTAGTTTGGCATTTGTTAGTGACTCTGCCCTGAGATGGCATGATCCAATCTTGGCAATTAGCGGGCACCGTTTCCCATTAGGAGGAGTAACAAAATGATGTGGTTGAACCTCTCAGGATGCCAAGTTTATTTTGTGTTTGGACCAATGGCATATTGTCTTGGTTTCCATTTCTTAAAAGACCTTTTTAAACAGCCTCCCTTTTTTTATTTATATTGGAAAATTCAATTTAGCCGAAAAACCAGAACCAGAGCACAGGCATTCCACGGCGGGAAGGCTGGGTGTGCCACCCTGCAGTCCTCTGGCCACGATGAGGGGCTGTTACTTTCAGTTGAGCAGATCAGCTTCAGTGGCTCTGCGTAGGGTCACGGCCCCAGGGATCCACAGGGACCCAGAGGAACACAGAGAAGGATCAATGGATGACTAGATAATTAGCCTGCTGACAGTTGTGTGGCTCATAAATGGCCTTCTGTTGAGGACATGCATCGGTAATAGTCGTGGTGCGATTTCCTAAGACCGGTGATTATTTCCGAAGGTGTATCCCACAGAACACAGGTCCCTTATCTATTCCACAAAAAAGGATCCTATGGCTGAAGAAATTTGAGAAACATTACCTACTACTTCCTCCTCTTACAGATTCACAGTGCGCAGTAATCTAAAAGAAGGAGCAGAGAAATTGGTCACGAAAACTTGAACCTTGCTTAATCCAGCATTTCCCAACAGTAACTATAACACCCTGCACATTGGAATTGATGCATCCAAAGCTTTCTGACTGAGGGTATTACACAGCACAGCCAAAAGTAATTGATGACAGAGAAGGGGCAATTTTAGTCTATAGGAAATCTATATTTTTGCCCCTAAGATGATTTAGCCATCCCAATGTTTTGTTGCTTATTGCAGTTAGTTCTGCCTCTTTCTATAGTCAGCTGGATGGCTCTTGCCTGGATCTGGAGGCCCTATTAAAACCAGCACTTACACCTGTGTCTGTTAGTCTCCAAAGTGCATATTTTTAACTATGTGCTATTCTGCTTGATGTGTGAGTGCGTTTAAACTTCTCTCTGAAGACAATTCAAGGATTGGGCACTCTCATTTCTCCTATATTACCCAACTTCCCTGCTAGAAATGGAAGAAAAAAGGAGAGGAAGAGAGGGAGGGAGGAAGGAAGGAATGAAGGAAGGAAAAGAGAAAGGGAGTAAGGAAGGAAAGAAAGGAGGGAGAGAGGAAGGAAGGATTACGTTTTTGTAGAAGCCGGGGTAAGACTTAGCCACAGGAATACTTCTGAGCATTTGTAACGTTTGTTTCTTTCTCATACTTCCTGGCATTTGTAACGTTTGTTTCTTTCTCACACTTCCTGGCAACTAGCACAATTCCCTGAGAGATGTTACGCTTGGACATAGGTTAAAAACATCATAATTTAAAGTATGAAAACCTTCTATCTTCCCAGGAGGCGGAAAGGACAGCAAAGATGATTGTGAGTGAGATGGTCCAGGGTTACTCTGAAAGGTTTGCCTGTGGAGCAGCCCCTAAACCGCTCTTCTCAGCCTTCATTTGCAAAGCAAAATAGTATTAGTATAATCAGCCTCTTATCTTTACCAAATCTACCTTCCCCTAAGAGTTGGAGGGGTTACCAATACAGGAGGCCATTAGGAAAGTGCTTTCCAACAGCAAGCTCCTTTGTTTTCCTCCCTTGCCTCTGGCCACTCTGGTTTTTAAATTCTCAAATTTGAATTCTCGAATTAAATTTTGTATGAACTTTTGCATCATTTGCCAACCAAGAGTCCATTTTCCCTGCTGTTGCCACAGTCTGGACCACGAATTCTGATGGCTAAGCCACCATGGTATGACTGACTGGGCTAACCTTTCAGGCTCTCTGCCCATTATTCCCTCTGGAGACAAGTGGCACCTGATCAAGTTGTCCATTCTCAACTGTTCTAAACTGTCCCCACTGACAGCCTGAAGTCCTCCCCCAGGCAAGGAGGAAGTCCAGGGCCCTGGCTTGGGTTTGGGTTCCAGGAGCTGGACTGGAGGAACAGAACTGGAGGTGAGCATGGGTTGGGGTGACTGCTGGGTGGAGCCAGGCAGGCAGCAGCAAAGGGGAGATTTGGAATAAGGAGGCAAAGAGGCTGGGAAGGGAGATGTAAGCTGGACCAGAGGCCATCGAGCAGGCAGAGTCTTTACAATTGGGAGGATGGAGAAGAGGCAGAGCCTGAAAACATTCCTCTGCCAAGGGCCAGGTTAGGAGCAGGGGCAGATCCAGGTTCTGTGGGGCCTGAAGCTTGTGCAATCAAGCAGCCCTCCTCCACAAGCAGGTGCACAATTATGAATATAAAATTAGGCACAGAAGCGAGTATTTACTTACAATAAGAAAGGAAATCAGACAAATTGCAAACGTTAAAAAAACTGTCAAATATCACAGACACCAAAAAATTCAAAAAAGTAATTAATGTTTTATTAAGTACCTACCACACACGTACCATCCTTTTTTTCCCTGCATTTTTCCTGACTGCAAACTTTGATTGCTTCTTCATTTGGCAATGGTTTTGTAATATCCTTTTTTATGGAAGGAGAGAAAGATAATATAATTCCTCCACTAGCACAATCGATCAATATTTGAATTTTAGTATTAATAGTTAGGATGCAAAAATGAAACTATAGAACTACTACAGGTTTATATGTGACAAATGCAGAAAGTCTATTTTGGGTAGTTCCTCTTAAAAAAGGTATGGTGCATTCACTATTGTATACGGTGCATTACTGAGTATATTCCTGACAGGAGAGAACTTCTGTTTTGACTAGGTGTTGATTGATGAGGATTATTTTAGGCTGGTTACTTTTAAGACTGCAGATGAGAAGGGGCTGGTTACTTTTAATAAAAGCAACTGAGGAGCGGAGTTTGCTTGCCCTTTGTTGGGAAACATTTACATTTGTAAGGGAAATTTCCATCTGTAAAGACGCCTCCCTCTCTGTGCCAGGAAGAAGGGGGATGACCTTATCTCTAGAAACTCTTAATCAATGCCAAAGGCAAGAACTTAAGTTGTTTACTGTCTGGCAACCTCATGTAACTGACCCCCCCCAACATCCTCCTTTGTCTTTAGCTGAAGATAATATTTAAGCGGTGACTTCTGCCATTTACTCAATCTGGTTTGATTCTTATCTAAAGTTATAGGACCACCCAATAACCAGAACCTACCGGCACTGATACCGTTTTAACAACTCTTTTTACATATTCTTTCCTTTGTCTTGTAAAGAGATAACTCACATATCTATGCCTTAAATTTAGCCTTACTCTCCACCCATGTTTGCAGCAGCAGCTCTTCCTGCCCATGGGTCCTGTCTCCATGCTATTCTATACTATTCTCTAAATAAAAGAGCACTACTGCCAGACCTTGAGAGTCCAAGAAATCTTTCTTTCAACTCCTTGGCTCACCAACCCTGCATCATTGATGAGAACTAAATCCTCTGCCTGCAATTTTACCCGTCTGATGACTGGGAGAAGTTCCCACCCATTAGCTTCTGGCTCTGTATCTTTCAAACCTTGGTTCTCTTCTATTAACCACATATTTCTGGTGCCTGGTGTCATGGGACACATATATATTGCAATATGACCTCTGACCTTGCACCTTTGGTCATGTCCTGGGGTAAATCAGCACAAAGGGGGTCAAGAGTATTACCAGAAGCCAGTCCTTCATGAGGACAGCTAACAATAACAAAACTGTTACCACAAATGACTTAGAACCACACAAATATATTCCACTAAACTCCAAATGTATCCCCAAATTAACTTCCCACATGGTAAAGTCTCCAAAATGCCCATAGCCACTCCGGTATCACCTGGTACTAGAGAAAGTATCACAGAGGTGAAGCTACAGTGGAAAGAGATGCTGGTCTTAACCAATTGTAGCTTGAATATCTTATACTTGCCAATTTTACAAAAACAAATGATCGTGTGAACACTACGGTAGGTCCCTTTCTGGGCCTTGGAGGGACCATTGCAAGGGAGGGCGTCAAGGATTTCCGGTTTTATTAGTGTCACAATAAATCCTGCTTGGGTTAGGTCAGAGGGTTCCAAGCGTCTTCCTATACCAACCGGGTATGTAGACACAGATTGTGTCCATTCTGATCTTTCAACAATCACACACTTGGAGGCTGGGCCATCCTGGACTCCACGCTTCCTCCCAGCACGGGTCAGGACTGGTACCTCCCAGCTGGAATCTAGGGTGTCTGTCAGGAACGAACGGCTCCTGTGTGTTAGACTTCACCGCTACATGTTTCCATTTGAGGAAATCACTGTTACTAACAGAAGGACATTAAAACGACTCTACATGGATTCTGTTTCAAATGGCCTTTATAAAAAATCAGCATGGGCTATACACCCAACTGAAAGTAAAAAACACAGTTTTCAGGTGAGTGATGGGGTCTCTGGTGACCACACTGATGACCATACAGACTTAAGGAAAATGTCTAACCCCAGGACAGGCAGTCCCAGGTGATCGGACATTAAAGAGACTTTGACTTTCTTCCACCATCTTGGCACCATTCATCAATGGTCACAGGTTGTTATGGGGAAGAACGTATTAATCCATCATCATGTTTCTTCTGTTTCCATTGAGGTGGAATTTATGAGCTTGTGTTGCCGATAATTCTACTTCTACCAGGAAGGTCTTTAGGTGAGGCAGATGAGACAGCATCAGAGGCTGTCGGAGGAGAAAGGAGCCTGAGAGATAATCTTCATTGCACAGTGGAGGGAACTAAAGCCCCAATGGGCAAAATTAGACATCAGAGTTAAGGCAATTGGTACACAGAGGTAAGTGAGGCAAGAGTCATCTCGGGAAATCAAGTCCACTTGATGTCTTTACCTTCAATGCAAACTGATGTTTACTTGAAGTCTTTGTAGGGAAGATAGTTCAGGAAGCTAAGGCATAATTCTAGCATCCTCTCCTCAGCCCCCATCCTTCCACTCTGTCTCCCACCTACCTACCCCAAAGTGTCTACACCTGCATGTGCACAGTTAGCGTCATGGTTGAAACTTGCATTTAGAAGGTAATATTACCAAATATTTGTATTCTTGTACAATTATCCAGAGCTTCCAATGACTAGGGCGTGGTAGAAATTTTACGGACACTATTTCATAGGAGAGAAGAATAAGATGTGGAAGATAGTGGTACCTTGATAAGTACCAACCGATAATACAGTATAATTTCAATTCTGTAAGAGAGAAAAAATAGAAAACTTTGTGTAGAACACAGACAGCCAGGAGACAGACCAAATTGTTAATAGAGATTATATTTGCATAGTCATCTTACAGGTGCTTGTCATTTTTTTCTTCTTTATATTTCTCTGTATTTTTTACTATTTATGATGCATGGATTACTTACTAAATTTTAAAAAATAGATATGAGTTTTTTTAAAAAGAAAATAAAATTGCCTTGAATTTGAATAATAATCAAATACATTTTTATCTGACTTAGTGCTTTTGATTCAGGGGTCTTGTTTGATAAACAGGGACCTGTAGATCCAACAGCATCAAGCAAATTTCCATGAAAGATGCCCAGATTGAAAGGGAGACTATTTCACTGCTCAGAAGGCCAGTGGTTTCCTGGTGCCCAGCATCATGGAGAATGGGCCCCCTGAGACCCCGACTCCGTGCGCGTTTCATGAAGTCACACTTTCTCTGAGTCAGTCCAGCGTGAGTCATGCTTCCCACATCTGTGAGCGGAAAGAGGGGAAGGAAGCAAGAAAAATAATAATAACTTGATTGTTATTGTATTAAATAAAGTGGATTTCAGTCTGTTGGGCCAGGTAGTAAAATTATAGAAGCCAATCTTTCTGAAACTGTAAAATGCAGTATGTTGGATCAATGGTTTCATTTTGGTTTTTAATTTTTCAAAAATTGTTGTCCAATTTGTTTATTTTCTGACCTTTGGAACTGCCTATTTAAAAGAGGCAGCTGATTCCTCTGGCAAACTTTGTGGAAACTTGACACACAGTCTTGGGAGTGGCATTAAAAATACAAGAGGGCATTTTAGTCTCAGAGGAGAGTGGGGGTGGCGAGGGCGGAGGCAGTGCCACCTCCTCTCTGCCCCAGGTCGGCACACGAAGAATTATTTATTGATGGAAAGTGTGCTAGGTGTCAGCAGGGTTCTAGGGAAGCTGAGAGCCCAAGAATGAAATCCTCAAACCCCGCAGAAGAATTGCCCACAGCCTTGAAGATTTACAAGAGAGTTTTGAATTTGATTTTCATTGTCAGATGATGTTTCAAGATACATTTTGAATTCAAGCTGTTGATCTCTCACTTTCTTTGGCTTCAATAGGATAAAATTTGGATCGTAGCTTTTGTTAATTGTGGTATCATCCTAGGAATCACTAGATACACAATTTTACAACTTCAGTAACTCCAAGGCCCCCAAAAGACAAACCATGTGAGAGAAATCAATGACTGTTTAATGAGAGAATTGAGTTCTCGAAAACATCCTCATCCAGGCTCACTCAAGAAACCTAGAATCTAGTGCTGACAAATAGGTCTGGTCTCCAGGTGTGAAGGAAGAGATCATGAGGTCTCCTTCTCCATTTCACCCATGACCTGAAAGTTCATAACAAGAATGGAAACAAAGGAATTCAGAACCATAGCATGAAATTGCCCAGTTTATATAAATCTCTAGAGAGACCTGTTCTTAAGAAAAGTGATGATGTAGGTAAAAATCTGGCCCAGTGTCCCTGTACCTACTTCCTGCCTCCCCTCCCCTGTCTTGCCCTCTCGGCACACCCTCTTCGAGCATTGCTCTTGGAAAAGGATCTGGCAAGTGCTGTCATGCCAAGGCATAAATATGGCTTGAGGTGGTTATTTTTACCAGAATATTTGCTTTATCTATTAGTCAAAAAGCCTTCCGCTATAGCAAAGAATCCTTCATGAAACTCAAGTCTCAAAAGTTTTACAAGGAGACAACCCTTGAATTTTGCATTTTCCGAGGAAAGAAGCCCTGAATAATCTTCTAGGGATGATGATGTACTGTGCTTACAACTACTTCTGCATTTGGGCAGCACCCAATATAGACACTGAGCACTGTTTTGCCCCCAGCATTTCAGCTGGGGATGTCCTTTCTCCCAGCTATAACGGAAGCATATAGGTGCAGGGAATGTGCCTTATTTAAATAGCTTTGCCTACCTCACAGCACCCAGCATGGGACACAGCACATAGCAGACTGAGCCGGCACTGGGTGAGTCTCTGAACTGAAGGACGGGGACGCTCCCTTCAAGCATGCAGTGAGACATTACGATGCTCTGTGACAGTTATGTACAGAGAGCTTCTCTACCTTGACTTGGTGCCCTGTGCCACCCTCCCTCATTTTTCATTTTGGAAAATGAAGATACAATAGGTGCGTGAGCTGTCCTCAAGTGAAGGGCTGTTTCTCCCTTCCCCTCTGCACAGCTCAGCTTTTTTTCTGGTGCTGCTTGAGCTGTCCTTGCCGTGGATCCTAACCTTACCCTCTTATAAGCGCTGCAGTGACCCCTCACTCTGAAGCAACTCTCCCCAACTTGTGTTTTTAAAGAGAACATGAACCTAGCACATTAGGAGTTTGCCTTATTCAATTTGGCAGCACAAAAGATAGAAACTAAGTCTAATCGCTATACCTCCACCACCTCAAGTCTTTCTCTATCTTAAATCCAGCTCTCTCTCGTTGTCGATATTTTACAGGGAGTTGACAACATGGTGGATCTGCAAATGGAGACACTGATCTGGTTTTGCAGTGGAATTCCCTGCTTACCACATGTGTGATCCAGGGTTAGCTTCTTAAAACTTCTACTTCTCACTTTCCTCATCTGTAAAATGGGGATAAAAATGATACCTGCCTTATAAGGCCATCATAAGGAATAAATGAGCCAGTGCCTATAAAGCACCTAGAACAGTACCTGGCGCACAGAAGGTGCTCAGTAAACCATGTAAATCAGTGTCTATATTGGGTGCTGCCCAAATGCAGAAGTAGTTGTAAGCACTCCCTCATCATCACCATCAATAGTCTCATCAGCACCATCAAGTCCAGCAGCATCAATGGATTCTGTTGGTACTAACGAGGCAACGTTGTTAGGTGTGATTTATGGGTGGGCTAGGTAGAGTCACAAGGTAGAAAATCCTTGTGAATTATACACTTTTAAATATATCCTTGCCTGTCGGTCGGCGACCATGCTCCTTGAAAACAAAGACTAGTAAGCAAGGGAGAATGTGCATCCAGAAGTGTGGTTCAGGCCTTCCGCTTGATGGCTGCAGTGTTTTTATCCGCTGAAAGGGGCAGGTGGTGGAGCGGAGAAGGTCTGGGTCTCAGGTCTGGGCTCCAGCTTTGTCTCTGCGACCAGTGAGCAGCAGAGTGACCTTGGCCAAGCGCCTCTCTCTCTGGGCTCCTGCATCCTCACCAAGCAGGTCGGAACTTAGACTCGATGCTGTCGTTCCCGTCCGGCTTGGACAGTCTGTGTTTTGTTTATGTCTCTCCTTTCCTCCTTTTTTTCTTTCCATTTTCCAATTGAGGAGACAAGGCAGAAGGGACCACAGGCAGGGGCACGGCGCCCTCTAGGGTTTTTCAGAGGCATGTCTGTATTAATGATGGAGAGAATGAGAAACCTGCTGGGCGGTGGCTCTGTAAGGTCTACAGTTTCCTGCCCAGCTTGTGAAGTGGGCCTTACATCGCTGCCTCTATCTGGGTGGGAATTGAAATGAATTTGTTCTGAAAAACTAAAAAAGACGTAAGGAATAAAACCCACCCAAAACATAACACCTAGAGAAAACCTGGAGGTACAGACACCCAAGTCAAGTAGGAAATTATTGAAAAAAAATTATTACGTCCAACTTGGAGAGAGCAGCCATTATTTATTTCAAAGATAAATTTATCATTTAATGAAGAAATCTAGTCTTTTTGGTGTTTCCATTGAGATAGTTAAGGTAATGTTCAGAATATTTAAGCAACGTAAACTTTAATATTTTCTTAAGGCAATCTTTAGTTATTAAAAATAAGAGTTTTTTTGAAAGTCCATTTTAGTTTAAATTTTTTTGTTTATGATTCTCCTTCCTGACATGAGGCAAAAATCAATAAAAGAGAACTCTGTTCTGTCCTAGATAACAGAGTCATAGGATGTCACAAATCGCCTGGTCTAATCCTCCCATTGTACAGATGGAGAAGCTGTAACCTGTGCTTTTGCTTCTAATCTAGAGCGCTTGGTACTTTCTGGAAGCATAGATGCAATAGTAATAGCGATGATAATATTCAATAGCAATAATGATGCCCATTAACCCACACTCTGCCGTGTTTCCATGGAGCTCCTCATTTAACCCTTGCAGCAGCTCCGTGTTTCGTTCTATTGGTTATTCCCATTTTACAGCTGGCAAAGTGGAGGCACAGAGAAGTCAAGTAACTACCCCCAAATTCACAGCTTATCAATATGGTAGCCTTTTTATATAGCACCACAAACCTAACTCACGCTCACATTAGTAGATATATAATTTATATCTATTATACATATATCAATACAGATATTGATATCGCTAGGTTTTTATGACCTCTGTTTTTCAGTTTTGAAACAAAAAATTGTTTTGTTTTGGAGGGCTCTTCCTGACCTTAGTGAGGATCAGACAGTTGGGACGGAAACTAAAAGATGGGTGATAAATGGATGCCAAGGAAAGGATGGGAGGTGTCCTGTCTCAGAATTGGTCCCTTCGGGGCCACTTCTTTGGACTGAGGTACAGCTTGGGCTTCAGTCGTGACCTTTCGTAAATTAAGGGTCCATTAAGCAATTATTTGTAAAAGGAAAAAGCTTAATTCATATTAAAAATTCATTAAACTCTACGTACACGTATTTATATTTTCTTCTGTTCTTTGGTAAAAGCACACAAATGCACACTTGTTTTGTGTTGTTCTAACACAGTTTTTTTATATGCATATTTCCTCTTGTTTCACTTTAAATAGCTACCTGATATTATTCCATCACCTCCATGGATCATGATTTGCTTAGTCATTTCTCTATTGTTGAGGTTTTGGATTGTTCCCAGTTATAAAAAGCACTGCTATACCATTTCAAGATCATTTTTAATTTGTGGGATTTTTTTTCTGATGTACACTCCTGGGAGGTTGATTTCTGTGTCAAAGTGTAGAATATATCTTTTCTACATACTGCTAGATTGCTTTTTGGAAAGACTGAAAAATAAATTACAAGGCCAATGCCATTGCATTTTGGCATTCCTTTTTTTCTGATTTATCCACTGAGACTGGTATTTACCATTTTAACTTTTTTTTTACCACACCACCACCATCATCACTATCCCCAAAGTCACAATTGCTATCATCATCATCACCTTCAACAACTCAACCAAAAACAGCACCATTACTATCATCAGCTACCATCATTAATACAACCACTGCCACCATCACCATCACCTTCACAAATAGCACCGCAACGCCACCATCACCATCATCACAATCACCTTCATCAACAAAACCGCTACCACCATCACCATTATTGGTTACCATCACCACCACTTTTGCCATGACCAGTCCTCATCCACCACCATTATCATCACCTTCACCAACACCGCCAACACCATCACCATGATCAGCTATCATCACCATCATCAACACCACCACCACCACCAAAATCAACACCACCAACACCATTACCTTCACCACCAACACCAACACCACCATCATTGTCATACACTACCATCACCACCATCTTCACCACCACCACCATCACCACATCATCGTCACCTTCACCACCACCAACACCATCACCAATACCGTCATCACTATATTCCACCACCACTACTACTGCCTACCGTTAATGGAAACGCTCAATATGTGCCACATACTTTACACTTATGTTCACTTACATTCATCATTTTGTCCTCAACATAACCCTTCAAGATGTGTAATAGCCTCATGGTACTGCTTAGAAGACTGATGTTGAGAGGTTAGGACCCTTGATCAAATACACAGCTCAAAAGTGGCAAGGCCAGGACCCATGTCTATATCAGCCTGACTCCAAAGCCGGTTCTCTGAACTGCGATGCCTGCGCTTCCTTAATTGATGGGCTGTGGCGTTTCAATGTTCGCTTGATTGCATCTCTTTAGTTGCCACTGAGACTAAGCATTTTTCCATGTGTTGATTGATTGTCTACATTTCCTTGTGTGTAAACTCTCCACTTATTTCCTGTGACCTCATTTTGAATGAAAGCGGAATACTGACCTTAAATAATTAGATCAATTCTCTATTGTCTATGGTAAAGCTTTCTCTTTAACCTTTGTGATATATAACGTTCTCACTTATATTTTACCACTTAAGCGTTTTTGCTTTTTTATATTCTAACATATCTGTTTCATATCTAAAGACATATTAAGGAATCAGAAATGTTTCTTCCATTTTTAATTGGACAGAATATGCTTATTTTCTTCTAGTTATGCCTTGACCAAAATATATTGTAGTATACGAAATGAAGTATGAATCTAATATATTCTCTGTTCTGTGACTTGATTGTCCCCATGTACTAATTGATGGTTATTTCTTGCATTTGTATATTTTTTTATGTTGTAAATTCTTATAAACTTCAATGTACTTTTGAAATATCTATCTATTTTATCCCAAAACTTTTTATCCTGCTTTTTGCCCAGTATCATATAGTTTTGGTAACTGCCACTTACATTAAAATCTAGAAGATAAATCATCTATCAATCCCTTTGGAAAAGTTTTTTTTTTTTGCTATTTTTTTTCCTGTTTGTTCTTCTAGAGGAATCTTAAAATAAGTGTTTCAGATTTTATAAAATATACTATGGAGACTTTAATTGTTATCATATAAACGGAGTTTTGTTGTCTTAAGAATATTTAGGGGCTGGCCTGGTGGTGTAGTGGTTAAGTTCATGTGTTCCACTTCAGCGGCCCCAGGTTGGCCTGTTCGGATCCTGGGTGCAGACCTACACAAGGCTCATCAAGCCACACTGAGGCAGTGTCCCACATAGAAGAACTAGAAGGACTTACAATTAGGATATACAACTATGTACTGGGGCTTTGTGGAGAAAAAAAAAGGAGGAAGATTCATAACAGATGTTTGCTCAGGGCCAATCTTCCTCACCAAAAAAAGCGTACCTTAAAAAAAAATGAATATGCTGGGACCGACCCGGGTGGCATAGTGGTTGAGTTCTTGCACTCCACTTCAGTGGCCAGGGTTGCAGGTTCTGATCCTGGGTGCAGACCTACACACTGCTCATCAAGCCATGTTGTGGCAGCATCCCACTTACAAAATAGAGGAAGATTGGCACAGATGTCAGCTCAGAGCCAATCTTCCTCAAGCAAAAAGAGGAAGGTTGGCAACAGATGTTAGCTCAGGGCCAATCTTCCTCACCAAAAAAAAAAAAAAAAAGAAAGAAACAGAATATTTGGCTTTCCGTTCATGAATCAGATTATTTATTCAGAGTATTCTTTTTTCTCCTATGAGATGTTTTCCTTTCAAAATAATTTTCTCATTTGGAGCTAAATTATTATCTAAGCATTTATTGATTTTTTAAATCACCAGAGGACATAGATTTTATAGAATTATAAAGTTATTCATCACCTAAGTATCAGGATACAAGTAATTTTAGTGAATTTATCTTTTCCCAACTCATCAGCTTTTGCTGTAACTGCAAAATCTAGGAGGATAAATGGTTCAGATGCTACAACAATTTTCTCTGTCACTTGAAAAACAACATCTAATTAGTAAAAACCAAGACGTCTTCTTTAAAGCTAAAATATTTCAGAAAGGCAGGGCCACAGGTGAATCAATCTTGGGACAGAGAGAGACAGAGAGAGGAAGAGAGAGTCTCCTGGCACATGGATATTCATCAGTGTAAACTAACTTTGGCTGAGCCCACTAGAGCTGAGTTTTTAAAAAACTGATATGCGGTGGGATTTCGATTCTACTAAACTTCCCTTTCTCCATCCTCTCTCCGTTTTCTGTTTTCTGGGGCTCCTTCACGCTGACTTTGTCATAGAGTAATAGTCAAGACTGGGGTGTAAGCTGAAAAAATGATCCCAGAGAGGGGCCTCTGAGAAGTCAACCCAACACAGCCCCTGTTTGCCCCCTTTCTCCCAAAGATGGAGCACTGCCTCCAGGTCCTACTGGGATCCTGGAGCAGGAGGACCCACCTGGGTGGGCAGCTCGTCTCTGAAAGGCAGGGTCTTTAAGTTTGGAGACTAGATTTTGCAGTCACAGCAGAAGCAGGTGAGTCCAACATGCATTCATTTATTCAACACATATTATTGAGCCATGCAATCCACTAGCTGTATGGAAACAACATCTGTGTTTCAAGTTTTTCATCTCCAAAAGTGAAAAAGAGGGAAATGAAGGCATTGGACCAAGTGAGCTCCCAGGTGCCTTCCACTTTAGAATTAGTGTATCTGCTGTCACAGAGGAGCTGGGGCAGTGAGCCCTGATAAATAAAAAACTAGTGTTAGTAAGCGAGCCCTGAGAGTAAGTCTTACTGAGACCACTGCCGAGCTCTGACTGAAGGTCAGGTCTCAACCTCTGACTCTGAGGCTCATTGTCCCTGGCTTCATCCTCTCAATACAACTTTCAATCTTCCACCCACTCAGCAATCTGCATTTTGGTGAATTCCTGTCTGTAACTAAACATCAGCACTTCCTGTGATTCTCCGGTTATAAGCCCCGGGATACTTTCAGCCAGCTGGCAATTACCACATCCTAAGTACACACCCAAGATGGGCAGGAACCATTCCATGGGCAAACCAAGGTAGTCCTCTGACGTTGAGTTCTTTAGATGGGCCATTCACTTATGTATTTATTCACTCCTTTGTGCTTTCACTAATTTCTCACTGAGCACGGGCCACGTGCCCACACTCACGCGTCTTTCTGCCCAATAACACAACTGAAGTAATTTGTTCTTTCAAGCTAAGCAAGCATGCCATTCAGTGGATAAACTGTGATCAAAAGATCATATTTTTGAGTTTTGAACCAAACTGAAGTTTGGATGTCCATTTGCAAGAGAACTCCTTAGCATTGTTCAAAGTAGAAGGGGAAATAACTAATAGTCATTCACCAACTAGAATGATAGCAACATCCTTCTTATGGAGGAGGTCCTTGGACACACACGAGGGAAGCAAAAGACACAAAATGTAGCATCTGCAAAACATGTTAGGATCTGAAGTTAAATGAGAGTTGTGAAACTAAGGACGGAAATTTGTTTTTGGTATTTTTTCCTACTTGTTCTGGAGAAGGCTTAAGTTTTTCAGCTTTTATAGAACATACTATGGAGACTTCAACTGTTACCTTGTTTTTAATTTTGGTAAGGGGATGGACAGAGAATTTGGAGGGCAAGGATTCCCAAGAACAAGACTTCTCGTATTATTTTGAAAGCAAGCTATCACAACTCTTATACTGCAAAACACATAAGGTTTACAAACTTTGAACCCTTGGGAATCCACTAATAAAATACTTGATATTCTGCAAGGACACCGAAGTCATTCAACATCCATTCATTCATTGAACAAATCCTTCCTGAGCACGATTCTAGCACTGTGCATGCTCTGCAGGGAAATAAAAAGAAGTGCCAGACATCGTCCCTAATCTCAAAGACATTGCAGTCTAGGTGGAGAGAAAGATTTACAGAGTGAAAGGAAAACTAGTGAGAGAACACAGTTTAGGATTAAACAACGAGGTAAAAATAAATAAACTGCCAAATGATAAATAAGTGCCAAATGAAACAACAGAAGCGACCCTGAGTTTCAAAAAGAGACCACTGTAGGCTGGAGGGCCCGGGACGGCTTCCCGACAAGGGAGGACCTGAGCCCTTGCACATGGAGGACATAGGCGAGGCCGTCTGAGTCGGGAAGAGTTGCTAAAAACCTACTCCGGCTGTGACACAGTCCCTGGGGCGGCTCGTGCCCCAATCAAACAGGCGGCCATTGAGTGACTTGACTGCAAAATGACCAGTGACTTCAGCCCAAATAACTAAAGGGAGAGCCCAGGAGCGGATGGAGACGGTGCACAGACTTGATGTAAGTCAACACTAGTTTTTCAAACACAATTCTGAGAGATTCTGCATCCAGAGGCAAAGAAACCCAAAGAAGAGTCGAGACGGAGGCGCTGATGGGGGAGTTGAGGCAGAGCTATGCCGTTTACAAGGAACTGGAGTGTCGGACAATTGCCAGGTAGTCGTTAAACAGCACATTTGTGGTGTGAACAATGCCTCCTGAGACAAAGGGCTACCCCTGTCTCTTAGTCAAAGTGCCTTTCAACTGAAGGGCAATATTTTCTGCTCCGTTACCTTTTGTTTCTTCTGCTAATGTTAGTCAATAACTTGAAATTCTCGGGGATCTTTTCAGGAAAAGGTCACAGCACAATATAAAATAGGGGAAAAGAAGTGGCTCTCAGGAGCCAAGAGACCTGAGTTCCTGGCCTGGTTTTGCCACGGGTACTCCTTGAAACTTGACACAGGCACTTGAACTTTCTAGATCTGCTTTTTCCACCCTCAAGATGATGGTAACATCGCCTGCCTTCACTATCTTAAGGGGCTATTTGGGTGTGAAGTAAGATGATATGGATGGAACTGTCCTAAGGTGTTGAGCACCTATTTTGAAGCAAGTACTTTCGCCTTCTTTGTGTCATTTAGTGCTGAAGATAGTGGTTCATCTTAAGTATTAGTAGCTATTAGTAGCCCCATTCATGGATAAGGAAACCGCAGTTTCGGGAAGTTAAATGATTTCCCAAGGCCATGCAGCTATTGCAAACCCTCTGTTCTCCAAACCTTAGTGGTCACTCTTCCCTTTAATGCCCAAAAGAACACAGTGTGAGCCTGCGTGCGCCCTGCATGCCTTCTCTGTCCTCCATCAGTCAAGGGCTCCTTTTGCTTCGAGAAGGTCTGAGACAGAAACTTGAAGGAGTGCAGCCCTTGCAGTGGGATGCTATCAGCCTGCGTCAGGCTCACATGGAACTGTCCAGTGAAGCTAAGGCAGAAAACAGGAGCGGGGTGCAGGGATGTGACACAGAGTACCCATGGCGTGGACCACAGCCACCTTTTTACTGGTAAACAAGGTGTTCAATGTCTCTGATCGAAGGATCTGCATTGGAATTATTGCCCAGCTCACAACTACCTGGACGGTAGGCCTTGCCTTCCGTCTGTGGGACTAAAAATGCTCTCTAACTAGCAGCCCTCTCCACTTTGGCTGCAGGTTAGGATCAGCTGGGTAGCTTTAAAAATACTCCCTGCACCCGGGCTACAACCCCAGACCAATGATATCAGAATCTATGGGGTGTGGGGATAGGCGACGGGAAAGGGAATAAATATTTTGATAGCCCCCCAGTGCAGCCAAGTTTGAGAACTATTGATCCCAGAGAACGGAGAAAGCTTCTTCCCCAAGGGCAAATGTGAGCCTCTAGACTCTTAGGTAACAGCGAGAAGCTGCTCTGGCATCATCTCAAATAGCACCTTTTGCTTTTTTTTTGTTCTGTCAGCAAGTGGTGAGTGGGAGTCCCAGATCCTGCTAGAGATTCTTCTTCTCTAAGACGTCATTCTTTAAAAATTAATAACCTCTGGTATTAATAGCATTTTATGGCCATATACTCTGCTTACTCTTAAAGCTTGCTCTCCAGATGTCATTGAAGGATCGAACACTAAGTTTTTAAAAACTTTATTCTTACTAAATGGAGATATATATTGACAGTGATCAGTCCTTCTGGTTACAATGACATAGGTCAGCACAGGAAAGACAGTGTGAACAAGACTCTTCCCAGGGGTTGGCCTGGTGGCACAGCGGTTAAGTGTGCACCTTCCGCTTCAGTGGCCTGGGGTTCGCTGGTTCAGATCCGAGGTGTGGACATGGCACTGCTTGTCACACCATGCTGTGGTAGGCATCCCACACATAAAATAGAGGAAGATAGGCATGGATGTTAGCTCAGGGCCAGGCTTCTATAAAATATAAAATAGAGGAAGATGGGCATGGATGTTAGCTCATGGCCAGGCCTCCTCAGCAAATAAAAAGAGGAGGATTGGTGGAAGATGTTAGCTCAGGGCTAATCTTCCTCAAAAAAAAAAAAAAAAAGAAAAGAAAGATTCTCCCCAGCCATAGATAAATCTACAGATAAATTCATTTACGGATAGAAATTTAATTTTACAAAGTGATGCTAGTCTCCCACCCTTGGGCATTTCTTCTCTTTTCTCTATTTGGAGTCTTTTTGGGGCTCTCAGAATCAAGACTGAAAAGCTTCCTGGGCTGATATTGCCAAGGAAAACTGGGTGGGTCTTTCTGTGTGTGCAGAATAAAGGCAGGAAGGCTGTGAAGAGCCACAGGAAAGTGTCCAGCCCCCAACCTCTCCTCTCTTCTCTCCCTTTGCTGCCACGGCTATGGAGCTCCCGTGGGCGTGAGAATCACGGGGGAGCTTATCAAAAATGGAGACTTCCAGGCCCCACCCTGAGATTCGGTGTTCGTGGGAGGGGCTCAGGGAAGTCCATTTCAGAAGTTCCCTAAGTGATCTGTCCTAGAGACTGTCCTAGGGAACTCTGCTGGCCCCACATCCTTCTGGGAATGCCGGCCCTTGTGTTATTTATTGTCATCAACCTGTGATGTCCTTTTAAAATGCAGATGTGACTGGCCTGAGCAACTCACTCAGTTGTTTCGAAGACATGAGAACAATGGCAGTAGGAGGGTGGCCATATATGTTTACTGAAGGAGCCAGAGGAAAGTGAGGACTCTGAGTAGGAGTGTTGGTGAGGATTCTGAACTCAGGGACAGGGCTCTAGAAGAAGGTATTGGCTTCCCAAAGACAAAGTGATTGACTTCACGTGGGGCAGCCCACGCAGCCCGAGGGAGCTCGGCGATGGCTGGGCACAGTCCAGCCGACGTACCTGCGCCGTTCCCTACAACTTAATTAGAAAAGTAACACTTGCTTCTTGTAAAAGGAAAAAGAAAATTCAGACAACGTACAAAGTGAAAATTGAAAAGTTCTTCCTCCTCAATCCCACTGTTCTGAAATAACCACTATGTGCAATTTAGTGTGTAGCCTTCCAGACAACATGCATAATATAAAATTACACATATTCTACAAAAATGAAATACGTGCATACACTCTCCCACAATTTCTTTTTCATTTAACAATATATCCGGATGTCCTTCCCATCTGTCCTTCTTGGGATATCCTTCTCCATATGGATGCACCAGAATGTGCCCCATCAATTTCCTACTGATGGGCATCTATCTTGTTTGCTTCTAGTTTTTGCTTATTTCAAACAACGATGCAATGAACATCTTGGATCATACATTCTTTGCTCACGTAAGAGTTTCTATCAGAGGACCTGTTGGGTCTTCATAAGACTCAAATTTGTCTTCAAATTTGCTAGATAACAGGCCCACCAAAAAGGTGGTACCAATTTACACTTCCCACCCATATTTCATATTTACCCACAATTTTTTTTGTGAGAATATAAAAAATTTTACCAATTAAATAAGTGAGAAAATCTGTCACTGGTGCAATTTCAGTTTCTTAACTAAGTGGTAGACCTTTCATACATTTATTCGTCCCTGTGTTCCTGTTCCTGGGAACTAAGTCTTCATGTCTTTGACCCAGAGTCGTCTCGCCTTTGTCTTTTCACACATTGTGTTTTTTATTTTCACTATGGTAGCTGTTGGTAAACAACAAATACTTGTGTGCTGACTAGAGCAAATTCCACACACAGGGTGAGGGGTGAGGGAGCTATTTTCCACTTAAGATATCAGAACGAGCAACGTAGTCTTAGAAAGCACGGCTTATATTATTTAGTGTGTAAGACCTTAACTAGAGCAACAGTTTACATTCTGCAAAGCACAGTGATGGGAATAAAATAGGATCTATGTAAGTATTTGTTGAACAAATGAGTAAATGTGGACAGATAGACAGATCCAGACATATACCATGTGTCTGGCTCTGTGCTAAGCACAGGAAAACACAGATAAGAAACACCATCCCTGCTTTCAAAAGCTTGAAGATTTGTTGGGGCTGCAGATGTGTAAAGTGATCATTACAACGTGGGAGGTACTTAATAGAGGGATGAGTAGATGTCTCCTGTACTTGAAGATCTTAGCTGTAGAGGGCAACAGACACATAAACAAATAATTTCAACGTCATAGAACAAGAGTAGAGGTTCACACAGGTGCAATGGAAGCTTGAGTTTTAAGGATGAGGAAAAGTTAGCTGGGTGGGGAAACATGGGGAAAGTGTTTCAAGTAATGGAAGCAAGGACATGGAGGTATGAAACAGCAGGGTGTGTTTCCATATTAGGAAATGAAACCATATTAGGATTCCCAGAATCTTTAGGGCCTGAGGCCAGATGAGCCCGGAGGGCAGACAGGTCACAACCCGTCACATCATGCCAGGCAGCATGGTCCACTCTGAGCCAACCAACGGTTTTGAGCAAGGGCTGATGCGCATTGTAGACGGTTCACTCTGACTACCAGGCAGAGGATGGATTTGAGGAGCAACGTGGGTGGCCAAGAGACAGTGCCATTAGAAATGCTCTGTCTCCATTCAGGCCTGAGGCAATGCAGCTGTGGTGACAGGGTTGAAGAGCGGAGAGATTTGAGAGTGGGGACTTGGTGACTAATTGGATTTGGGATGACGGAGGAATTAAATAAAAATATGGGTTTGGTTTCTGGTTTGGGTGACTGGATAGATGAGGGCATCACTGACAGGGGAAGAAAATACAGGACGAGGAGAGGATTTGGGGAAGAAGATTATTAGTGTGGTATTTTGGAAATGTTGACTTTGAGGAAACTGAGATGCCCAAGGGATATACTCAGCAAATAGTGATATACTAGTTCGAAGCTCTCAGGGAAGAGAAAAAGGCTAAAAGTTAAGATCTGGGAATGAATGAATGAACTCCAAATGACACTGGATTTCAAGGCAGGGACCTTCAAGAGCCTCACCCATAACTCACTCGTAAGCAGGCATAACTCCCAGGATAAGTTCATTGTCCCTTTGAGGCCCCATCACAACTGCAGATCTCGAATGAATTTTGGCCTAGATCCTTGAAGCCTTTGCAATCCCTAACAGGAGCAGAGGAAGCCCAGCAGTGAATTCTTTCCTGTTGAATGAGAGGACTTACTCATTGATGAGTTCTTAGAGTTTCCTTCCCCAGAAATCTATTCTACAGCCCAGCAGGGCTTTGCTGGTGGTGAAAGGAAAATTGGGGTTCATTGACATGGGCTGAACAGTCAAAGCCAAGGGCACTCTTCTTTGTGAGAAGATGGGCTCCCCTGAGTGACAAGATTGGGAGGCGCATGGCTTTTAGCCCTCACCTGTCACTCTATCAGCATGAATTAGTTTCTTGTTTAATATTTGTCACTTTGAATTACCGAGAGCCTGACTTGGGGGAAGACGATGCACGGGATAAAGACGTCGAAGGCCATCAGAGAGTTACAGAGGCTGGTGCTGGCTCTGCCACTTTCCAGCATGGAGAATTTGGATCTGTCATTTTGCCTCTCTGCATCTACGTTTCCTGATCGTGTTAAAATGGGGAAAATAAGAAACATATCCGTTCTACTTTTTATAACTGCTGTTATGATAAAACAAGAAATATTTTTGGAAGTCCCATGCAAATATTATCCTGGTTTAAAGATGCTTGCAGACAGCCTGCACTTAGCAGGCCTCAGTCAACTGCTGTCAGATGAACTGTGAGTAAAATACACTCATTCATTTGCTCATTTATTCAACCCGGTTATTCACCGAAGGCTCATTGAGTGCCTACTCTGTGCATATGTCTAGCTAGGGATTAAAAGGGGATGGACGCCTGGAAAAGGCGTAGAGTAGCCTCAGTGCATGCTACTTGGTGAAAGAAGTCAGGCTGAAAAGACTACACACTGTATGACTCCAACTCTGTGACAGCCTGGAAAAGGCAAAACTCTGGAGACAGTAAAAAGATCGTGGTTCCCAGAGGCTAGGGGAAGGGGAAATGACTAGGCAGAGCAGAGAGGATTTTGGGGGCATTGAGACTATTCTGTATGGTACTATAACAGTGGATACACAGCATTATACACTTGTCAAACCCATAGAATGGACAACACCAGGAGTGCACTCTCACATACACTGTGGACTTCGGGTGATAATGACGGTCAGTGTAGCTTCACCAATTGTAACAAAAGCACCTCTCTGGTGCGGGATGTTGACAGTGGGAGAGGTTGTGCATAAGTAGGGCAGCGGTATGTGAAAAATCTCTGTACTTACTGCCCAATTTTTCCATGAACTTAAAAATGCTCTAAAAAATACTCTACTTAAAAAGAGAGAGAGAGAGAGAGCGAGAGAGAGAGAGAGGGAATGGATCTCATATGCCTCCTACAGCTTACTGGAGGAGAGAGGAATGTAAACATACCTTCAAATAGCAATAAATGAGAGGTCCAACCATGCATGCACACAGCATGAGCAAGCTCCTTCTCTTTTTATGGCTCCAATGTTTTGTCTTCATTTGTGACAGATGGGTATAGAGAGTCAGTACTGCTCAGGGTTCAGACAGGATCCCCTTACCCTTTATCTCCTGCAGGGTAAGTGGTTACCCAGCGGTGAGCAGCTGCGATCACCTGTGGTTTCCCAGGACAGGGGCAAGGAGTGCCGTCCAGTCAGCAACACACGGGCAGGTGCACAGCATCCCTGTGACCAGAGGGGAGGAGTGGAGGAGTTGGTGTTGACTAGTGAACTGGGCCAGACCACTTTGGCGTGGCTGTTTGCATCCCTCTGCCCTTTAATTTGATGACTCCCCCAGGGAGCTGGTGTGGTGAGTAAGGCAGAGCTTAGATCAGCGGTTTGACCCTTTGGGCCTTGATGTCAGGAGGCTTCAGGGAGCACATTAAGTCTGGTGTCTGCTGATGCAATTGCCCTGTGCTGTGTTAATGGGAGATAAATGACTGGGTCTGTATTCGGCTTTATTCATCCTGGGACTTAATTTTATGAGAGAGGAAAAAGTGACAATGTTTGGATTTAGAAGATACCAAAAGAGCAAGGTAAAAAAAGAATGAATTTCAATGTAATCTAATTAATTTCAAAGCATTTTTTTAACCATAAAATCACTTAGATAAAATGCTAGCCTTTTGGAATGGGTTTGCCGTGCCCCACGTGCCGTCGCCCACTACAGATGCAGCCAATGAGCGGAACCTCGTGTGAAGAACCTTGAGCTGAAGCACGAATGTTGCAAAGGAGTCGTAGACTAATGTCTGTCATTTGCACAGGGGTGCACTGCAAACTTTTCCAAAATGCATTTAACTGAGAAATTATGAGTAGTTGCAGAGCAAATCGAAAGTGATTTGCTGCAAACTCAACACACACTCAGTGGCGCCATCGTGAGTTCTTTACATTAGAACTTTTTCCTTAAATGAAAACCTCTGGCAGATTTTCTCCAATGATGTATTGAAATTATAAAGGTTACATAATGTAATTATGTAGGAAAAGGTGAAAATGTAGGTGACCCCACAATGTAGACCCCATAGGGATACCATAGGGGGAATTTAATCTAGACCTTCATTTCTTCAAGAAGAAACCACTTTGTTCTTCCTCAAGGCCCTCACACATGCTGTTCCCTTCTCTCTTCCCTTCAGTCTTCAAATGACTGGCTCCATTTAATCTTTCAGGTCTGGGCTTAAATTTCATCTCCTCAGAGAGGACTTTCCCATGGGAACAACCTACAAAGGAGGCTCCCTCACCCTCCACTGTGATTCTTCAGCATTATAACCCAGATTTCCAGATAATATTTACCACATTTTGTAATTATACGTCTGTTTACTTCTTTACATATCTGTTCTGTCTTCTACAAAGAAATTGCAAGAACCACTAGGCAAAGGCCATCCACAACTGTTTTATTGCCCAAGAGACATCCAGTATCTGCAAGAGGGTTAGGTGAATAACAGGTGGTCAATAGGTAAAAGCATGGGAAAGTGGTTAACTCTGGACATGGCCATCTCGGGGGAAGAGGACTCAGTTGAGAGCAGCAGGTGGAGACCTAAGTGTTATCCCCTCCTCTGGTTATGAAAACTTAGGCCATGAGATCTTTTCATAATACTGTCACATTTATTTCAATTCTATTTTCCTAAAAACACATTCCATCCACTCAGCTAGAAACGGGGCGAGGAGTGGGAGCCCCCTCACATGTTTGGGGCACTGTGAGCTCCTTGCTGGCAGCGGCTAGGTCTTATTCACAAATGTATCCCCTGCCTGGAGCACAGCGCCTGGCACAGAACAGCCGACTAAGGTATATTTACTGAATTTAACCAAAATGAGATTTTCGAAGTGCTTTCTGCCTTCTCCCTGGAAGAAGAAAGGGAAGCAATTCAAGGTAAGACACTGATTTTCTGTCCACCAAGCTTCGTGGGAGTAGGGTTAATCTTCCTGGCAGATCGTGAAACGTTGCACAGTTGGGGAAAATATACGACAAAAATAGAATCAAATCTATAATCCTCCCTGAATATAGATTAAAGAGAAGCACTTATTAGAGTGCTGCAGAAATAAATTTCTTCTGTGTCTGCCTAGCCGTGACCAGATAATAATGCACAGAAGTGTTTTATTCTATTTCTCTGAGACCCTAAAATGCAGGTACATATATATACATATATGTATATACACAAGAAAGTAGATGGAAAGAAAAGAAAGACTCAAATATGGATATGTTCCTGGAATTCTAGGGCAGGGACGGACTTACAGTGCTATCCTGAGCTTTAGGGTAGATTATTTTTAAAATAATAATAACAATTCGGGTTAGAGCAACTCTGCCCATTTCCAAGAAGGAATTTGTAATTTTCTCAATAATATCCTATGCCTGTCAGCAAATAATTCCTTATATAGCTCAAAGAGCTCACACTGTGGCAGGGAGACAGTCAGATAAAGGATGATGGTCATCTGGTGCGGTCAGGGTTGTGATGGAGTACGTATCCCATTCTTCACCTAGAAGCATCTCTTCTTCGAATGGTCCAGTAGCTGATATTCAGCCTTCACTTCCAGACTAGGCCTTTACTATCTCTATTTATGTATTTTACTTTTCTGTGGATCAAAACAATATGCGTCAACAGTTTTTCTTTAATCTTGTTACATGGGTTCATCTTGAAGCCCGTCCCAGGTTTTTTTAAATGTATTTGTGTAACAGTTGTATTTTTATGTGATCTTGCTGTGGCTACAGTATGAACTTTGTTGTTAAGTGAGGACGATCACCAGTGAAGTGAACCCTGCCCAAAATTCGTGATGATGCAACAGAACATGACCTCAGGTCGCTTCTCCTGGCTTTTGTTTCCTATGGTTTTCCTTTCTCTGGGGGCTGGGTATTTTGTGTGTGTGTGCTACCTCTTGCTCCCTACTTCTTTTTTCAGCTCATCTCTGGGTACCTCTTAGTTTGAGCAGAGTAAAGGAGGATTCCAGAATCCCCAAATCCAGGCTTTCTTTGGACTAGACCAGTCATTCACTGATTCCACCAATACCGTAAGCAATTTCTAAGTCTCTAGCAGCATCCCGACCTTCCCCAACCGCAGCTCACTTCACATACACAGTAAAGCATGGCGGTTAATAAGATGGGCTTTAACAATGGAGAGAACCGGGTCAAGTACCAACTGTGTTGTTTATAATTATCCATGTGACCCTGGACAAGTTACTTAACCTCTAAGTCTTTGCTTTCTTATTTGTGAAATGGGGCTAACAGCACCTGCCTCACTGGGTTATTATGGAAATGAAACAAGCTATTAAGGGACTCAGAGATCCTGGCACATGGTGAGCTCTTAGAAAATGTTAACTATTATTTTTAGTATATAACTCTTTCCTATGTATTAGTTCAAAATTAGATTCTTTATAAAACTGCACACTGTAATGTCCATTTCACTGATGGCAGCCTTTGAGTGAGGTAAGGGCAGAATCCCCAGTGGAGGGGGTGGCTGTGAATACAAGAGGTGGCAGTTATTCATCAATTGATTCCATCGACAATTATTTATTGAGTGTGTCCCTGTACTGGGAATATTGTTATCAGTCTGTTTACAAGTTTAACAAAGGACTGTCATGTTCTGTGGGTCATGCAGAAAAACACAAAACTGGATTCGTCTCCTCAAGGAGCTTTCGCTCTTGTGGGAAAGACATGACTCAACCCAGAAGGAATAATGCAGGATTGAAGACTGCTTATCATCAGGAAGTGATATGCACATGGTGTGCTCTCAGATGATTCTAGAAAGAGCACCAGCAGCAGCTGGTACACAGTAGGCACCCCCCAAAACAGTGGTTGAAGGAATGAGTAATGAGTGAATCAGTGGGATGAGCGATGGTTGTTGACACGGATTTTTGTAGGATTCAGTCCAGCCCATCCCCAGGCCTCTCCCTTTGCTGAGCACAAGCAGGCTGATTGCTGAGGGAACAAAGATGACGGGTAATGTTGGGCACGCCCAAGGGCATGTTAACTTATAAAGGAATAGATAGAACTAGAAACCCAACCCAATCCTCTTCACAGCCCAACCTGTGACCTCATGTAGGTGTGATCCCTCCAGGACTCACCTCCCTTTGTCTACACCCACTTGTCCTCCCACAGAGACCCAATGTATTTGGTACTTCTGCAGCTGTCAACAAAATCTGCCCATCCCCTCAGCTTGAACCCGAAGTCCTTGGGATTGTTCAAGAGATCCTCTTAAAGAATGGAAGAGTGAAACAATATAATTCCCATACAAGTAGCTGCTATTCTGGGTAGAGTGATTAGGTTCAACTAAATATCACTAGGTACATAAAAATTGAAGCTTGTAACTAGCGATATGCTTATACCCTGTACTAGACAAGGTGAACATTTCTGGAAAATCTCTCTATAAGAGTCATCATTATTTCATCATAAATGTCCTTTTATCACATACACACTCTCCCAGTCTAAATATGCTTATTTTGTTTTGTTTTATTTTTTATTTTGGTGAAGGTTTGTCCTCTTTTATTGACGATAATTAGAAGCACTAGATCTCATGGAATAGAGATCTGCCTTATGCTTCTCAAGTCAATGGTAACATGAGATCTGATGCTAAGAATTTGAAGCAAAGAATGTGTGGAAGGGTATGTGGAAATAGAACCTAGTGGCTTTACATTTTTTGAAGTGTTTTAAGCATCTTGATCATTTAAAAAATTTACATACAGAAAATTCGCTTTTTTGGCATACAGTTCTATATGTTTTAACATACACAGAAATATATGTAACCACCACCACAAACAGGATACAGAACAGTTCCATCATCTGAAAAAATTCCCTTATGCTGCCCCTTTGTAGTCAAACTCTCTCATACCCCAGTGCCTGGCAGCCACTGATTTGTTCTCCATCCCTATAATTTTGCTTTTCCAGAATGTCATATAAATGGAATCAAACAGTATGTGACCTTTTGAGATTCATTTATGTTTTGCACCTATTAATAGTTCATTCCTTTTTTTTTTTTCCCCAAAGATTGGCACCTGAGCTAACAACTGTTGCCAATCTTTTTTTTTTTTTTTCTGCTTTATCTCCCCAACGACCCCGCCCGTGCCCCCGCCCCCGTACATGTTGTATATCTTAGTTGCACGTCCTTCTAGTTGTGGGATGTGGGATGGCGCCTCAACGTGGGCTGACGAGCGGTGCCATGTCCGCGCCCAGGATTCGAACCCTGGGCCGCCGCATCGGAGCGCACGAACTTAACCACTCGGCCACTGAACCGGCCCCTAGTTCATTCCTTTTTATTGCTAAGTGGTACAGCATCATATGAATGATCCACAGTTTGTTTATTCATTTACCCATTGAGGGACATTTGGGTTGTTTCCAGTTTGGATCAATTATGAATTATGTTACTATAATCATTCATGTACAAGTTTTTGGGAGAACCTAAGTCTTCATTTCTCTAGGATAATATCCAAGAGATAGTAAGTGAGTAATATGGTAAGTGTATGCTTTATATGAAGTTATCAAACTGTTTCCCAGAATGACAGTACAAATTGTATTCCTGCCAACAGTGTATGGGAGTTCCAGTTGCTCTGTATTCTTGCTAAAACGTGGGATTATCATGTGTGCCATATGTGTATATTTTAAGAATCCTAATAGTTATATTGTGGTATCTCTCTTTTAGTTTGAATTTTTCTACGGAATGCTGATGTGGATTATCTTTTCAAGGGCTTATTTGCCATTGATACGTCTTCTTCAGTGAACTGTTTGTTCAGATCTTTTGTCTATTTTTTTTAATAGGGTTTCTTGTTTTCTTATTTTTGAGTTTTGAAAATTCTTTACAAATTCTGGATATGAGTCCTTCGTTTCCTCTTCCCTCATTTCTGGGAGATTGTATGGAACTGTTGTTATTTATTTCTTACATTTTTGGTTGAATTCATTAATGAAGACATATGGGTCTTTGGGGGGATTTTCAACTATGAATGCAATATCTTTAATAGATAAAGGACTATTTGTGCTATCTACTTGTTCATGAATGAATTTTGTTAGTTTGTGTCTTTCAAGATTTGGTTCATTTCATCTAAATTTCCAATTTATGTGGAGAGAGTTGCCTGTAGTATTCCCTTATTGCCTTTTAGGTCTGTGGGGTTTGTAGTGACACCCCATTTTTCATACCTGATATTGGTAATATAGATCTTCTCTCTTTTTCTCTTGGTAAATATAGCTAGAAGTTTATTAGTTTTATTGATTTTTTTAAGAGAACCAGCTTCCAGTTTCATTGATTTTCTCCATTATTTTATCTTTTTTCAATTTCATTAATTTCTGTTCTTAAATTTATAGTTTTATTCCTTCTTGCTTTGTGTTAAGCTGGCTATTCTTTTTCTAATTTCTTAAAGTGGGAGCTTAGAGTATTGATTTGAGACCTTTATTCTTTTCTTAAAAGGGCATTTCATGTATAAATTTCTTTCTAGGAACTGCTTTAGCCGCATTCTACAAATTTTGATATGTTGTAGGTTCATTTGCATTCAGTTCAAAATATTTTCTAATTATCTTTGAGGCTTCCTTGTTGACCAATGAATTTTTTAAGGTGTATTGCTTAATTTCCAAATATTCAAAGGTTTTTCATATATCTTTGTTATTGATCTAATTGATTCTACTATGGTCAGAGAACATACTTGGTATGACTTCATTCCTTTAAAAATGATAAGGTTTGTTCTGTGATCCAGAATATGGTCTATTTTGGTGAACGTTCCATCTGTCCTTGAAAATAATGTGCATTCTTTTGTTGTTTGGGTAGGATATTCTATAAATGTTCATTAGGTCATATTGTTTGGTAGTATCGTTTAGGTCTTCTATATTCTTGCTGAATTTTTTGTCTACTTGTGCTATCAATTACTAAGAGAGGAGTGTTGTAGTCTCCAACTGTAACTTTGTATTAGTTTCTTTTTCTTTTTAGTTACATCAACTTTTGTTTTATGTATTTTGAGGCTCTGTTATTAGGTATATACACATTTAGGGTTGTTATATCTTCTTTAGGAGTTGACTCTTTTATCATTAGGAAATATCTCTCTTTATCTCTGATAATTTCCTTGTTCTGGAGTCTGTTTTGTCTGATATTAATATAGCCACTAACTTTCTTTTGCATTTTATTTCTTTTCCTATCTTTTTACCTTTAAATTATCGATATTATGTTTGAAGTGAAATTCTGTAACAACACCTAGTTGGGTCTTAGGGATTTTTTAATTCAATCCAACAATGTCCAGATTTTAATTGATTTGTTTAGACCATTTATATTTAGTATAAGTATTGACATGGTTGAATTCAGGTGTACCATTTTATTATTAGTTTTATTCTTAGTTATATGTTTGTTCTCTTTCCCCCTCTGTCTTGGCTTTTAGATTATTTGAATATTTCTTGCCATTACATTTTAATTTATCTATTGGTTTTTTCACTATATCTCTTTGTATAACTTTTATAGTTGTTGCTTTAGGAGTTGTTACAATATACACGCCTAACTTTTAGAGTTCACAGTGTGACACTTCAAGTGAAGGATAAAAACCTCACCACTATATAAATCCCTTTACCTCCTCCTTTTATGTTGCAGCTGTCATATCATCGAATCTGAATCTATTGAAAACTTCATCAGAATCTTATAATTTTTTCCTTCAACAATCATACAAAAAGATATATTTTTACACAGATTTGCATGTCATCCTTCCATCAGGGCCATGCTAATCTTCATTGTATTGTTCCAATTTTAGTATATGTGTTGCCACACTGAGCACTAAATATGTTTTTAAAGTGCTTTCCTGGTAAAGATTCATCCAAAACTTGCACCAAGTTTGTGAAACTATGATTCTCATTAGAAGTAGACTACGATCAGGGAATTGTTTTTCTCTGGACAAAGCTAAAATTGACTCTAATTATGCTTTGACATTAAAGAATACAAAATGAAGTCTTTTTATCTTGAGCTAAAGCAGAATGTGGAATTAAAAACTAGAAATATGCACAGAAATATTTTATAACAAAGCCGACTCTTTTTTTTTTGCAAGATGAAGGCTTATAATATCAAAACTATCAGTTATCTTTAGGGATGTCCAAATGCGAGGTATTATCTAAAAATTAAAAGGGAACTGTTCTGTTTTCCAATAAGTAGCAAATACTTGGAGAAGATAAAATAAAAGCTAACTCTGCTGGGTTTGGGATTAAGGGAAGCAGAGGTCATACCATACACTGCTTAGATCATAACCAAGAAAATGATCACATGTGTAAAGCATCTTTCATTAAAAAAAAAAAACCTCGAGGACATTTTATGCATATAATTTTATTTACCTCTGCCACATTGCATTGCAAATATTGTCCACACTCCAGAGCAGGAAAGTGGTGAGTCTGTGCAGCACGCAGTGAAGGTACCAGTCTCCCTGTGCAACTTTGTCCTTTCCAGAGTATGCAGTCATTGGCTCGAAATGTCCTGCTGTGAAGGTGACTGTTTCTCTAAAGGCTTTGGTGATGTAAGCCAGAAACCAAGGAGGAGGAGACAGCAATTAAACCTCACCTTGATTAAGCTGTAGTGTACCATGAGGACTGCAGGTTGGGCTTGGTGACTGCTTTCTTCAGTAAGAAGGAGTTATTTGCACTTGGAGTTTACAGGGAAACAGCCTGTCATAAAGGGTGGTCAGGATACCTTGCCATCCTCTCTGCCTATCAGATGCCTGCCCATTCAGGAAGGTTCAACTGAAGTGCCTTCCACTCTGTGAGGCCTTTTCCTCTACTCCCTCCAACTGGGGCAAATAATCTCTCTATGTGCGAACTTACGTAGCCCCTCCATTTGCCATATGACTATTATACTGAAATGGATTTCAATCTCCATTAAAACCAGGGCAGTGTCTTTGCTTCCCCAAAGTGACTTACCCAGTGTGCACTAAGTTTGAGAGAGGCAGTGAATTGATCAGTCGACAGCACAGGCTCAGTGTGTGTGGGTTCAAATCCTGACTCCATCATGCCCTAGCTGGATGACCAGAGGCAAGTTACTTAAATACTCTATGCCTCAGTTTACCCACTTGTAAAATTAGAATAATATCACTTTTGTAAAGATTAAACAAGTTAAGATATGTAAAGCACTTAGCATTTTTGCCTGGCATGTAATAAGTACTATTACTTATTTGTATTTTGTTTTTCCTATAAAACTGTGAAGCAAATATATATTTGTAAGTAAGGTAAGACAGGGCACAAAAAAGATTAACTAAAGAGAAGGCAAAGAAAACAAACAGAAGCTGACCAGATTCCAGATGGGAAAGACTTAGTACCTACTTTTAAAAGAAATGAAGGCTGAGAATGTAAATTGGTACAAACACTTTAGAAAATCATCCGGCAGTGTTTATTCAAGAAGAATATTCTCATACTCTATAAGCTAGCAATTGCACTCCTAAGTGTGTACCCAACAGAAAAGTGTCCATGTGCTCACGACAGGATGTTTGATAGCCTGTTCATAGCAGCAGTATCCGTGCAAGTCATTAACCGGGAACTGTGCAAACGTCCATCAACAGAAGAATGGATAAGTAAATTGTGGCAATAAGAATGGATGATTTACGATCACACGGAGCAGAATGGATGAATCTCACACATATAATGGTGAGCAAAAGAAGCCAGGCATCAAGGAGTACACACTGCATTTACTGTAAGATTCCAGGCAAAACCAACCTGCTCTGCTACAAGTCAGGATAATGGTTACCCTGGTGGGGAGAGGGGGTGAAGGTGGAGGACAGGTACAGAGGAGAGACTAGGAGGAGCTTCGGGGGGCGGGGTGTAGCTAACATTTTATTTCTTCCTCTGCTGTTGCTTTCTCACGCGTGCGTTCAGACTGTGAGCGTTCGTTGAACTGTACGCTAAGGACATGCGCATTTTTTCCGTATGTCTATCATACGTCGCTAAAAAGCAAACAGAGAAGAACAGAAATGAAATGAGTGGAAAAGAAAGGAAAGAAAAGAGTATAAAGCAAAAGAAAACAAAAAAAAAATGAAAGAAAAGAGAAGAAGAAACAAGCCCAGAAGGTTAGAAGTCAAGGATCCTGGGTTCCACTGTACCTGACCCGGTTGGCTCACCGGCTTCTTACAACTCCCCACCCCCACCCCGCCCTGCCTTGCTCTACCCTATTTGCTCAGCGCAAGGATGGCGAGTGACCTGTTTTCGAGGTCCTTTCCTTCCCTACCCTGCTCCCCACAGCTCCTCCCCACTCAGAGCGTTGCTGAGGCAGGAGGGGGCTGTCCAGGTGGGGTAAGGCTGCTAGTGGAGTAACTTGGAGGAGCTAACGCTTCATCAAAGAAGCATAAGACTGAAGCATCTCTTCTCTTTCTCCTCCTCGCCTCCCCCTCCCTCCGCTCTTTACCTTTCCCAGGTCATCCTCTGTGCCTCGGGGGCGGGGCGGGGGCCAGCCCGGGCGGAGGCCTTGCTCTCGGGGTGCCCCTCCCGCCCCCGCCCGCTGACCCCGCCCCACGGCCGCCGGCTATTTTGGGCGCGCTGGCCGCCACCGCCGGATCGCTGACAGGCGGGGATCCTGTGACACCTCTCTGCAGCCCGGCACTTGTTGCTCACAGGACCTGCGGCCATCCCTGAACCCACCTTTCCAGCCCTTGCCTCCTGTCCCCCACCCTGTGATCAGCGGGACACTGGTCTCTCAGACATCGCTGTCCCCGGCTTAAGAAATAGATTAGAGAAAAAAAAATATTGAACGCGGCTCTGAAGAGGGGCCCCGCCGAGCAGCGGCAGCAGCAGGAGCGCAGAGCGCTGGCCCGGGTGCCGCAGAGGTGGCGTCTCCCCGGCCCGGGACGCTGGCCCCGGGCGCCGACGGCATGACGGACGCGGCGACGGCTAACGGGGACGACAGGGACCCCGAGATCGAACTCTTCGTGAAGGTAGGTCGGCGGCCGGCGCCCGCGCACCTGCTGCGCCTCCAGCCGGGCTCGCCTGGCTCACGTGCCGCGCGCGGACCGCGCTGGGATGCTGGACCTCCCCTGGGAGTGCGGGCAAGCCCTCGCGGTCCCCTGGGTGGCCTTTCTGCAGGCCAGAGAGCCTCGCTTCGGCGCTCCCGGGCCGAATAGAGTCAGGTGCAATCTGGCAGGTGGCTGTCTTCTTGGACAGTTGGCCCGGCAGTTTGTCAAACCCGTTGCAGGACAGGCGATCACCACCATGGGGCCAGAGCCCGGCCCGGCGCGATTTTGGCGGTCCTCAAGAGCATCTCCAGGTGTAGCGAGATGGCAGGAACCTGGCTGGGCCCGTGAACCTTTCTCCTAAAATTCAGGGTGGTGGGGGAGAGGAAAGGGAGAGAAAAGGAAACGTTACTGATACAGTTCTCTCTGGCAAACCAAAATTATCATTTCTTAAAATCTCCTTTCTCTCTTTTACTCAGAGTTACTAAAAGAAAGCAAAAGGGAAACAAAGATGCTGTTTTGCTCTGTGACCTGCAAAGCAGAAAACCCTCTGTTCGCCGACGTTATGATTATTGTCCTAATCATGATTCTGCAGGGTGGTATCGGGAAATGCTACGGGTTTGCCAATAGGGGATAGGGCCCCGTCACCCTAGGGCCGACTGGGCTGACGGGGCACAATGGAAAAACTAATTAAGTCGCCTTGCTCTCTGGGCAGAAAAAGTCTAACGTCAAAGCTACTGCATTTCTTTTGCAACCTGTGGGAGGGAGGCTGCAGGCCGCGGCGGCGTTTCCCGGTTCGCTGGTGTAATAAGAAAGTAACATTTGATCAGTCCTCGGTGCCGACGACGCCGCAGAAGCGGGGAAACCTGAGGCGGCAGGAGAGTTGTTTCCAGGGCGGAGGGCGGTGCAGAAACAGTCGCCAGGAGTTGGGGGAGGGGAGTGGGCAGGCCGCCTGAGCGTCAAAACCTTTCACAAAGGGGAAACAAATCTTAGAATGCAGTTTCCCTAGAAATATGCAGGTAACTGAGAAGGAAAGAGTCCTCAGCGCTGGTCCGGGTTCCTTCTGGCTGAATTTAAGAGGCATATATATTCCCTGGAATAGAGAAGATGTTAGTTTGCTTAATGATTCTTATCTACAAGTTACTTAAACAAATAGAGAGGTTTTTGCAAAAAAAAAAAAGTATTAGATGTACATAAATCTTGATATCAATCTTTTGGTCTTTGGTACCTTTTGGGCCTAAAAAATATAAAATTAGTTGTAACTTATTTTACACTTGGGAGGTGGGCCGTCCCATTTGGCCTAGCCTACTGCAAAGGTTTGTTAAATTTCTTCCGCTGGGTTTTGCATTCTTTGGGTTTCGTTTTTCAAAATTATCTGTAGAAATTACACCAGTCATTTACTGACACTAGCTTTCCTCAGCCTGTTTCTCACCCTTAAAATGTGGCTTCTGTTGTCCTCATTTGGTTGCTGGGAGCCCTCTGGGCAGGATTTCCAGGTCCTCTGGCCCACCCAGGTGATGAAGAAGGCCACATCCCCTCCGAGGCTGGGCAGTGCTGGACCGAGGGCCAGGGGTGCCCTGAATCTCAGCAGCCAGGCCTGCCGTCTCGGGAGTGAATAGAGAGAACTCTAACAAAGCGGCAAGTCTTGCTGCTCTCCGTGAAGAAAGCTATTCTAGGACTTTCTCAGATTCCCTGGGAGCAAGTAGTTTCACAGAGTCAAGTTCCTAAAAGATATTTGAAACACAAATTGACTCTTTAGAGAAGGAGCTCTCGGCCCCAGTGCTGGGCATGGAGAGCGGTCCTGCTGGCACCTTTGGAATTTCATGCGGTCAGCTTTGGAAGTTTTCTCCATTTATCTAAAAAGCTCACTGCACAGGCCCCAGGGCCCCCAAAGAGTTCTAAAATGCCTGTGTTGTCATTTGCTTTTTCCCTAAAGGAAAGCAACCCGTGAGAGCCAGGCAGGCCTTTGCGGTGAGTGCAAAATCCAGACTGATGGGGGAACAAAAAATCAGATAGGAAAGCTCTTTTGATATTTTTTTCCCCCCTTTTTTGAGCATCTGGTTAGTAGTTATCACTTACAGGGATAAGTAAAGGCTGAAAATAGTTGTGAAATAAAGCGCTGGGCAGGCTTTGAATGGTTTCATTTCAGGGAAGCGATGTCCTGAATTACAGAACCAGGCATTTCCAGAGTTTGAAGTTACTCTTAGCTGTATGGTTTTCATAAGAAAAAAGGCCTTCTTGCTGAGGGTGTCAGGCATGTGAGGTGCTTTCTGCAGGGCTGGCAGGTTGGTGACTAGGAAACCTCCCAGGCAGGCCGGGCTCCACCCAGAGAGTTGTGATGTGGTCATCTTTAACACTCGCTTCCCCAACCCTGCCTGTCTACTGGGCGTGTCATTCAAAACCTCGGTCATCCAGGGAGATTCAAGGACATACACTTCTGTCCCACATCAATTGCCTATTGTTATCTGTTACTACTGCTGCTGCGGGTGATAATAATAATAATAAATGGCAGCGTTTTAGGATTTATGAGCACCTTCAAATACCTTACGTCATTGGATCCCCAGCATCCTTGTTCATGAGCCTTGGTTCACTCATGTGAAAAATGAAGAAAGCAAATAAATGAGACTCACAGGGACCTGGGGAGGCTTGATGCTGTCAGGGCACTGGGTGAGCTGCAGTTTGCTCTCCTGGTGACCTAGGGAAGTAAGAATGACTAGTCCTGTTTTACATTTGAGCGTGTGTGCTTAGAGGGGGGTGTGAAGTGCCCGGAGGGAGACAGCAGATGACGTTCAGATCCAGTCCTCAAATCCAGCAGTTTAGACTCTAAATTTCTTACTCTTCCTTTTCCGAACACCCGTATGTCAGGCCTTGCCCTTTCTTTTGCCAAGTTGGGCTCTCAAGTGCCATCCAGCATGACAGTTATTGATACGTTACTAGCCCATCTCTGCCCTGGGCTCCAAGTCTCGCCCTTCCAGGGAACATTTGAATAGTGACTTTTAAGACACCTTTTCCCCCCATTTTTAGTTTCTTCATCTATATAAGAAAGTGTTGAGTAGATCAGCTCTGATTCTAGTGCTCCATGATACCCATGGATGGGGCAGAGGTTTGAAGACACGGGACATGAGTCCAGGTCTTGTCTCTGCCTATAATTAACTGAGTGACTCTGAACATATGAGCCTCAATAGCCCCCTCTTCGAACAAGAGAGTCATTATAAATAATGTGACCATATAATTTATTGTCCAAACCAAGACACTTGGTTTGAGAGTGAAAGGGGGTGCCACCAATAGTTAGACTGGGGCAGCAGGTGTAACCCGGGATTGTTCAGGGCAAATCAGGATATGTGGCCACCCTGGCTATGAAAATACTGCCACACGCACTTGCTGTGAGGATTCCACAAGAGCAAATAGGCGAAAGCACTTTGTAAATTGAAACTTGCTATGAACACATTGAAACCAAATAATGAGATGAATTCCATGGCAGATAGAACCTTTCTTGACCTGCAGGTCCCAGCTTTGCCTTAGAGAACAAAAGCCTGGCTCCTTCCTCACACGCAGGACTATTTTGAGAATAAATGAGATCATATGCAGCTTGGACTTTGATCGTAAAGGGAGGACAACAGGTCAGTTGATAGTGGCAGTGAGTGTAGTTTATTGAAAGAGGGAAGAGCAAGGAAGCAAAAGCAAAATGGAAGGTGATTTGGAAAGACAAACACAGGATGTGCTGAGTCCTGGGATCCGGATGTTCCTCCCATCTGTATTGACTCTTCCACCCAGCCCCGTGCCTGACCCCAGAGGTAGCAAACCACCAAGTGAAGATGATGGTGGACCAGTTTGCAACAAATGTCTCCTGGGGCCAGGAGTGTGAATTTCAACAGAAACCAGTGGTTCTCATCTTTGGCTACATATTCAAATCGTTTGGGGACATTTAAAAACTCCCCGATGCCAGGCTGTTCCCCAGGCAGACTATATCAAAGTCTTTGTGGGTGGGACCCGGAATCGGTATTTTTAACTCCAGCCCCAGGTGACTGCAGCATGGGGCTCTGGTGGAGAGCCACTGAGTCATAATCAGAGGCGGGTCCGATGGCAGGCAGTTTCTGCCACAATTGGACTAGGTGGCCTTGCTAATGAGGATCAATGTCCAGAACGTCTAATGGCCTCAGGGCATCATGATCAGGAGTATTGTTGATAGAGAGCTGGCATCCAATCAGTGTTCAGTTAACAGATGCTGACGGACTGTGAAGCCCTATCCACAGGACTCCAGAACATTCAGTGCATGGGGTCGGTCTAGTCAAATAATCATCATTTCAGTGTGGGGGAAATAGAACAGAGTCCTGCTGATTGTCAGATGGAAATGACTAGTTGTTTCATTTACTGAGTGATCCAGAAGGCTCTGACAGTGGTGCAGGGCACAAGTCAAGTCATGGTGACCCATGGTCTGGTCATCTGACTTCCGGAACAGACAGGATCAAATCTTGCAGCATTCATGCTCAGACCCCAGCTGCCCTCTGGTGCCTGATCATCTTGGGCAGCTCGCTTGCCTAAGCATGAACTCGTTAGGTTTTGACCTTCCCTTTATCACTTCAAGCAACTGTTCTTCTTTCCCATCACCTTCAGGTTTTGATCTGTGGTCAATAATCCAGTACACAAATTCATCTGCCCTGCTATGTCAGTGGGTGCGTCTTTGCCTAGTCACTCATCCATGGGAGTGCTAGTGTCAAAGGTTGACTGATGCACATCTTGGGTGCTATGGCAGGTGGTGGGGTTCGTGAAGACTTGGGGTCTGCAGATGCTGAAGTCCACTGTCAGCAGTGTCAGCTCCTGCCTCCCTGCCAACTTGTGTAGTTTGTCCAGGTGTGGATTGGCTCTCTCCACCCAGGGCCGAGTCCATTGATTTAGACATTCAGGTCAAAAGCTTTCCATTCTTGGTTCCTTTTGAGTTGCTAGATGGTAGGCCCACGTTAGTGGTGACGGAGGAGTAGTGGAAGAGTGCAGCTTGGGTGTCAGGATGTGCTTACCAGCTGTGTGAGCCAGGACAGGCTGCTTGGCCTTTCTGGGTCACAGTTTTCTTACCAATGCAATGCTGATAATGGCACTACATATTCCATGGAGTTGGTGTGAGCATTGACTGAGCTGTGTATGAATCTGGGGTATAAGTAAAGCCTCTTTTGCAGGCCCATTGTCGCCCAAATAGTTAGAAGCCAAGCCCTTCGGCTTCCCTCCCTTGATGTGTACAGGAAGACAGAGACTAAGTCCTGTCTGCTTCTGCTTTGTTGCTAGAGTCAGGACACAGACCACTGGGAGCTGGAGCACAGTACAACCGTCACTGGAATGATTGCCTGTGCTGGGGCTGCTGCTCTGAGAGCTGGAGGCGCCCAGAGGCCATTGTCTGAAGTAGTGTGGTTGGCCTGACCACAGGGTGAGGGCAGACCCCTGACCAACTGTGGGGTTCTTCAAGTTCAAGGGAAGTTGATTCCTCCTGTCAGTTGCTCCCTCATCCAAGGGAGCTCCCACATAGCCCCGGGGTCTGGCCAGGATGCATCAAACCATGGTGGGTGCAGGGTAGGGGCTGGGTGACGGGTGCTGCACTGGCCTCTCCCCCTTCAGCTCCATGGAGATGTTGTTTCAGGGGCTTCGTTCCCTTTCCTGTCACTGGGTTCTGGGCAGAGCCTCCCAGACTCACCTAAAGGGTACCCATAACTCTGACTCTTAGATGAGAAAGAAGGCTCTGGAATCTAGATCCTTTAGTTCCAAAAGGACCCCCAGGGTCTCTGTGCAGACTTTCCCACTCCCTCCGCTGCAGTCTTCCAGCTCTGCAGAGCTATCTTTGTCTCATAAAAAATATGCACACACCTTTACAGCTATTATCTATCTGGACTATATGAAAACACAATAGACTCTCAATATCTGGTATCTTTTAAAACTATGACCCAGGAGACTTCCTCAGTTGTTTTTGTCATCAAAGCTGGGGGACTAGAAATAGTAGAGAAGCAAAGTGGTTACGCGTGGGTTTCCTGAAGATGTGAGTCAGTGGAAGAGCTTTCCCCAGCCAGGGCATCTTAGACCTGACTCTGTTCATATTCTGAGGAGTCAGCTCCAACTATGGGGGAAATTTCTCTGCCAGCTGCCTGAGTGAGAATCTACTTTGCAAACTCATATAATTATTCAAGGAGTATCTTGGTTCTGAGACGTGCAATTTTTTAAGGATAAATAAGATAGATAGTCTACTGTCAGAACTGAAATGAATCCTTTCCGATAAAAAGCAATGGAGTTGTTAACCTCTAGAAGTACCCTCTAGCTCTGCTGGCGTGGGAAGACTCTGAATTAGACTGACTGTAGCGCTCATGGTAAATGATGGCTGGGCCAATGGTGCTCAGCCTTCGGGGCATGTAAAAGTCATAGCAAAGCTTCTTCACATGGACTTGCTCAGGCCCTGTCCCCAAAGGTTCAGATTCGGGAGGTCCGGGTGAGGCGTAGACATGTGCATCCTTGAAAAACTACCCGTGGGTAATTCCAGGATTTGTCAAAGCCAGAGAGCCACTGGCCCAGACCCTGCTAAATAGAGCTGAACTGCCCAGTGGGCCATCCAAAGGGCAAGAGGAAATTGAGTCCCCACTTGAAGTGTGCATTTCACAGGATGGAGGAGGCAGAGGCAAATATGCTTATTAGCATGAATGACCCCAAACTGACCATGAATAAACCAGAAAAGGAAGGAAAAGAATGCTTTTGACCTTTCTTTTATAACTTGCTCTTCTTCCTTTGAAATTTTGTTTTTTAATGATGTAAGAGTGACAAGTCATTTTAAAAGCTGAGCATGAACGAGATAAGGAATTTAGGGAGTTAAAGGATTGAAAACAATCAATCAACCAATTAACCAGTTAACAAACATGTTTATGGGGCCACCTACTCTGCAAGCTGAAAGGGGGAGGGGAGATTAAAGAAGATGGGGTCCCAGCAGCCCATGAGTTTGCAGCTGAGGGGGAAAAAGGCAAACCAGCATCCGTGCCACAAGAGTGACAGGAGATGAAATGAGGGGTGCGGATCAACGGACCAGTGTGACCTGGCTGAGGTCTCCAGGTATAGTTTGAGGGGAGGTGAGACTTGAGTTGTGCTTTGAAGACTGTTTATGATTCACAGAGTGGCTAGGAGTGGGCAGTCATGTCAGGTCCCGCAACAGCATGGAGGTGAGGATGTTCAGGGCCCTGTGGGTATACAAGGTGCCTGAAGAGAATGGCATATGGAGGGGCACGGTTAGAAACAAGATAGGAAGAACAGCAATAGCGGGAAGGGGTTTTGAATGGCAATTAAGTGTTTTTTGCTCCCTCGTTAGTGACGGGGAGTGACTGGAAGTTTCTACACAGGGTGGGAGCTTGATTTGGTCCCTCTTTACCTAGAAAGTTCCATGGGCTTTGTTGCATGATGTAGTGGGAAGATTAATGAACTCAAAGTAAGAAGACCTGGGTTCCAAAGCCGACTCTGCTACACACATTGGTTGTGTGTCTTTCTTTAAGGCAAAGTTTCCTTTTCTGTAAAATGGGATCAATAATCAGAAAATCATAGAGTTTTTGATTTGGAAAAACCTCTTAGAAGTCACCCAGTCTGACCCCTTTATCAGATAAATTCATACTTTAACATTTTGGGATACATGATAGGGATTTAAGGAAGAGAAGAGAGAGAAATGTGACCTGCTGCCATTGTTCTTGTGCTGAGTTCATGGTGACCAGGTGACCACGTTAGAATGAGGAGAGCCTGAGGGAGAGGCCCATGAGGAGGATTCTCCAGTGTTCCTGTCTGGAGGTGACAATGAGCCCAAACTAGGGCTGAAAGGAAGAGTATGCTGTGGAAGAACCTTGTGGATACAAAATTGGGCACAGGCCTTGGAAGAAAGCTATGCAAATATATGGGGGATACCAAAGCTTAACATTCAGTGGTTTCATGGTCAATTCACCTCTGGAGAGACTGGTTTCCATATTTGGAATGGTGATACCAATGAAGGGCTTGACCATTATTGTCTAAGATGTTGTAAAGAGACTGAGTGCAGATAAAGGAATTGAGCTTGAGTGTTAGGGTTCCTTTTAATCCTGAAACTCTGTGAATCTATAATAGAAATAGAGCTGTGAGGAAAGGAGTTGTTAGTAATGAGAATAATCTTCTGGTTTTAGGACTGTTTTGTTTGAAGAGACGGCAGGCCAATTAAGTGCAGCTGTCCGCTCAAGTGCTGGACAATCAGAACTAAGAATGAGAGGAAGGTCAGGGCCGGGGATGTGAATCTTCTGCTTAGGGAAGAATAAGTTGAAGGAATCAGTTCCCTGGAGGAGGGAGCGTAGAGAAGGAGCAAAGACACACGGACTGGGCTTTCGGAAATGCCCGCTGGGGAGGGAGGAATGAGGCACAAGCAGAGTTAGCAAAGGTGATGAAGAAGCAACTCAAGAGGCAGGGAATACATGGAAAGTCCTAGATGAAGGGAATACATGGACGATGGCGCATATCGAGGAGAGACATGTCAGGCTGTGCCCCGGAAGAACTAAGAGTTCTTCTTGGAAGTGGCAAAGAGATAGTGAAGGGATGTTGGGGTGTGGACAGAAATATAAGTTAGGGTTGGATCATGAGGCACCTCTGATGGCAGGTTGAGCAATTTTGGACTTTTATTTATAATGTAGGAGATTGCATGTGCTACCACCTGCTTGTGTGGGGCAATTATATTTTAAAAGAGGAGAAAGTGCTTAATTATCTAAAGGTGGCGTGCCTGAGTCTGTTGCATCCGAGGAGAGGGGTTTTGAAGTGGGAGGTCTTCAGTGTGTCTTGGGTCACCCATGAACTGTGAGTGTAGAAGTTTGATGCTGGTTACCCTACAGCCTATATCAACCTCTATGGACCGGAGGATGATGTTTTCCACTTCTGTTTTTCAGTATTCTATGATAAGGGGGAAAGAAACAAGTATCAGACTGGAGAGATAACACGAAAGGTGAAGGAGAGGAGGGTGTGTAGTGAATGGAGTCCAACTGGGAATATATTACCTAGAATGAAGAGGAAGTGAAAACCGCAGCTGTTAGTATCTCTTAAAAATTCAATTGGGGAGGTTGGCATGGCAACCGGTAAGGGTTTCCTGCTTCAGCCCAAGGCTCCTTGGCCCTCAGGGCACACCCCTGCTTCCTAATGCTGACAGTGAGAGAGGCCCAGGAAACACAGCAGGTGACTGGGTAGGGGCCCTCTCTCCTGCCTTTCATTCAGTTTCACTTTTGGTTCTGCGGGATTTTACAGTCATATCATATAATCTAGGATTCTCAGTGTTTGTGATTTGCCTTAGAAACCAAAGGAGCCATGTGTCCGTGGTCCTTTATCACGAGTGCCTCAGGCTTTTCCTTGAGGATACAGGGTTCTGGGCAGGGCTTGACCACAGGCCTCTGGGAGAAGGATGCCATGTGGGAAAGTTACGTGATCTCTCCTCATTTGGGTACTTCCTGAGTATAATGGAGATCTGGTCTGTCTGGCAGGATTATTATAAGGATCAAATAAGATAAGCAACAGCATCCTCTTTTGTAAACTAGAAGTTTCACTGTTGAAATGGAAGGCAATGTGTTGGTCAGTAGAGGTCCACTGCTGAAACAAGTCTATCACCTTGGTCACACAAGAGCTCAGTGCAGTGTTTGGTGAACGGTCTCCCCTACTAGGGCTCCATCCACTCTGCATCCTGCCACCCGCTGGGGCTGCCCGCTTCCCTGCTGGGCTCTGCATTCAGCCAGCACAAGGGGAAGACCGAAGATAGAGGGTCACACACAAGGTTTGCACAGTCCCTGCCGGGAAGTGGCCAGATCACTTCCACCTGCTTTCCATAGTTCAGAACCCAAATGTCATTGGGTCATGTTCCCAGGAAAAGGGGTAGCAGGTTTGGCAAACCGCAAACCCATAAGAATGATTTCTTTCCTTGTTTTCTTCCGTTGTGTCACCTCATCACCCCCTAGAAGACAGCATCCTGCCTGCAGCCTCTCTTGCCGCCTGTCCACCATGGTTGATACCATTAGCTTAATCTTTCTGGAATACTCTCTTATCATACTCACTCCTCACCCTGCTAGATCAAATGCAGGACACTCCAACTAGACCTGTATTCCCTTTCCCAACCTTATTTCCCATACTCCCTTAAAATGCTTTCTTATGTATCTTTACAGTTTTTGAGGCATTTTTGAGTCTCTTATCTGATTTTATTCTCTCATAGTCCCCTTGAGGAAGGAAGAGCTTTGATCCTCATCACAGACCAGGTGACTCTCTGGGGCCTGCATACTGTGCTCTTCTGCGTGAGCTGAGGGAGAAAGCTGGAGATCCTGACTCCAGACCTGAAGGGTCCCCACCAGAATGGGGTTTTCCAGCCTTGCCCCATCATGAGATCCGCCTGGGACACTTTCCTAGTTTCAGCACAAACTTAGGAATTAGAGTCTTCAGGGGCGGGGGTCCCAGCCATCTCTAATTAACTAGTACCCCAGTGATTCTGATGCACAGGCCACGAGGGGAACACTGCCCATAACTTAACCAGGGCGCCTGTGAATATCCTGAATCCAGAGTAGTGAGTCTAACAGTGGAAATTTGAAGCTCTGTGACATGCAAACGTGGGAGAGAAATTTGAGGGGTAGCGGGTCTTCCAGCTGCTATCAGGCCGCCCCAATGTGCATAGTACTGCAGTCACCTTAAATGATTGGAATGACCCTTGACTTTAGAATCTGCTCCGTGGCCTATGGAACTATAGAAGCGGTCCTAGTCTTGTTTTTGTGCACAGCTGCTGGTCCCCATCCTGGAGTATAATGTGCTTCAGGGGGAAATGTTGGGAACGAGATTGGAGGGATGGCAGGGGAGAAGTGGGATGGGAAAGACAGAGGGCAACTGATTTGACTTACGAAGTAGAAACATCAGTCCTCATACTCTTGTTCTCTTCAGTGCCATGAGTCTCTCTGTATTTTCAGAAATCAGAACATACGTTTGGAAACTGAGTAGTAATAACAGTGGCTATGTGCTGGGCTGAACACCTTACGTTAACTCCTTGAATTCTCTGTGTAGGTCCTGTTATTATTTCCAGTTTACAGATGAGGAAACGGAAGCTCAGAGAGACGGAGTCCCCTGACCAACGCCACAGAGCTGGGACATGGTAGAGTGAGGTAGACCCCGTGCCTGGGCGTCGGGGTCTGTGCTGTCTGTCGCCTCCCTTCTCCCAGAGCCTCCCAGCTGTGTGAAGAGAAAGTGCTTGTGCTGAAGTAAGAGACCTTTCTTGTGTTGGCCAGCTAGAGTAGGATGCCCAGGCTTTGCCTTTCCTTAATTCTCCGTAGGTCACACTGAATAGTCCAAGCTCAAGGCAGATCTCTACACCTGGGCAAACTGGGCACCTGCCAGTTAGGGGGGCTAGAGCCAGTTAAAGACCCACCTGTTCTCAAGTCTCCTTCCTACTTCTTTGCCACAGTGACATCAATTCCCACCCTTTGATCTGTCCCTTTATTTTAAGGCATGTCCCCCAGAGGTCCTTTTTAAACTGTGTTACCCTGAATGGGTTACACATGGGCACTGTAGCCCCCGCTGCCACGTCTGCTAGGATTGCTCTATCAGGTCAGGAGGCAGCAGGAAGAGCATCCGAAGGAGGGGTAGGGAGAGACCAGGAGGGCCGCGTGCCGCTGGGGCACTGCGTGCACTGGGCGAGACATCTGTCAAGGCAGGGAGTAAAAGCAGTACCTGTTGTGTGACGTGGGGGTGGCTGTCAAAGGCAGACTTTGTCCCCTTGCCAATTTGCCCAAGAGCTGGCCATTGGCCAAAGTGGCCCCAGGATCCTAGGGTAAGCTTTGAAACTCATCTTTGCAAGGATGAAGCCCTTGACTTGAGAGAGACCTGTATTTTCCAGTTATTCTGCCCTCACTCCCTTACTAAGAACTAGATTCATTTATAGACATAGGTTAGAGTCCCACAATAAAAATAATTACAGACAATTTTCCAGGACGCTATAAAGATGAAAAACAAGAAATCAAAAGAAAGTTAATAATGTTATTCATGGAATTAAGTGGATTCTATTGAGTCCTCACAGGATTCCAGCAGCTTCCAAGGATCCTGAAGGTATATTTTGCTAACAGGACATTGAGGCCCAGAGAGGTCTGGCTGTTATATTGCCACACAGCAGACTGAAGTCAGGGTGGAGAACAGAGCCGCTGGCTGGGGTTCACTCCACGGGGGTCCAGTCTTGCTGATGCTAGGCCCTTTCTAAATCATTCCAAGATGCAAGACATGGTCAAAGATAGCAACACTGTGGGAGGCATCATAATAAACACAAATTTTGAGTATCTACCATGCACGAGACGTTGTGCTAGACACTCTATTTAAGTCAGTGTCCCTAATGCAGCAATGCCATGGGGTAGGTATATTGTGACTGTTTTACAGATGGGAAATCTGGGGCTTGGAAAGGGCAAGTCTTTACTCGGGGTTCCATGGAAAGTGGTAGAGTTGGGATCCAAACCTAGATCTGACCGATTTCAAAACTACATCTTTTCGCTATGTTGATAATTAAAAATAACAAAATTAGAGGCCAGCCCAGTGGTTTGGTGGTGAAGTTCTCACGCTCTGCAGCCTGGGGTTCACAGATTCGGATCCCGGGTACAGACCTAGCACCGCTCATCAAGCCACACTGTGGTGGCATCCCACGTAAAATAGAGGAAGATTGCCACAGATGTTAGCACAGCAACAATCTTCCTCAAGCAAAAAGAGGAAGATTGGCAACAGATGTTAGCGGGGCCAGTCTTCCTAAAAAATCAATCAGTCAATAAATAACAAAATTAAAGTCAAATATGCTTGAAATACACTTTTCCATGTGGCGGCTGTTTATTGAGGTCTATCAGGCACTAGGCTCTGAATCTGGTAGGGAATAAGATGCACAAAACAGACACAGTGGGTCTCTGGCAGAGCTTGCAGCCTCGGGAGAGGGGGCAGAGCAGCCAGTGGACATGCAGGAAGACTGTGACCCAAGGGCAAGTACGAGACTATGGGAACTCACAGCCAGGGGACCTAGCATTAGGAAGCAGAGTTTTGCAGCACGGGCAGCGAAGGACTTAGGGTTCAGCTTGGGGGTGGAACATGAGGGGAGAGTCCCAGCAAAGCTGAGGCAGAGAAGGGAGAGGAAGCCATCTACTTCTCCCCACAACAGCCCTGTTGCCAGGGCAGATTCTGGAAGGAGCAGATGATGAAGGGACCCCAGTTTCTGCACCCCTTCCGGACCACAGGAGCTTCTCTTGACCAGGAGACCAAGGGCGCCACTAGAGAGAAGCCATGGACCACGCCTTCTGGCCCCTTTTCCTTGTTAGGTCACCTTAAAGGGCATTTTGAAGCTTATCTAGGCCTGAGGCTCGTCAGAAAACATTTTTCTACCTGTGTGCCAAGAATTGCACTATCACGGGTGAGGCAGCATTCATTCCAGAGTGGGAGATAACCGCCCCGCCGGTTACCACTTTGGTGAGAGGGAGGGAGTACCTCCCAGTGTGCAATCAGACATGAGTCAGGAGGCGAAGGGAGTGCTTAGCAGATGCAGCCAGTTGATGAAGGGTTTGTGACGTGGGGAAGGATGGTCTCCAAGGAGCCAGAAAAAGAGGCTAGGGATGGACGATAGCTGTCACCCGTGCCATCGTTCTGCTCCCTGGGCTTGGTGCTGATCTCCTGTAGTTGGGTTCAAGCAAATACAGCAGGAATCAACTGACGATGCTTACCTTGAAGTCACAGATCAGATGGATCCTATCCTCATGGCTGGCTGGTCCCTACATGGGATGTACACCATCATTTTATTATTGCTTTATATACATACATATTTTATTATGTATATAATATATATTTTACATGTTATATATAAACATACATAAATATATACATATATTATTAATAATATATAACATACATATAAATTAGATAGATAGATATGATATATATATATAAACTTTTCTCTTGAAATTTGAGGTCCAAGGCTGAAATACCTATATCTACATACTGTTTGGCATAAACCATACGCTCAACTTTTGTTGCTATATAGATCCTTTACATTCGTTCCATACGCACCAACTATTTGTTGAGTAACAGAACAATACAACAGAATTCAGGAAACTTTGCTTTTGCTTCTGATCCCTGCCATTCTATTATTTTGTATTGATCACTTGGATTCCCTCATTTCTAAATTAAGGGGATTCAGTGAAATGGTATCTGAAGTCCCTTTCAGCTCTAAACTTTGATCCTTTGACTGAGTCTACTGTGTACTAAGTACCGTTTGCGGCCCTGCGGGAGATTGCAAAAGGACTCTGCTCTCAAGCAGTTTCCTGTGCACTTGGTGGAGGGTCTTGGCGCTCTCATAACCTAGGTCGGGGTTAGCAAACTTTTTCTGTGGGGGGTCACATAGTCAGCATTTTCGGCTTTGCAGTTCATACAGTCTCTGTCACAACTACCCAGCTCTGCTCTTGTAGCAGAAAATCAGCCATAGACAACACATAGAGGATCGGCATGCCTGTGTTCTAATAAAACTTTATTTACACAAATAGGTGGTGGGGTGACCCCAGACCTAGGTGCACGGCTGACAGGGAATTGGAATGAATGTGGTGTGGGCTTGGCCTTTATTATAAATGGTGATGAGTTTGGAGGGGCTGCCTTCAGGGGAGGTGGCCATACTTAGCGGTCACTGTCCGTTCCACTAAGTGTTGAGATCTGGCAACCCCAGGTTGAGCTGTAAGATGAAGCATCCCGAATTTCTTGGAGAACATTCCTGTGTGAATCCAAATTATTAATATTCTTATTCTGCACATAACAAAATATTCATAGCAGCTGAGGCTCTGGACTTTGTTTGCCAGACCCATGAAAAGGTTTCTGTGGTCATGGACTCGAATGGCCTTGTGTGGGAGAGCTGCACGGGGATGGAACTCATTCCCCGCTTCCACCACCACGCTTCTTCTCACAGCGCTTGCACTTCGGGTGTTGTTCTGTCAAATGATCCTCTTGATGTTTACTGCTTGGCCTGACTCCCACCAAGCCATGTGCTGCTGACACATGCTGCTTCTCTGGGCAGTGCCCTGACATCTCTGAGCTGGGACACTGCCACCTGGCAGCACGGAGGTGCAGCAGGGTCTGCCCAGGGACGTCACCAGGTAAAAATACAATGATGACCTCCTTTCCAAACCAACTTTGCACACCCAGTGAGACAGGTAAGCAGTTCACACAGGCAAGCCACTCTGTGAGGCCTCAGACAACTGCTCCAGAAGGTTGATTTCCTCAGAAAGGAGAATGTTGTTTTTTATAAGACAAACATTCCTAAGGGTAAACACTTGGAATGGTTTAAGCCCTTGACTCCCCTCTGCCCTTGACCAAGACACTTGGCCTCTCTGGGGAATTTTTCAACTATGAAATGGATGGAACCACATTCCTGGGCCTGCTCAACCCTGGCCTCAGTTCAAATTGTGTAAATTCATGGAATCCACTTATGGTCTCTGCCCATTGTTGACTTTCACGTTAAGCACTTTCATTGTGTGTGTGTGCACACGCATGCACAGATGCATATGTAGATCATGCATGCTCAAGAGGGGCAATATCTCCCCAAAGGGGATAAAATTGGTTCTTCTGGGGTGAAAAACCTTACTCCTTTTATATATAAAGCACGAATATACATACAGCACGTAGAGTATATCTGTGGTATTAAATTTTCATGGGAGGTGATGATAGAAAAAAATGTCTGAAAAGGCCCCTTGGAGGAGATGACAATGAAAAAAGAGTTGAAAAACACTGAGAGAGACTTAGATCTACTGATATATAAATACACATGTATTTGTGCATCCACATGTACACCACACATACATTTGTGTCTAGTGGACATAAACACATCCTGTAGCAGGTTCACCCGGAAAATTGAATTGGTGGCAGGGGCAGGACTGTGTTCTTTCTGAAACTCTCTGCAACGGAATTTCCCTAAGAAGGATTTGCTTTCACTTTCGTGTTCCCCATTAAACATGTGATTTTTCATGAGCTGGCCTTCTCATGTTAACTTGCAGACACATCAGTTAACATCACACGCTGTCTTCAAACACAGGTCACTCCAAGGCAGAGTCAGAGTTAGAGATGGGACTTACAGGCGCGAGCACCCCTGACATCCTTGAAGGATGGTAGATGACTTGAAGAGCCCGAGACGGGTAAGGGGTTTGCCTCACATCCTCTGAAAGCCATGATCCATTTTTCTCTTTCATCACTACCCTGTGCCAACCTTATTCTGGTGCCCATCTTTCCTCTTGTTAATTATTTTTCCTATGATCACACCTTGTTTTGATTTAGAATGTCCTTAAAATGTTTTTGGAGGTAGATGGTTTATACAAAATCCATAATGTAAGATTAAAATGTAATTTTTTTTTAGATCTTGTTAAAAATTCACCCAGTTTCAACTAATATCTGTGTTTGATCAGGCTGTCAAGAATCAGTGTTGAATTCCTCACACTCCTCGTTAACGTGCTTTGCCATTATACTGACACTGCTCACACACACCCCCCACAGTTACCTTGATGCTGCACTCCCAGCCCTCCTTAGAAAGCACCCAGTGTGTCTCAACAAATGCCAATGCCTGGCCACTCTGGGCCAATTAAATCAGAATCTCTGGGGGTGAAGCCCAAGCTTCGGTATTTCTTCCACACTCCCCTGGGTTATTCTAACATGCAGCCAGAACTGGGCATCACTGGATTAATCCATTAGGTCCTCAAATGACCTCACGTTGGAACCTTCCAGAGAGCTTCTAAAAAAAAATACAAGCCCCTAGGCTCCACCCAGGAACTAGGATTTGGGAACGGAAATCTGTATTTACTGTTGCTTCAATGCCAGACTTTTGAATTACAGCCTCTGGCCTCCAGACCTGCCATTGTGTTTGCTTGAAATGCTTCTCTCCCCTTTACCTTCTTAGAAACCAGCCCAGGATTTTGTTGTTTTAAAGAAACGCCTTTCTGATTGACGCACACGCTCTCCTGCAGCCCGTTGGTTCTTGTACCCTTGTCCCAGTTAAGAGAATATGGATTTGCAATACTAGCTTTACATATGATTAAATAGGTGTGATTTCAGGCACAGAGAAAAACTCCAAGTTTTTCCAAGTGGCGCAGCCACTCCTTGGAGCCGTAAATGGTTATTATACTTTGGTGTGAGTGAAGCATCTGAAGTCAGGTGAAGTCAGGCTGAGGGAGCAGGACTCGCAAAGGTGGGGTGAGGGAAGCACACGAAAAGGTAAAGCTGAACGTGCCTGCGAGCCCTGAGCCCTGTGCCTTTCGCCTTTCGTGAGCATCTACCCTGTGTCTGGCACAGGACAGCAGATAAAGGATACGACTCCTGCCCACACAAGCTTGCTCCCTCTGAGGTACACAGACAATCAGCCATCTCAGGAGCGCCCTCACCACGTGGTTGGGAGGATCACATGAGTCAATGTGTGCAGAGTACTTAAAACAGTGCCTGGCACACAGTGATGATCCACAGATGTCAACTACTATTATTATTTGGTTTTGTGCCTGGCCCTGGGCTGCTCTCTTGTCTCCAAAGCTCTTTGGCACTCCTTGTGTAAAGCTCTGGCCTTTACTCCTTCAACAAACACTTGTCTTGAGATTTTGTCTGATGTCAGCAAAGGTTTACCGAATGCTTTTAATTCCCAAGCTGTGGCCCGGCTGGGCTCAGAAATGACAAAAATGACTCAGGGTGTTTGCCCTTGATCAGACTGGAGGGGGCGATACCACTTCCACCCGTGCCTCACACTGGGAGATGGAGGGAAGCTGGAGCCAGGAGGAAGGCCGGCGAGCCCATTGTGGGCTTTCCGAGGCCGAGCTGCCACTGCAAGCCGAGGGGGTGGAGGAAGCCTTCGTAGAGGCCTGGCATTTGGGAACAAGCTTTGAACTATCATGGGACTGGAAATACGAATGGGCCGCACTTTCTCTCTTTGCACCCAGAACTGTGCTCAGGGGTCACCTGCACTGTCATTTAATCCTTGCCTAATGAAGTAGGTCCTCTTAGAATTCCCGCTTTACAGATGAGGTTTAGAGAGGTGGCCACCAACACTCAGTATCTCAGAGCTAGCGGGAATATGGTCAGGCAGACAGTAGTGGGGAGTCAAGAAGACGTTCCAAGCAGAGGGAGCAGTGGAAAATGAGACAGAACATGAAAGTGTAGGGTGTGTGGTGGGAGTAGAGGGTCCAGTGAGAAACCCATGTGGGCTGTGCCCAGGGGAGGAGTAAGAACTACTCTTAGAAAGATTGGTTGCCTAGATAATAATCAAATGATCTAAGGTTTGGCACCGGTACTAGCACTGGGGCAAGGTCTGGAGGCCCCACGCCACGTCTGCCAGTAGTCCCTTAACACTGGATGCTGGGGAAATCCAGGGTCTTGAGGGGGGTGGCCGGGTGGGGGTGAAGTGCTCCAGAACAGCCACTGACCAACCAGTGCAGATATTTCGATCCTTGAACCAGCGGCACAGCCCGAATATCTTCTCTGTTTGTGAGCAAATCATGACAGTTCTTGAATATAATAAGGTAGAGGAGTTTGAAGTTTGTTCTGTAGCTTTCAAATTATTATTTATTATTTGCTGTTAATTATTTTTCTTATGATCATAGCTTGTTTCGATTTTAAGTGCCCTCAAAACTTTTTGCAGAGTTGGTGGAATGTGTAAAATCAATAAGGTGAAATTAAAGACTAATTTTTTCAAATCTCCTGAAAAATTTATAGCTACTATCTCTATTCAGCTTTGAATTACTGAGACCTAAGAACTTTTGAACCTGATTCTCCCCTATGTGAGATTAGTTGCTGTTTCCAGATGGCGTTACAAGCCCTCCCTTTAAGGGACCAGAGATTGTCCCTCCCTGTCTTCAGTAGAAGAGCCACTGTCATTCTTTTTTATTTTAACTTTTAAAAAAGCTGTTTCCACAGTGATAACTTTATGTTATCCTCACAACATCCTTCTGAGCTGAGTAAAGCTGATATAACTGCACCCACTTTGCAGATGTGCAAACTAAGACTCCCCCCACACAGCTGAGAATAAGAGATTAGTCAGATTTTACAGGGCAGGTCTGAGAACAAGAGCCAGGTGGCCATCACGCAGCCTCGTGGAGACCTGGGTGTGACCAGAGGGCAGGGGCCAGATGAGGGTCTGGCTACCTGAGAAGTCTTCCCAGTTGCTCACCAGGCACAGTCCTCAGGAGAGGGACCAGATGCGTCTGGGGAAGCTTCCTTTTCTTTCCCTCATCCCTACATCCCGCAGTTCTATAGATGGGATCAAGGTAAACCCTGTCTTCCTTCAATGCAAGCCTGTCTCTAGGAAATGACTTCCAGAAACAGTGGTGTATTAGTTTTCTATTGCTATGCAACAATTTACCACAAATTTAGTGCTTTAAAACCAATACATTTGTTATCTCAGGGTTTCTATGGGTCAGGAGTCTGACAGTAGCTTAGCTGGGTCCTCTTCTCAGTGTCCCCCCTGGAGCTCAGAGTCCTTTTCCAAGCTCTTGTGGTTGTTGGCAGAAGCAGGACTGAGGCCCTCAGCTCCTCGAGGCCCCTCACAGTTCCCCACCACATGGCCCTCAACATAGGTGTTACCAAACCAGGTTCGGTTTTTACCATCACCCGGAAAGCCAAACACAGAAGCGACGAGATTGCAGCAGAGAGAGAGTTTAATCACAAGGGAGCCAAGTGAGGAAGCGGGAGAACTCATCTCAAATCTACCTCCTCGAAGATGGGGACTCAGGGATATTCATGTTGTAGGGGCAGGATGGTCTGAAATGTGGAGATAGACTATTGGGGGTGAAGAGAAGTGAGGTAATTGATGACCTGTGCAGGCGTAGGCAGACTTCATGGCTCTTCACAGGATGCATGCTCACAAAATGGTGGCATTAGCATGATCTGAGGGTGGAGTTTTTAGCCTCTTGACATCAAAAGGTCACTTATCAGGTATCTGTGCAGGCCCAGTTGATGCGTTGGTGGTCTCAACTGGCCTGGAGTGGACAGGGGGGTCCTAATTCCTAAAAAAAGTTCAAACACCCATTACCATGGCTACCTGGGCTCCAGGGAAATATTATCTGTAGGAACCTAGTGGGAGTCAGATAGCTTATTGCCTGAACAGCACAGTTAACAATGGGTGGGTTAAACAGCTAAAAGCTGTAATCTGTAATTGCAAAAAGGAAAAACAACTTTAGTTCCTAGCTATCTAATCATCAATGGCTAACTCTTTGCTGGTTTCACAGGCAATTCACATTGCAGCTTGCTTGTTCAAGGCCAGCAGGAAGTTCTGTCCTCTACGAGCCTTCTCCTGATTAAGTCAGGCCCACTCAAGATATTCTTATTTTGATTTACTTAAAATCTACTGATTTGGGGCCTTGATTACATCTGCAAAATTCTTTTGCTTCACTGTATACTGTTGCCTAGAAACAAGTCATAGATCCCATCCACACTCAAGGGAGGGGATTATACAAGAGCATAAATGCCAGGTGATGGGGGTCATGGGGGGCTCACTTTAGGGTCTGTCTATCACAGGTGGTTGAGCTAACTTCCCTCTACATATAATACCTTAGCCAAGGGCTTCATTTACGTCATCTTCTCGTATCATCACAACTGCATGAGGAAGGGATTGATATGGGCCCATTTCACAGGAAGGGAAACTAGGTTTAGAGATTCAGTCCCTTTACCAAGGTCATGCAGCTAGTAGGGGTGGAATTCAGGTTTGTCTGACATCAAACCAATCAACCAACAATCTATGTGCCACTTAAGGGAGGTGACAATCTTAAGTACTCAGAGGACACCATTGTACTGGAAACTAACATTTTACTTTGACCTTCCTGGATGCTCACCAGCTTTATTTATATTCGTGAGTTTAGATTAAGAGCACATCCATGACCTTGGACTTGGCATCAATATATTTTCTGAGGGAGGAAGGGCACCCTTACTAAGAGGGGTTTTGCATTATATTCCCCTATAACCACTCTTCAGTGTGAATGTTATTATCAAATTTTGCTACGAGGAAACCCACCTGCAGGCTCAGGGAGGTTATGTGACACTGCACTTATAGTTGTTGGGGGTCAGATGTTAAACCCGCCATCCTTCTGTCACGCTTTCTTCTACTGGGCGCTCATGGGCCAAGTCAATGGTTTTCTAAAACAGAAAGGAAACAAAAATAAAAGTCTAGATAGAGGTTTCTTTTGTTTGTTTTAGGCAGTTATATTTTTAGCTGCTTCTTTAACTCGCTGACATTTTGCTGGAAAGGAACCTAGTGACTTAAACATGAATGGAAACCACTTTAAAAAGTAATAGGACAACGCTGGTGCCGCCCGCAGGAGAACAGACAGCGGGGTTGTCAGCGTATGAGGATCTACCTTGTTTGGCTTGAGCTTAGTAACACTTTTCGTTGGCAAAACAGACTGCAGTCCATAAAAAAATATTTGCCTAATTATATAATTCAATTGTCCAAACACCTCTGTTTACATGTGCCTACTTTACAGATGCGGGAAAGTCTCAGGGAGAGGCTCTGTGCCTTGCCCAAGGTCCCACAGTGGCTATGAGGATGAGCTGTACTGGCACGTAGTGCCAAGCTCTCCCTCGACACCCCTCTCTCATGAGCGAGGATGGATACATGGGTGGAGCCGTCACTGAAGAAAGCTTACATATATGAGATGAATCCCATCACAGACCCACAGAAACAACCGAGAGGTGACCCCAGAGTTTGGCCATCGACATCCTGTTGATGAAACTCCTCAAACCACTAGCCCAGGGCTGGTACTTTTGTTACTGTCTCCAATGGATGTGACTTGTCCTGCACTCTCTCCTTTGAGGAATTTTGGTAACTTTAATGAGATGCCTTGTGTATTTTAATATCCCTCATTTACGAAACAGAGCCAGGACAGAGAATCCTTGTAGAAAGCAGGATAGGCCCTTCCATTTTCCCCTTCAGATTGGACTGTACTGCCTGCTTTACATGTTTACTGACATTGTGAATATGGTGTCGTGAAGGCAGCGCCCATGGTACTGGTGGAACAGCGCTATTAGGCACAGAAAAGAAGTCAATCTAGGAAACTTCTTCTGTTGACCTACATCTTAATCTGGGAGTTTTCCTTAATGCTTTTACCAAAATTTCAAAGCAGCCCTAACTTTAGCCAGCCAAAATGATCCCTTCTTTACAGAGGTGGTATCAGGAATGAGGATATTTACAGAACAATACAGCTTCAGCAGGACGCTGGGGGCTACTGGTAGGAGAAGCTGGAAGGGGATCTCTGAGGTCTCCGTGATGACAGTCGGGAGAGGGGACACAGTTTATGCAAAATGACACCTGAAAAGCATCGGGTGGGGACAGGGAGAATATTCAGATTTAAAGCCAATCACGCTGTGTGTTCCCTCCTCCTCCAACATTTTGACAAGAATGAAACTAGTTTAAATGGATGTCAAGTGCAGCCTTTGCTGCTACCTGGGAGGAAGGGGAAAGACTCAGCCCTCAGTACTGACCCTCCATACTCAGAACCAGGGCTTTCCACACCGAGCCTGGCCTTTAGCTTTCTCCCCAGGTCAGCCTCCCCTGGAAGGACTGCAGCTGCACTGGGCCTGCCAGAGGTCAGAGTCTGGGCATGGCTTGCATTTTTCTTGCCCTGGAAAGGCTCTGCTCCACCGTGGACTCCACTGCTAGCTGGACGAGCGCCACCGTGTGCACTGGGAAGAACCTGAGCCTTTGCTCTCAAAATGCTGTACCTTGAGCCCATGCTGTTTCTGATTTTAATCTAAACTTAACTTTAAAACGTAATTTAGTAGAACCCTTCTAAAAACAAGGATAATACTTAAGAGTGGTATGAGCCTCCTTGGGTTTATTGATGATAAATGGCCGCAGAGATTTATGCTTTGGAAAGGGGGCTGTGCCAGAGGATTCCTGAGGCCCCTTGTGATGGTTAATTTTTTGTGTCAACTTGACTGGGCCTTGGGTGGGTGCTCAGGCATTTGGTCAAACATTATCCTGGGTGTGTCTGTAAGGGTGTTTCTGGATGAGGTTAACATTTGAATTGGCAGAGACTGAGTAAAGCAGATCACTCTCCCTGAAGTGGTTGGGCCTCAACCCATCACTTGGAGACTCGAGTAGAATAAAAAGGCTGAGTAGGAGGGAGTTCTTCCTGCCTGACTGCTTGAGCTGGGACATCAGCCTTTTCCTGTAGTTGGACTTGGACTGAAGCATTGTCTCTTCTTGGACTCTGAGCATGCTGGCTTTCAGGCTGGGCCTTAAACCATCAGCTCCTTTGGTTCTCATGCATTTGAGTTGGACCAAACCTACACCACAGCTCTCCTGGGTCTCCGGCTTGCCAGCTGCAGGTCTGGGGACTGCTCAGCTGCCGTAATCACATGTACCAATTTCTTGTAATAAATCTGTTATATATATGGTATACAATATATTATTATGTATTAATACAACTGTACATATATAAACAAATATATATAATAAATCTTATATTATACAACAGGCTGTGGGGTGGGGTTTCCCTGCAGAGCCTTAGGAGGGGGGAGCCTGTCAGAGACTTGGGGATAAGACCCCTGCCCCGCAGAGCCACTGGGGCAGGATTGCTGCCCTCAGTGGGTTTGGAAGGCAGGACCTTGAGCTAAAGAGGATTATTCTTGAGAATTAAATCTGATGGAATTTGCCTTGCTAGGTTTTGAATCTGCTTGGGACCCATCGCCCCCTTTTTTTTTTTTTGCTATTTCTCCCTTTTGGAATGAGAATATCTATCCTATGCCTGTCCCACCACTGTATTTTGGAAACACATAACTTGTCTGGTTTCACAGATTCCCAGCTGGAGGGGAATTTTCCTCAGGATGAACCATACCTGAGGATGTGACTGTATCCACATACCTGCAATGTGACTGCACTGGGAGATGGGGCGGTTAGGAGGTAATTAAAATTAAATAAGATTGTAAGGGTGGGGCTCAAATCCAATAGAATTTGTGGCTTTATAAAAAGAGAAAGAGAGAGATCTCTTTCTGTCTCTCTCTCTACCATGTGAGGACCCAGTGAGAAGGCGGCCACCTACAAACCAGGAGGAGAGCCCTCACCAGGAAGTGAATTAGGTGACATCTTGATCTTGGACTCCCTAGCTACCAGACTGTGAGAAATAAATTTCTGTTGTTTAAGCCACCCAGCCTGTGGTGTTTCGTGGGACAGCCCAAGCAAACTAGACATCTCTTTAAGATCTTAGTGTTGTGATTACCAATAAAATCAATCAATCAATCAATCAATACATACATTCTCTCAGGTCAACTTTTACCATCAGCCAATAAATCAATAAACATTTTCTTAGTTTTATCTGCACATAAGTCACTGCAGAGCACAGAAGTGTGTACAACATGTTCCTTCCTCCAGTGGTGGCCACGGTCTAGCAAGAGAGATAAAGCTTGAACGTGCTCCCCAGTGGGGGTTAGCTTCACAGGGCAGCAGAAGATAGTGCTCAATGTTGAGTTTGGAAGGAGGAGCAATGACTTCTGGCAGAGGAGTTGTTAAGAAAGGTTTTACAGAGTGAGAAATGATGATAATAAATGTCTCTAGAAAGCCAACTCTTTGCAGAGCTTGCCACAAACCTGCTAAGGTAATGGGGTCAAATACTTGGGTTAAGTCCACAGTAGCACTCATGCTGCTATTCTCAGCATCTTCCACTGGCTGCCAGTGGAAGGGTATCAGGTCTCCAGTTTCTTGGACAACACAGGAGCCACCCTGACTTTCAAGTGAGACACAACTGCCACTGATACCTAAGAGCAGTTCATGGAAAATGACTCAGGTTAATGCTGTTCTGGAATTGTTCACAAGCAATATGGCTCCAGGTTGTCTGTCTCTGCACGAGCCTGCTTATGTCAAGCAAGGTCACAATTACTGCCCCTTTGTAATCTAAGCAAGTAAGTGATGCCATGAATATTTGAGCGTCTGGCTGCCATACTTGTGGATTGTAGTGGACATTGCATCCTTACCAGGTCCTCTATCCAATGAATGAGCAGAGGGAAAATCTCAGCTTTAAAAATCAGAAAAGACCTCACAGCTTCATCAAACCCAGTAGTTTTCAAGTATTTCCTGGTAAAAGTATTGACTTGTTTTGTAAAATAAATATACCAAAGAGATCAAAGTAGAAAGTAAAACAAAACTATCATTCACCAAGCAGAAGCCATTGTTGTTAGGCAAGAAATCCTCTTCTGGTCAAAATAAATCACATCTGGAACCTCAAAAAAGATAAAAGAGGGGCTGTTCTGGCTCAGCTTTCCCCCACCTCAAGGTGGCCCCAAGGCATCTCCAGAGAACATTGGAGTTCCAGGGACCATGGTCCCAAAACCCCATTTCATGCCTACCCTTTTCATTTGCAGATACCACTGCCCTCTATACGTAGGCAACAAAGTCCTTTCATCCAAATTAATGCCCGGCCAGAGTTTTACTTGACTGAGGTCACACAGCTACTCGTGGGCCAAGATGGGACTGGAACCTGGATTTTCTGACTCCCAGCCAGTGTTCCTCACCCTCTTGGTGGCTTTGTCCAATGACGTTAAGGATTCTGACAACCCTGAATTCCTATTACACCAAAGAACCAGGTGAGACAGGGAAGACAATGATGGTGTATCAGTCAGGAGCTCAGTGGAAACTCCTGACATCTCAAACTGGGCACTTGGAAGAGTTTAGTAAAGAGATTATTTACAGAGGGATGAGCAGGGTTGAGAGGCACCAACAGGAGACAGTGGAGAATTATACCTGGGAGAGCAAAGCAAGGACCCTTTAGCACCCCTAGGCCTGAACCTTCACCCAAACCCCAAGAGAGTCACTGGGAAGAGTATGGCCTTCAGTAGAGGGCTGCAGCCAACTCAGAGTAGCCTGATAGGGATGGGGCCAGGGTAATAAATACCTCAACTTCATGCTCCTTCAGACCTCCTGTCCTCCTGTGGTGCCTCTCTTGTCAACCTCATCCTCGGTAGCCGGAGGACAGGGAGCGCCTTGATACCCTCAGTCTCCCATGGTCCAGGTCGAGTGGAGAGGGTGGAGATGGTTTGGAGGGACAAACAGATCCCCAACATGGCTGGTTAGGACGTAGTCACTGCACGATTGCACTGCCTGATGAAACACTGTTTTGAGGTAAATTTGGTTTTTACGGAAAGGTAACAATGGGAAGAAATTAATGAGGAGATTAAATATGCATATTTCCTGCTCTGCTGTGTGAAATGGTGCAGCGATTTTTAGATTCTTCTCTGCAAATTAACATATGAAATTAAATCCTTAAGCTTCTACTCTAGGTGGAATGACTTGCTTCATGATCTGCTCACTGTCTCTCTGGATCCATCTCTCACCACTCCCTACCTCACTGCCCAGGTGACAACCATCCCGAACAAACAGTTCAGGGTCCTAGAGGGTCAGGCTCTCTTCTCTCCCAGACACTGCATGGGCTTCTCTAACTTGGAGAGTCCTCTTTATCCTTTTTGCCTGGACTTGGCCCTTGAAAGCCTTTTCGGCCCCTCCCTCCCACCCATCCAAGCTGGTTAAGGTCTCTCTCTAGTGTTCCTTCAACACCCTGTGCATGGCTTTGCTACTGCTCTGTCCCATTGCCTCCTAAGAACGTGTGGCATGTTCTGTGTCCATCCTTGAGGCAGTCATGGGTCAAGGATGGCGATTATTGACCTTACTAGTATTAAGATGGTGCCTGACACAGCTGCTCAGTGAATGTTTCTGGAGGGAAAGAATGACTTGTTTGCCCCTGTGTTCTCATCTTTGAAAACAAAGTATCATGGAAAACTCAATGAATTCTTCATGAATGGCTTTGAGAGATTCCTATAAACAAAGGCATTCACCTAATGATTTATTTTTTTCCTTTAAAATCCACTCTGAGGACTCCATTTTGTGAGTAGCTGGCCCCATCGAAGGCAACAAGCCCATGAAGGGCTCATGCTACAGTGAGTCACAGGGGAAGGCATCCTGGTGCCTGTTGAATAGTGAACGTTTGCACGTGGTGTCAGGGTTTATGGAGCACAGGCACGACGTTATCTAATATGGACCTCAGAACAAAACTATGGATGCGGGGCAGTTAGTCCAAATGTCATCCTCCCCATTTTACTGATAGAGGACAACTGAAGCTCCCAAAGTCATGTGTCTTGTCCCAAAGTCACACAGGAAGTTACCGGTTGATGTAGGGTTGGGCCTTCTGACCTTCTACCCTCCTGAGTGGGGGTTGGGGTCGGGTAAGTGATGTCAAGACAGGAAGAGGAGTTCTTGAACATCCACACAATGTCGTGGGTAGGTTTCTGCCGGTGTCCTTCCCACTCCAACACAGGGAGTCCAAGGACAGCACGGGCGACGTGAGAGAGCATTGACATCATCTAGCTGAACATGGCAGAATCATAGACCAGCCGATGGGAAAGTATTTCAGGATTAATTCTGCTCAACCCTCTCCTCTTGAACACAAGAAGCCAAGACACTGACAGTTCTTCTGACGTCTTGTTTGTTTTTTGATGCCAAGCACCTTTTTAAATTTGGTGGGGGGGGCAGGGAATGCAATTCAATGTTTGTACTGCTTTTCTCTTTCCTTTACTGTCCCACCAGGTGTTTTTGCCACCCTCTCTTAGAATCTTTCCTCGAAGAACCCAGGTTCTGTTCATCTTTGTGAGTTATTCATTCAAAAAACAGTTTTTTGAGGGCCTCCCCTGTGCTCAGCACTGTCTCAGGTGCTGGAGTACAGCACTGAACAAGTTAGACTGGACCCTGCCCTCATGAAACTTAAATTCTAGTAGATAGACAGGTAAGACATAAAGAAATAAGTGAAGTAATTTCAGACTGTAAGAAGTGCTATCAGGGAAATAAGTCAGGGGCTAATTAGATGGGAGAGGGGAATAAAACATCTATCTGAGAAAGGCACTATATTTTAGCCCAAGTGTCACTAGAAGAAATCATCATACAAAGTTTTCTATTGTATTTGTGATAAAAAAAAAAAGTTGATGACATTGTTCATTATATTCCTCAATGTTCCCCACACACACCACATAAAACACCATGTGAGAAATGGCGTGAGAATCCAGTGCCACATATAAAAGGATGCTTAATGTTAGGGGGAAATGTCGGTCATAAATGTTGTCAATAAAGCACCCTGCAAGATATCTAGGCTATATGATCCCGAAATTTCTTTTAAAAAAGAGATGAAAACGCTATCAGAAGTTATCTTTGGATGGTGGATTATGGGTAATATTCTTTACACTTATCTGTTCCGAATTTCCCTATAGAGCACGAATTACCATTAGAAGTAGAGAAAAGTAGCGTTAATTTTCCAAGTAATTCAGTGGCAGGGAATTTTACTTCCTCTAAGAAATTAGATGGTTTCTTCTGCTCTCAGAAAGAAAATTCCATAAGTCCAGGGGCTTACCTGCTGTTGCATTTTCCCTTCTCATGCTCTGAGTCTCCCATAGGACATCAGCACCATAACAAACCAGAGGGGAAGGTGCTGAGTGGAGACTCATTGGGTGGCCCTTGTACCAAGAACAGTACTCAGCACATTGTTGATACCTAATATTTGTCTAGTGAATGAATGAAATGAACTATCCACAAAATAACTCTAATACGAGTGGACAGAAAAGGCTTGCCAGTGATCTGAGTTGGTATTTGAAAATGGAGACATAGGGAAATCGCAGTCCAGAAGAGAGAAAGGGTACAAAGAAAAGTACAAATATAGCAAATCGAATTCCAACAGAGTTGGTGGGCAAGCGGTTTGCCTGGAAGGGTGGGGAGGCCAAGGAAGGGGTTCCAAAGGGGGAGACTGATGAAACTGGGAAGAGAGAGTGGGGGCCCTGAGAGGCAACCCAAGGAGCTGGATTCTATCTTATTATTGGTGAAAGGTCTTTGGAGGGTTCTGCGTATGGGCCCCAGAAGGCCAAAGAAACAATTTAGGATGTTCCAGCGTATCTGCCCAATATTTTTAATTTTACAAATGGCAGAAGAAAGTCGGCTGGACTAAAAATCTGGCGGGGGGGTTGCTGGCCTGGCAACAAGACAATAACCTTTCTCCAAAAGTCACATAGCCATTTGGATCCATTGCAGTTTGCATGCAGTGACAACAATTACAATATGCCCATCACTAAAGCTTGCAGTGGCTTTTGATAAAAATGAGGTTCATGGTTCCCTGTAAGAAGGCTGAAGAGCTCTCACAGCAAAGAGCAATGCAAGACCCAAAAGGCCACGGGGCCAAAAATGAAGAGTGGAGAAGTTGCTATGATCTCTATTATTCAGGGGTAGAACAGAGGCAATTTCCCCATCTATTTACTTAAAATAAATATTTATTACAAATAGTTATTATAAATCATCATATAACTTAAACACAGCTTCTTTGCAAAAAACAAAGCCCTGAGCAGGAGTAATTTCCCCTCTGGATGTGTGGGCAGATCTGGGTCTGTTTGAACTACACTGCCCATTCAGTATTGAAAAGTCAAATGAATATGGCAATACAACACGCACCTTGTGTACACATAGCGCACACGCAACGTCTACCCACAGAGAGAATCGACAATACTCCTTTGTTATGGCTGTTGTTGTCCTGACTAGCTGCCTTTCATCTATTCTAGCTATTTTAGGAAACTCAAGGTCAGAGCCACTGCAATGTCTATCACTCATTTAAGCAGAGTCTGGCATGATTATTAATACCAAGAATCACTAGATTTGATCCAATGAAGGATAACACTGTAGTGTGATGAACCAAAAGTACTAAGAAGGGATTATTTGAAATTTCCAAGCTGCTTTGAAGTGAATGAATTCTGTCCAGGTACAGGCGTGTATGAATGAGTTTATTAAATGTAAGCATCCATGTTTAAGTGTCCCCTCAAATCCTTTTTTGAAAGTAGAAATGTGCATATATATAGAGAGAGAGAGAGTTACCAACTCATCCCAGTTTGCCAGGAACTTATCCAGTTTTAAGCCCCGAAAACTCTGGAATCCTCAGCCCCAGGCCAGCTGGGATGGTGGTCACTCTACACATTCAACAAATAAGCAGACAAAAAATAAATCCAGATAGGAGATGATGAGCATGAAAAGGCACTTTCCCAATTCCCCACCTGGAAGTAAAACCTGCTCCCCTGGGTATGTAGACGACATTGGTAGGACTTCTGTTTACCGTTTATTCCATCCTGCCTTATCTATAATATTATTATATTAATCTTCGTCTTTTTGTAGGTAGCTAGAAGCTGGAGCCACTGCTAGTGGTCAGAGCCCTTCCTACGCACATGGCCTCATTTGACCCTAATTGTCACTCTGAAAGATGGGCAGGGCAGGTGTCAGAGGTCCAGATACGAAAGCAGCCCCCACTGTTTTAGGGGGCATCTGGAACAGAACCTAGGATTTCTGAGGTCCAGTCTGGTGGTTTCTCCATCATTGATCATTTCCATTCCCTTTGTGACATTCAGGCCCTCATCCTTCACCCACATACCACAGAGAAATAGGTCATTTATAACCTACAACATGTATTAATCCAAAGGCTTTTAAGCACTTTTTAGTTTTCTTGCACACCTTCCGGGTGAGGGTGGTGAATGGTGCTGGACCATCGTTTCCTAGTAAGAGAAATGAAGGCTCCAACTGACATGGCTTGGGTCACATGGCACTTACAACAAAGAGACTGACAGTTAAAGTAGTGTCTTGTTCTTTGTGATTTGATAGAACTGGACTCCTGGCACCTTTGAAGATATTTTAAAAATCAACAGCATAACTGTATATATTTTTAAAAGACATGTCTAAATTGATAGGGACCCAGCCAAAAGAAAGAGTTTACCTGCCCCAGTGAGAATCTGAGCCCCTCACTAAACAAGTTCATGGCACACTGGGGACGCCATCAATACATATGTGGGGCGTTCCTTGTTGACCTCACAAAACACGTATTTTAACTTGGACACAAACGCGTTTGTTTCAGTTCTATATTGAGTAGCAGAAGCCACATGGGCTGGTTACTTCTCAGCACCTGAGTTACTTTCTATTTTATTAAATATATATATATATATATATATTTAAGATTTTATGTTTTCCTTTTTCTCCCCAAAGCCCCCCGATACATAGTTGTATATTCTTCGTTGTGGGTCCTTCTAGTTGTGGCATGTGGGACACTGCCTCAGCATGGTTTGATGAACAGTGCCATGTCCACGCCGAGATTTCGAACCAACGAAACACTGGGCCGCCTGCAGCAGAGCGCGCGAACTTAACCACTCGGCCACGGGGCCAGACCCAAAAATATATATTTTTTAATCTTATTTTTGTTCTCCTGTGTCTGCTACACAACAGGCCAGTAGACTTGAATTTGCTAGTATCTCACATCCACAGGTCGGGCCCACTGTCTGCCACGTTCCACCAAACTGCATCCTCCATCACTCTCAAGTTCCGAATCAGGACCCTTTGGAGGCATAAGAGAAGGTACCCAAGGGGACATCAGAGGGATTTTGCCTTCCATTTTTCTTTCTCTTTGTCCCTTCCCTTTCATTTTACTTTATTTGTTTTAAATTTCAAATACATGATCACGGTGACAAGTCAGACCCTAAAGAGTTAAAGACAGATCTGGAATCCTGTATCTGGAATCCTGACATTCAAAACCTCTGAAAACTGAAAGTTCTTTTGAGTTTGTGGCAAATTCATTTGGAGGCACGGTGGAGCTGAGTTTCTAGAGGCTGTTCATAGACTCTGTTTGTCCTGCTCAGTGCTGCAGAAATGTTAATGGACTGGATTGCAGGGTGGTGCCCCAGAGCCCGCTGGGAATGGGGTGAGGTTGCATGTATATGCACACGCATCGTCACCTTCCTACATTCCAAAATATTCGGAATTCTGAAATATGTCTGGCACCAAGTGTTTCAGACACTTCCTTACCTGAAACCACACAAAGAAAATATTAAGAGTCTCCCTCCACACACCCCTGGAATGCCTCCTACTGGAGAAACTAGTGTTATCAGTGTTAAGTCCTGCTCTCAACTCCTTTCTTTTTATTGTTCAAACACCCAATTTTTTATTTTATATATATATATATATATATATATACACACACAAACACACACACACACACACACACACAGGGTTTTGTTTGTAAATTAAAAAAAGACGTAATACTATTCACATTACTTTGTGACTTGCCATTTTCTTCTACCATGACACTCCCTCCAGAATAATTCATAAGAATCCAACTTGCTCTTTTTTAAAGCTGTGTACTATTCCATAACATGGCCATATCATATTGTAATAAACCATTCTACTATCGATGGACATGTTTATAGTATTTTGCTTTTGAGGACCCAATATTAGTGATTATGAAAGGACCACTTATCTACAGAGTTTAATCCATTGTATATATATATTGGCATGTTGGTTGGCGAAGAAACCTTTTCTCTCCATTATACAGATAGAAACTCTGAAGCAGAGAATGTTTGTTTGTTTTTTTAAAGAGTTATCTGCAGCATATTGATTTTCTTGTTTTTCTGCAACTTTCTATGCAGGCTTTCTGTACACTGGGGGTTGCAAGCAGGCAGCTGGCCAAGCCACTGCACTGCACAGCAATGGGCGCTGGGCGCTCTCAGCGCAACACCTTTATTTTTATTTTTTTTTGTGAGGAAGATTGGCCCTGACCCAACATCTGTGCCAGTCTTCCTGTGTTTTATGTGGGATGCTGCCACAGCGTGGCTTGACAAGTGGTTCTAGGTCTGCACCTGGGATCCAAACCTGCAAACCCAGGCAGCCAAAGTGGAGCGTGTGAACTTAACCACTATGCCACTGGGCCAGCCCTAGTGCAACACCTTTAGAGAGCCCATTCACTAACCATGGCTCATCAGGTTTCCATAACTTAGCCTCTCATGTGAGGGTCCAACTTCTGACTGGTCCCACAGGCAAGGGGCAGGTGACTTCAGCAGGAAGAGGATGGAGCCTGCGTAGGATGCATGTGTTCAATGATTCTAGGCTCTGCTGGCTCCTAAGCGACAAGCCACATCATGGAATTTCAATAAATAATTTAACCCTGGCTCCGGTTTCAGCTTCAGTGTTCACTTTCAGCACCAGGCTGCCATTGTTATTTGCAAGCTGGCCCCTCCCCTGCACAAAGTATGGAAATTTGGCTGAGATTCACTCATATTTTTAGAATCCAATAGGGCCAGATTACAATGTGCAAGAGTATAGATTTTTTTCTAAAGAGGAGTTATGTGTAATTCAGATGTGCAAATATATACTTTTTAAAATAGAAAAGAAAAGCTCGATATCACTGACCTAGTGCATGGGTTAGGAGGGTCTTTGTATGTTGCTATATAAGGCCTTTGTCTTTCAGAGATTCTGAAGGCCAGCTTTCTCAGGCACTGAAAGGCATAAATCACCTAGAGATCTTGTTAAAAATGTAGATTCTGATTCAGTAGATCTGGGTAGATCTACTGGGTAGGGCCTGAGAACCTACATGTCTACCAGGTTCCTAGAGGATGCCGATGTTGCTGGTCCATGGACCTGACTCTGCGTAGCAAGGCTGTAAACAACCTAGAATTTCCTCCTATCAAAAAAAATTGCTCCTATCAAAAGAAATAACCAAAAATTTTTAGGGCCATTGCTGGGAGTTCTATGGGAGAGATAGAAAGCTCTTAATGGGGCTCACTTGAGGACTGGGTTCCTATTCATTTTCCTAAAGGGACTGTAGAGCTGTGCAATGTTGTATTCGAGCTGTAATTTCAATCCTCTGATACAGAAGGACGGGAGATGGGGCTTGTAGTATACTTATTATGCCTCATCCTTTCAGAGCACTTGCATGGACATTATCTCATTCAATCCCCACAGAGATCTTGTGAACCAGGTGGGCAGCTGTTATTATTTCCAGTGACAGGTGAGGGGAGGAGCTGAGGCCAATTCAAGCCATCTTTTTCTCCCCCCTGGGTGAAAGCATTGAGAGAAGAAATGTCTTGCTCCAAGCTAATTACCTAACTGCAATGCTACAGAGTAGAAGTCCTTGGTAATCACATACTCTCGTTATGTTGAATTTGTTTCTAGGGCCTTGTTTCTCTTCAGCCCCACGGCATGTCTCTGAGGCTGTTGGTCTTTGCATGCAAGCTACGTTTTGAACAACTAGAGTGATTTATCTGGCCTTATACCTCAAGATTGAGAAGAGAAAAATAAAACAGGGGCCATTTTATGACTTAGTGGAAAGAAATCCTGTCAAAGAAAGGTGTGGTAAGAGCCAATTGGGAGAACATGGGGGAAAATTACGCTTCTCATAGTTTTCACTTTGCCCCATTTCTTCTGCCTCTTGAGCAGGCCTCTGCCCTCTCTGTGGAAGTATTTGCAGAATTCTATCTAAGGTTGGCAGTATAAATAAAACATGTAATCACCAGATGACACAGACATTCTTTCCCACTGATCCTAGTTGAGACCTCAGAATTCTCTACATCATGCTTCCAGCAGCCTCTTCTGGTAGTTGAAAGATGAAGCACAAGTTGAAATGTCTTTGTCATTCCTGAGCCTCCATCAGAGGATAATTTGAAGAGGTTGATCCTAAACATTAAGTAGGATCCAGAAGTCTATCTGCTAATAATCCTTGAAGGTCATTGCTTATCATCTTCTAAACATAGCCCAATAAGCACAGGCTTCCTTCCTTAGACAGGGCTTCTAAGTAAAGGGAAACTATTGTGATTGGCTTTTCCTGACTTATGCTGGTAGAAATCATTTGGTGGGGGTTGCGGTGTCAAGGTCATGGCCATAGTACAATTTTTAACAAGCAGGTGCAACTACTCTGTTTGGCATCTTCAAACTAAACAGAGACACAAATGATATGCTCTGGTGACTATCTACAGTTACCTAAACTTCTATTCCGATCCAGTGGATGGAGCAATCTGTGTCACAGATGGAAGCATGTCTTCAAATCTTCTGATATACCAAGTGGGCTGATTTGAGAGGGTCCTCTCTGTGGATCCCAGTATTAGGATGCAGAAGCCAAAACAAGGTTTTTTTGGTGCTTGTGAACTGGAGTACCCCAGGAGCATCATGCCAAATTCTGAGAATTACAGAAAGGATCCAGTAGAGGAGAACAATTCCTGCACCTCACTTATTTTGGAGTCTTGTTATTTTGGAGTTATTTGGGGGTAGTTTTATATGTTTATAATGGACACTTCCAGTTTTTTCTCCTAGGCGTGAAGTGGACAATTTTCATGGCAGCTCTTCCCAGGCAAGGGCCGTTTCTAACTTCTTCGTGCCCAATTAGTACTGCTGAACAACTGTGCGTGCGGAGAAGCAGAGCATTCAGAGGCAGACATTACTCAGTCATCCCTTCATCTCACAGGCAAGGATGCAGAAGGACACACGGAGGCAGTGACTTGCTCAAGGGCACATTTATCTTGCAGAACATCTGGGACCACATGAGGTCTTCTGACGCCCACGGGCCAGACAGAAAGCACGGTGGGCCATCTGTCTTTTGTAGCTGTAGAATCTGTGAAAGAAAATATGGTAGGTCTTGGAAAAATTGCCTTTCTGAAGAGAAACACGGTCTCTGTCTCAAGTTGTGGCTTCCTGGGTGATGGCCCGCACTATTGTGCGTGTGGTATAATTACTGGGATACGTTTATTTTTTTATGGGAGTACAATAAATAGAACACTTCCTGCCTTAGTCTGCCATTTGGAAAAGCTTTTCATTTCCCCTCTGGGCCTAGGGGATTACAAAAGATAGACTCCTTTTCAATTATAGCTTGGCCCAAGCTTGAACATATAACTCAGCCGGGAGCAAGCTCAGATTGAGTCTTTTCAAGGCAGAGAAAATGCAACTGGGTCTCCTAGACACAAAACCTGGCTCAGTTTCTATGTCTATAGCTGTGAGATTGTTTTTAAAAAGCAGAAGATAGAATCATCCAGAACTAGAATCTTCACAGTAAGTTCTGCGGGAGCTCAAGAGAAATGAAGTGGGTGGGCTCATGTGACGGGAGGCAATGGCTAGTAGGACTATTTCCCTATTGCTTGGTGACATGGGAGACTTTCTCCAGACCCGTGGCCTTTAATGTACTGGTTGGAAGTGTGAGAGGGAAAGTGGAGGGACGGGCCCAGAGGGCAGAGTGACAGTGAAGACAGCAGATGTTGAGGGCCAGCTCTCCACCAGGTGCTATGCTCCCATTTCACTTGTTATCTCCCTTAACCCTCCCGATCGCCCTCCGGGCGAAGGAGGAACCTTCGGAGGTGGGATCCAGCTGCCCGCTTCTCTTCTACACTGCCCCCGGGGGCTCAGGAGCTTCAGGGTGGGCCCCGCTTCTTGTCTTTACCCTGAATGAATCCTCCACATTGAAGTAGAATAAATCTGATGAGAATCTGTACTGGACAATAATCTGAATTTTTCTTCCTGTGTCTTCAGCATTCTACTTTTAATTTTAAGAGAGTGAAATGGCAGGTAAGCAAGGGCCAGCAGGAATGTCTCTAAAGATGACTTTGGAAAGGATTCAATTCCCACAGCTTCTGTAGTTATGTCTAAATCGTTTCCATTGATGATTTTGACTGAGATTTCAAACCGTCTCCATTCGATTGTAAACTCCACCCCCACCGATTGCTGGGTCTTGGACTTCATCTAAACTTTGTGGACCTCAGCTGGACTAATCCGAAAAATGAGGGGATTGGATGAGGCTTGAGGGATCTGGGTGGGTGTGGGGAGCCTTCCAAAAGGATGCTTCTTCACTGCTTTGTAGGGCGATGTGCTGAGAATACTATGAGGGACATTAGAGGAGAGCTGCGAGAAGGCACAGCCTTGAAGGAGCCGGAGAAGGTGGTCCCAGGCGTTCCTGCTTTCTGTCTTCATTTCCCCTCCAACCTGCAGTGCTGGTAACTGCCCCACAGGCCCACCTGCCTCCTTTTTAGGGTAGAATGCCAGCCCGCAGCTCCATCCTCCCAGCAAACATTTACTGAGCCTGAGCCACGGGCCAAGCATGGTGCTGGGAGCTGGGAGCTGTGCTAGCTTGTGAAGCTGAATAGATTCAGCCATTGGAATTCGTAGATGCAAATAAGAGATTCAGTGCTATTCACCTTTTCCCAGCCACATTTTAGAAATATTTTAGAGTGTCTTTCGACATCATCTCTTTTAATTTAGCCACTTTATAAATAACAAAACTGAGGCCCAGGGAGGGGGAAATTACTTACCCAAGATCACACAGTTCTTTGTGCTAAACTAGGTCTGGGATGGATGACTCCTAATCTTCTTTTGCTTAAAAGGCTACCCAGGGAACTCAATTCACCCAAACATCCTGCTTCTCGAGACATTCTGGCCGTGGTCTTAACTGCACGCATACAGGAAAACAGTTATCCCAATTCACAGTGCTCATACGAAAGGCAAAGCTAAGGTTCCTGTAGTCTCCCACATCCAAATTAATTAAAAAGGAATGTGTTGTTGTTTTTGTTTCTAAGTCTTGCCCTCCCAAGCAGCCCTGAAGTAATTTTAAATAGAGAATTTTAAATGGAAATTAAAGCAGCTTTGTGAGAAGACATGTGGCTCTGGCCTGGACACCCACTACAGAAGCCCCGTCCTTGTAAGTTGCAGAGGGTAGAATGGAGATAAGAGGGGAAAGCCCACATGTCTTGTTTCAAGACTCCAGGGAGCTGCCGTTGCGCCTCTTCCTCCTTTCCCAGTTCCTCACACACCTGGCAGAGGCCTGAAACTCCACCACTGGTTCATGACCAATGTTAAACAGTTATCCAGAATTCATGCTTGGATGTGAATGCTTTCAGAGTTGGCTTTGAGAAATGGAAGTGAGGAAGAAGGTATGTTGGCCAATAGTGGCCAAGGGGTTGGAGACCAGTGATGGTAGAAATAGCAGACCCAGGGGACAAAGCATGACTAAGATTGGGCTGGCACCTTCAGACTGGAGGAAGAAAGGGAACTGGAGGATTCCTGCGTGGGTTTCCCTCGTACGGCACGAAGGACAAGACCAACTGCTTGCAGTTGCCTACAGACCCCACAGCGTGTAATCAAGTCTCCAGCCCCGCACTTAGGCTGTCGCTTCTGTTCAGATGCCCTTTGCCACTGCTTTGCTTGAATAAACCCTCTTACCCTTCAAGTCTCATACTATAGATCATTGCTGCCCCGAAACCTTACTGAAACTCTAGGTGGGCTCCATCCTGCTCCCCCTCCCCAACCCTCTATCACTACTGCACTTCCCTGACAACCTGGACCCCATCTCTGTACCTTTTGCTGCCTCCATGTGGGCCTGCTTCTCAAGGAGATGGAATGAATCTTGCTCAGCACTGACTCCCCGCCTCCCCACCGCACAGGCCCTCAGTGAAGGTGCTTGTCCTGCCACGTCGACCTAGCCTGCCCAAGTGGCCGGATGACTGCATATGGTTGAGGGTGGAGCTAAAACCTCCTATTGCCCCACACAGCCAGGAAAGCCAAACACAGGACTTTATGGGGTCCCACATTGTAGAAAAACCAAAGTTTCTAGCCATTGCAGGCTAGAGGATAGCGCCTGGGGAGGAGGAAGCGTGGTCGAGAACATGTGGCCTGCAGCTGCACTGACCATGTGAGGGCTTGAGCTGAGTGGGTCGGATTTCTGGACTAGTCGCAGTGCTCTCCGTCACCACCAGGGAGGACCCACTTAGAGAGCTCAAGAGCTCTCTGTGGAGGGGCGACTGGAAAGACCTCGATTGGCGAGTGAAGCTCCTGGTATAGTTTCTGGCTACACTGACAAGTCTTTATCCAAAATGTACTCTCCATTTGCTGAGCAACTCAAAATGGTGCACTTCTCTCAGGGCCTACGCAAGGACTGGATGGGGAAGGACCAGCAGGAGAAGTGGAGGGGGAGACAGAAGAGTTTCTGGTCCAGACAGGGAAATATGGACCAGAAAGAGCAGGGAGGGCAAGTTGGGTGTCTCTCTGAGACTCCAACTCTGGGGTTTGGAGTTGGCTCAGCAGCTTTTTGTCAGGTTTCTTTTTTAACACAATCCTCAGGCAATTCCGTTGTACACACTCAACTGTGAGCTCCACTAGGTCAGAGGTGACCAGGCCTGGCTGAACATGAGCATCCCCTTGAGAGTTTGGGGCAAAAAAAAAAGCTCATGTCTGAGCCCAACCCCAGATTAATTAAATCAGAACATCTGAGAGTGGGGTCTGGGGGTGGCATTTTTAAATGAGTATTTAGAATAGACTTTTCAAGCTTTATAAACATATTTTGTTGACATATTATAGAATACTGACTTTGCAAAAAATTTTCCAGGGGGTTTAGGATTTAAGTGACCCTATCTAATAAATCTCGTGACTCAGATTTCATTTCAGCGCCATAAGCTTTTCATCTGTTGTATTCAGGAGGTTTGAATAGAGGAGAGCTTACTGAGCTGGAGAGGCAGGATGACAGACTTTCTGATTTCACCAAAGTCTTTTCAGACCAGCTTGTGATATGAAGATGCTATATTCAAAACTCAACATTCAGACAACCAGAGCAGAGGGTAGATGAGTAACAGTTGTGGCATCTCTGCTATCAAAGGAGCCCAAACACCAACCTTGCTGGGAAAAGCAGAATTCAACATCAAGACACCCTGGTTTGGTACGAAGGGTATGGGAATTGTAGGTTCAGTCCGTGAATCTAGGGGAAAAGGATTCGTGATCAAAAGCTGGAACCAATCTCTGTAGGATCTTGAATAACAAATGAAAAAATATGTCAAGGGCGGAGAGGCAAACTTTTGACAGTGGCCTAATTCAGTGGAAGGTGTGTTTCCTCCATTAGGATTGGTCTTCTCCAGGGGAGGCTTAAGTGAGAAGACTGCATCTTCAAATTAAACCCATGTGGGAAGGAGGTCCGTTTATTTGAGGCTGTAGATTTGTATCGCTGTTTAATAAAGATTTGTGACAAAGGTTCCCGGATATTGAGAGAACACAAGGCTTCTTCTGGCCCTTAACAGAAAACTACCAGCAATCTGTCATAGACCTGATCCCTCAGCTTCATCCGTCTATCTTCCTTGAGTTCCAGTCCTTTTCGTCTTTGGGTCCTGAACTACTTGAAAACAGGGTTTGGTTGGAGAATGTTGCTCTGCACAGAAACTCAATGGCTTTGTAGAGAATAGACATGCACATGCCTATCATTGTACCAACAGCTAACCAAATATGAGTCACTTTCCCTGTCCGCCTTCCTGGTCAATGTAAAACTGCCTTGGTTTAGAAACACTCTTCTCCAGCCAATGGACAGTGGCCATAGTTCTTCTTGTGTTTGCTTTCTCTATTGAATGTATTGCTCCACACACAAAACTCTGAACACCGAGGTATTGTTGAATTTTTGTATCGTCAAAGAGTGGTCTACTGAATCTTTGCTAAGGCATAGCAGTTCATAAACAGGGATGTCTAATCAGCTCTTCCTAAATGTTTGTCTTCTGTGGTCGTAATGATGATAGTTCTACATTTATAAAACAAACACCATGTGTTTTATGCATAGTATCATCCAGTCATATTACAACCCTGGCAAGGTAGATATTCCTGCCCCTGATTTGCAGATAGGGAACCTGAGGCTGAGTGTGCATATGAGTTATCGGCTGGGTAATAAAGCATCCCCAAACTGAGTGGCTTTAAACAATGATAACATGTATGTTGCTCATGAACCTGCAGTTTGGCCAGGGCTTGGTGGGATGACTCATTTTACTTCATTAGGTGTCATTTGGGACAGCTCAAAGGCTAGGGGCTGGAATCATCTGAAGCCTCATTCATTCACCTGTCTGGTGGTTGATGCCGCTTGTCAGCTGAGAACTTAGCTGGGACTGTCAGCCGGAACACTACACAATGCCTCTTCATGTGCTCTGGGCTTCTCCACAATGTGGTGGCTGGGTTCCCAGGGTAAGCATCTGAAAGGAAAGAGAGAGAATCAGGCAGAATCTATATCGCCTTTTATGACCTGGTCTCAGAAATCACACATTATGACATTCCTCTATTCACCAAGGCAGCTACAAGGCCTCCCCCAATTTCAAGAAGAAGGGAAATATGAACTCCACCTCTAGAGAGCATATGGGACGGGAAATAGTAGAAAAATAAAATCTGCCACATACAGCTGGTTGGTATGAGGGGTGGAATTTGAACCCAGGTCTGCATGGCTCTACACCATGCCCTTTACCCTGTACCACAAACTCTGTGAAGTCAAGGACAAGCCTGCCTCTAGTGCAATGGGATTTAGTTGTTAAATATTGCACCTGTGGCGAGTGCAGCAGAAAGAGCCAGACTTAGCAGCAGAGGGTGTGGACTTTGAGTCCTCCGAAGGCCTGGCGCCGGTTTGTGATACGATGTGAGGGCTGTTCTGCATTCCACAGCATGATGAGTCACTTGGAGGACATACCACGGCAAGCAAACTTACATTTCCTGAGCACCTACTGGGTTCCTAGGGTTTCGTAAAATAAAAAACCAGAAGAAAACAAATCACCAAGCCACATCCATGCCAATGGAGGGCTTACCAACTAGATTACTGGAAGGACAGATCATTTGATATTAAAAAAAAATAATAATAAGGAATATTGTCTGACTTTTACTAGTAAGAAAACCTCAGGCAGCTAATAACAACTGGAAAGCGATTTAATTGAAATGAGGCAAATTCTAGAATAATCTGTAACATCGGCGTGAGAGAGGATAAGACATGGAACCAACAAGGAAGACTTGACCCAAGCAAGCCCTGCAGCATTCCAGCAGTTTCTCTTCTTTCCCTCTCTTTCCTTTTCCTTTTCCTTTATTTAAGGCTCAGGGTGAATAGCATTTTCATAGGTCTAAAAGCCAGAGTTAATGCTGACTTGGGGAGGAGAATCATGTTCTCAGGAGTAGGTGAGTTCTCTAAAGGGCACCAGGCATGGAGGGGGAAGAGCAATTAGCTGAGAGGGCAAAGGTCAGGAAGAGGAGGAGGTCAGCTCAAGGAATGAGAGTCTCCACACAGACCTGGCTGCCTAATTTGTGGGGCCCCCTGCAAAAGGAAAATGAGGGAGCCTTTGTTCAAAAATGATTAAGAATTTTGAGACAGAAAAAACGGAGCCTTAAGCCAAGTGTGAGGCCCGTCCGAGTCCAGGGCCTCATCCAGCTGCACAGATTGCACACCCAGGAAGCCAGCCACAGTCACACGATAGGCACCAGGTGACAAGGCAGGTGCAGAGGGCTGGGTTTTAAGAAGACGGGATAATCAAAAGTTCTAGCTACAAGAGAAAAGTCAGGGAGGAGCAAGTCACAAGGCAAGAATGAAAGACAGGCAGAAAGAAAGAAAGAGGGAGGGAGGGAAAGAGAGAGACAAAAGGAAGAAAAAGAGAGAGAGAGACAGAGGAAGGAAGGAAGGAAGGAAAAGAATTGCTTAGGCCCAGAAAGTGATTGAAATAGGATCATTTTAGAAGAGATGTTAAGTAGAAGCAGGGCTAGCAAGAGGTTTAAAAGAGACGCATTCACTTAGTCAAATAGTTTGGAGGTGAAAGAATCGGGGAACAAAGTCACGTAGGAGTGGAAAGAAAGGGCTGGGAGAAGGGGCATTGCTCTTGAGTGGGAAAGGACAGCTCTTTCTCAAAGAACGTGTGGAAAGACGGGAGGGTGAGTACAGACTCAAGGCAGTTGACATAAAGCTCAAGGCACGCTGAAGGACACGCCCGAGGGCCTCAAGCACAGCAATATTATGTAAGATACAAAGTTGTAGGCAGCCTTGGGCACAAAGCCAACATCAGACCAGGCTGGTCACTCGGGGTCAAAGGTAACATTAGATGCTGCCCTCTTAGGCAGTCACTTAAACTGAGTAACCTTCTATGTATGGAGTCTATAAATTCCTTTGGGAGGGGATATTTACATACCTATATACAGTGGTTTATAAAACCACCTGGTGAGCTAAGGTGTTGATGACAGGTGCTGGATTGATGGGTTACCTGTCTCAGGTACTATTTTTAAATTCACCTGGTGTGATGTTTAATTTTTATGTGTCAAGTTGGCTGGGCCACGGTCCCCAGATATTTGGTCAAAACATTATTCTAGATGATTCTGTGCAGTGTTTTTTGGATGAGATTAACTTTTAAATTATGAGTAAAACAGAGTACCCTCTATAATGTGTGTGGGCCTCACTCAATCAGTTGAAGACCTTAATAGAACAAAGACTAGCCCCCTCTGAGGAAGAGAGGGTTCTGCCAACAGGTGACCTTTGGACTTGAATCGCAACTCTTCTCTGAGTCTCCAACCTGATGACCTACCCCATCAGGTTCTGGACTCATCAAGCCTCTACAACTGTGTGAGCCAATTCCCTAAACTACACGTCTATGTCTGTATCTATATCAATATCTACATCTATGTCTATGTCTGTATCTATATCAATATCTATATCTATGTCTCTGTATCTATATCAATATCTACATCTATGTCTATGTTTATGTCTAATCTGTGTCTGTGTCTATGTTTGTATCCACACACATCCCGTTGGTCCTGTTTCTCTGGAGAACCCTGACTAATGACCCTGAATTCTTCCCCTTGCCTTCCCCAGGCAGCTGTCTGTGTAGAGCTGATTCAGCCTTTATAGTCAACTTTAAATAAATGCTGAGAATCTCTGAAGCCCTAAATGTGTGCTTGTTACCTGACTGTTTGTTGAATGAAAAATGACTGAATGACGCTGGTGTGTTACGGCTTTTGTGACTGCTGAGAAAAACAACGTTGTTTCTTCCAGGGTAAAACCCCCTACCTTCCGGTGGACCAAAAACCACCAAGTCCCATCGCTGCCAATGGAAGGATGACCAACCAAAGTATTGGGAGGAGAGGCCATTGGTATTAAAAAAGTAGTCATAATATAGAACGCTATCTGACTTACGACAATAGGAAAAAGTAGACGGCTGCAAATATTCTCATAAAGAAAGATTCTTTCTCTTCCATGTAATATGAATCATTTTAGTGCTATACAAATGAGTCATTTAATATCCAAAGAAAGTCCTCTTCCTGGGGCCTTTGTCACTTTGGTACTCTTTCCTGTAAGAGTACCAGCCTAGCATGGTGGAAAGCTAGGAATCAGGAATCACATCCCTGATTCTGCCATGGGACCGGGCTGTGCAACTGTGGGCAAGTTGTCTAATCTTTCTTGGCCAATTTCCTCACCAGTAAAAAAGAGCGAGCTAGACCATATCATCCCTGAGGTCAGTTCCAGCCCCAGTCAAGTTTACAGAATTTTTATCTGTAAACTTGAAAAAATTATTTAATCATTTGAGTCTTTGGGAACAGGTTTCATGGGCCAAAGCAACAAAAAGTTGAAATGTGTCATAAATGGTGACTTAATGAACTTTCTGAAGAAAATTGAGGTTTCTTTCTTCTAGTACCTAATTTAGGACTTTACCTTGCCAGATTTTTTTTAAATTTTTTTTCTTTTTTCTCCCCAAAGCCCCCCAGTACATAGTTGTATATTCTTCGTTGTGAGTCCTTCTAGTTGTGGCATGTGGGACGCTGCCTCAGCGTGGTTTGATGAGCAGTGCCATGTCCGCGCCCAGGATTCGAACCAACGAAACACTGGGCCGCCTGCAGCAGAGTGCACGAACTTGACCACTCAGCCACGGGGCCAGCCCCATACCTTGCCGGATTTTTAAAGGCATCAAACAGAGAGCCTACAAATGTTGTGTTTTGAAATATCAGACATTTAAGCATATATGGTAGTCTGGGTCCAGTCAGGAGAGAGAAATCACATAGTAGTTTAAACAGGAGAAGTTTAACACAAGGAAGTATTAGCTATGATAAGAGAGTAACCATGACATATAAGGAAACTCTATATGGTGTCCTATAGCTGAAGAACAGCCAAGGAAGGACCCGTGTGGAAAGGGTTCAAATCCCACTGGAGAAGCTATGGCCAGCTCAGCAGAAAGCAGAGGCGTTCACCGGTTTGGCTAAGACAGAGCTGATCTGGAGTCGCTGGGCAAGCCAAAGGCCAACCTCCAGAGCAGGCTGGGAGCAGACGATCGGCAGTGGTGGCACAGGCGTGCAGTGGCGTCCAGGTGTCAGCAGGAGCAGGAGGCCCCGTGCCACGCGGGGCTTGCAGAGTCAGTCAGATCTGTGCGGACACCCTGGCCATAGACAGGCTGTGCACAGGGGGCTTTGGCTTCCGTGTCAGAAGGGCTACAGAAAGGTTATCGGCAGGCCACGGCTGAAAGGTACCTGTGGCTGGGACAGGCTCTACTGGAGGGCCTTACACCCGTACCACTGTCACCCCAGCCCATGCCAGAGACAACAGGAGAGCCTCGTCCTCCTCAGTGCCCTCCAGTGCTCTCTCCTGACAAAGCCTACCTGTATGCTCACTTCCGAAACGCTGAAAGGAACCCCTCCCTCTTCTCACAGAGCATTTAGGGGAGGGTGCATTGGGAGCTGAGACAGTGAACTGATGTGACATGTCTGTCAAGCTGAAATGCCATCCGTTTGTTTCCTGCTATTCCCCCTGGGACCTCCTCTGAATGGACCTTCGCTCTTCTGCACCTGGTACCCTCCAGTGACTGTTGCACAATTAGCAGCTTCCCCCCATTGTCTGGAGCTGAAACACCGTGTACCCGGTCGGTGCATGGGATGTCTTAAACCAGCAGCTCTCAAATGTTGTTTGTGGACTCCTGGATCCCCGAGACCCTTGCAGGAGGCTGAATATAACTATTTTCAAAGTCATGTAATTTCTCCCTGGGGTTGGCATTTCGTGATTAAGGCTGCTGGTGTTTTAGCACAGATCAGGGTGGTGGTGTGAAGGAGGAGCCATGCATGTGCAGAAAAGAAAGAGCCTGTCTCGTTGATGAATGTTCTTGACAAAGCAGTAAAAATTATCTACCGTGATTAAGTCTCAGCCCTTTGAGTATGTGTCTTTTAAAAGTTCTGGCTGATGAAATGGGAAATGGACACGAAGCTCTTGGGCTGCACCCCAAAGTGCAATGGTTGTCTCCGGAGAAGCACTTGTGCGAGTGACCTGTGAGCTGAACCAGCCCCTTTTCTTGCGGAACACGGTTTTTGCTTGAAAGAGCAACCGGCAGACAAACTGTGGTTTTTCCGACTTGGTACGTGCCAGACACTTCCTGGAAAATCAATGAAATGAGCTTGTCATTTTAAGGATAACAACTGACAGTATTTATTGCCGATGATAAAATACAAGCTTTCCAGAGAAAGCTAAGAATATTGGAAAACAAGTCTCTGTGCCATCATGAGCTTGGCAGCTTCTCTTTGCTTAAACTTTTCTGATGAGCTTAGGTGGCGCTGTTACTGAATGAGACATTGTGATACTGTGTCGCGAAATGTATCAGCGTTTGGAAGATCCGCACCCCTCAGTCAAAGGCTGCTTTCCAAATGACGGGTTTGTGATGTCACAAAATCATTCATGGGTAAAAGATCCATTCAAAGTGCAGGAAAGGTGAATGGATTTTAGTGGAACAGAAGAACTTCATTGAGAGGGTTTTAAATTCCAGCTATCAACTAACCTTTAAGAAACTACCACTGTTGAGTTTTGGTATTAAAGAAAAATACCCACAATTATCCGAAAAAGTTATTAAATTACTCTTCCATGTTCCAGCTATGTATCTGTGTAAGGCCAGACTTTCTTCATATACTTCAGCCCAATAGCACAAGATTGAACGCAGAAGCTGAATTCTATTAAGCCAGACATTAAAGATTTTGTAAAAACGTGGAACAATGTGTGCTTACTAAATTTCTTTTTTGAAAAATATATAGTTCCATTATATTAAAATGTTATTTATATTAGCATGCAATATGTTTATTATTATATTTAAATAAATAAGGTAATAAGTATTTAAAATATGTTTTAGCTTTAATTTATAATACAGTAAATGTTGATAGCTATAATCCACATAAATAAAAGCTCTTTGAGATCCTTAACAATCTTTAAAGGGATATAAGGAGTCTGTGAGCAGAATGTTTGAGAAATGCTGTCTTAAACAAATCTCCATTAGCCACTTGAATTCACAAAATTGCAGTAAGTTGTAAGTGCAGTGACTGAGGCCAGGAGAGAGAGGCGACATACTCAAGGAACATGGTGAATTAGCGGCAGAGACTGGTCTGGAACCACGCTCTCCCGCTATAATGTGTTATATAAGCCAAGCTTTTTTCTCAGGACACTCTTCAGAGCGCCAGCGTTAGAATTTTGAGATACTCAAGCCACACAAAGGGAGCAGTATCACCCTCCCCTCAACATGCATCATTCTAACCAGCACTGAGTATCAACTAAGTTTCAGGCACCTGTGCTTGTTGTTGCTCAAGACAAAGAAAACCTGGCCTAGGGCTGGCCCAGTGGTGTAGTGGTTAAGTTTGCATGCTCTGCTTTGGTGGCCCAGGGTTCACCGGTTCGGATCGTGGGCAGAGACATACGCATCGCTCATCAAGCCATGCTATGGTGGCATCCCACATAGAAGAACCAAAAGGACTTACAACTAGGATATATAACTATGTACTGGGGTTTTGGGGAGAGAAAAAAAGAAGAGGAAGATTGACAACAGATGTTAGCTCAGGGCCAATCTTCCTCACCAAAAAAAAAGAAAAAAAACCTGGCCCATGTTTTAGGGTAGCCAAGCTCACCATAGAGAGGGAGAGAGTACATGAAAGGCAATATCTCATAGCATATAATATGGCTTACCCAGCATATAACATATAATGTATAATCATACAACCTCTATAATTCCATGATGCTGTTATTATTATCATATGTAATGTTATATACTGTATAATATTTTGTGTTTTATTGTAACTTATAGCGTATAACATAGTATAGCATAGTAAGTAAATGTATTATATCTAGGGAACAGAAAGTACTTTGGGGTTATAGCTGGCTGGCAATCGTGTGTGCACACGAGGCCCATAGCAGAGCAGAACTGTGAACTTGGGAAGTTTGCCATTAGCTGTACATATTTTCCTCTTGATACTCTCCTGCTTGTGTTAGTTTCCTGGGCTCCCTCGACAAATTACCACGAAGTGTGTGGCTGATAACAACAGAAATTTGTTCTCTCCAAGTTCTGAAGGATGGAAGCTTGAAATCAAGGTGTCAGCATGGCCATGTGCCCCCCAAAATCTAGGGAAGCACCCTTCCTTGTCTCTTCTAGCTTCTGGTGTTTGCTGGCAATCCTTGGTGTTCCTTGGTTTGATCACTCCAACCTCTGCCTCTGTCTTCATATGACTTTCTCCCCTGTATGTCTGTGTCCAAATTTCCCTCTTCTTATAAGGACACCAGTCATATTTAGGGCCCACCCTAATCCAATATGACCTCATCTTAACTTGATTTCATCTGCAAAGACCCTATTTCCAAATAAGGTCACGCTCACAGGTTCCAGGTGGACATGAATTTTAGGGGGACATTATTCAACCTAGTCCACCACTTTTGTGCCTATCCACAGACTCCATTTCTTGGAATCCCTTTGAACCAAAGGCCATCTAGAATTTTCCATCATACTTTTCAGGGTCTGGGGTCCCATTGAGCCTCACCTAGTTCTTCTTGGTTGATGTTTCAAGTGGTTGTCACAAGCTCACCACGTTTAACCCATGAGTTTAACAAATGGTTTATGTGGGCCACAGGACTGGTGAGTTGTGAAGGAGGAAAAAAGGAAGCTGAATAAGTCAATAGTAAAAACACAAATAGCCCAATTAAAAAATGGGCTAAAGACTTGAATAGACATTTCTCCAAAAGAGACATACAGTGCTCAACAGGTATATGAAAAAAATTCTCCATGTCACTAATCATCAGGGAACTGCAAATCAAAACCACAATGAGATCTCACATCACACCTGTCAGGACAGCTATTATGGAAGAAACAAATGACAAGTTTTGGCAAAGATGTGGAGCAATTGGAACCCTTGTACACTGTTGATGAAAATACAAAATGGTGCAGCCGCTATGAAAAACAGTATGGAGATTCCTCAAAAAATTAAAAATAGAAGTACTGTAAGATTCATCAATCCTACTTATAGGTATTTATTCAAAATAATTGAGATCAGGATCTCAAAGAGATATTCGCACTCCTTTGTTCACTGTAGCAATATTCACAATAGCTAAGACATGGAAACAGCCTAAATGTCCAACGATAGATGATTGAATAAAGAAACTGTGGTGTATACACACAATGGAACACTATTCAGCCTTTACAGAGAAGGAAAGTCTAAAATATGCGACAACATGGATGGACCTCGAGGATGTTATGTTAAGCGAATTCAGTCAATCACAAAAAGACAAATACTGCATGCTTTCACTTACATGTGGTAGCAGAAATAGTCAAAGTCATAGAATCAAAGAGTGGAATGGTGGTTGCCAAGGGCAGGGGGCAGGGGAAATGAGGAATAAGTTTCAGGGAGGCAGGATAAGTAAGTTTTAGAGATCTGCTGTACAAAATTGTACCTCCAGTCAACAAGAACGTATTGCACGCTTAAAAAGCTCTAACAAGGTAGAGTTCATGTTTCGTGTTCTTACCACAAGAAAAGAAAAGAGGAAGCTGAAAGAAGGATGCAGGGACAGTGAAGATGAATGACAGATCCTCATATGTTATTTGAATCGGTCCTTCGGCAGCTTTTGTTTACTAGGCCTAGAGTCGTAATATACGACAATAATGCAAATGTGGGAGCTATGAAAGGCGCCCTCTCTAGGCCTCCGGCATCGCGGTGTGCTCATGGACTCACAAGTGGGAGGAATGCAGACAATTCCAGCACGAGCACCTGCCAGCTCTGTGACCTCGTGTGAACGAGTTCCCAATCTGGGTCCTCAGGTGGGACGCCGGGCATGGCAGTTAAGAGCTCTGGATCTGGAGCCAGATTGCCTGAGTTCAGTCCTGGGACCCTTAGCCAGGTATTTTCCCTCTCTGTGCCTCAGTTTCCATATCTGTAAAAGGGTGATAAGATCCCACTACACAGGTTTCACTGAGGAATATGTGAGTTAATAGTTTATGTAAAGCACTTAGAACAACGCCTGACAATATAGGTGTTAGTTATCGTTAACATTGCTGTTTGATTTTTTTTATCTAACTAATAAGAATTCCAATATTTCACCAATTCCTCCTTCAGTTCCCTTATCCACTACCCCCGCAGCCACCACCACTAGAGGAAAACAGATGATGGTGTGTGGATGTGGCTTTTGATTTTGCTTGTGTTTCTTTTTAATTCTCCGCTTGTCACTTACGTTATAACTGGCCCTGGGCAAAAGTCCTTCATCAAGATGTCTTAAAGGACCAAGAACCAGGTATCTGTGAAGTGAGCCCTTTTGGGGACGGTCGTGGGGAACTGACATCGCAGACTCAAGTCCAGCATCAATCTATTATTAAATTAATAGTTGCCTGGCTGAGTGTGGCTTTATCAATAACTTCAGCTCTGTGGGCAGGGGTGGCACCCACACAGAGCCCTCCCACCTTTCAGATTTATGTAATGGGGCCCACGGTGTCACAGCTACTCAGGGGTGCTTCTGTTTCCAACACTGAGAAAAAGTGAGACCTGGGTAGGGATGGGTTTCCCGGTGTAGCTAAGAGAGAAGTAAAAGAACTGTAATTTCATAGCAATTACCTACAACCAGCACCGTCGAAGGCACCAGTTTTCCATGATAAACCTGAGCCTCTGCTAGGAGTGAATTGCAAGGTGGAAATAAGCACACAGCTGGGCTCTCGTGTGTGAAAGAAGGGCCCGCTGCCTCTCCACCGAACGCCACAGCAAAACAAACCCCGAGGGGGAAAATAATGTGTTGAGCTTTGGGTGTATTTTTCTCTGTTTCTTAAAAAAAAAATCTTAGCAAGTCCCCCTTCCAGGAGGTTGGTTGGAATATTTGCAGCTTTGCGAGTAAGCCTGGGGGCCTTCCCTTGCAGCCTCCTGGTCCCTGGAGCCTGGTGCTCAGGCCACCCGACAAGAGAGCTCAGTTTTCAGGGGCACCAACAGCAAACTAGAGTGAGGGGTGATTTCTCCCTCTAAGCACCACGTCGGGGCCGGTAGACCCCTCAGTGGAGATAAATTATGCAGAGATCAGTTCCTCATCCTTTCTGTTGTTCGTGTGTTTGCTGAGAATGAATTCTTTATAGAATTCATGCCTGCAGCACACTCAGAAGTACAGGCAGCCTGACCTTTCAGACAATAAAAAATACCAACAGACTGTGCTGGGGAGAGTCCTGAGAAGGGGAGGGGGCTTAGCAGCAGTATATATGCAGCACTCAATCATGCTCTCTGCTCTTGTGCCGTCTGTGTTCCTGTCTCAGCCCCAGGCCACCCCACAGAAGGCCATAACCTCCCGGAGTGAATGCACTTTTCACTCTCCTGTGTAATTTTCTCCAGCGCCCTGCACATAATTGATAGTCAATATGTATTTGTTGAGTAAAAGGATAATTTAACAAATGAAGGGTTTATTGACATTGAAGGTCAAGTACTCATCAGAACTAAGTGAGGTATTGATTATATCTTGAGCCTGCTGACTAGTCTAGATACAGGGAGATGCGATCAAGGTCTGAGGATTTGTACTCATGACGTCCTCATGGAGCAAGGACCAAAGGGTGGAAGAGGGTAAACTACAGAGGAACATATTTTGGCTAGGCCCAGCCAAAGAAAAGCATTTCTAATTGTTAGCACTATCCGCAGAATGGGTTGCTTTGAAAGATATAAATTACCGGTGAGTGGAGACACTCATGCATAGACTAGATGATTACTTGGGGGCATAGAAGTTGGTGGTTCAACACCATTTGTGTTAGACTCTGTGATGGTGAAGGTCTCTTTTTACCCTGAGATGCTGGGGTTCTGTGGTTCAGAATGTTATGACTCTACATAACTGCCATGCTAGAAACTCAGATTTGGTCCAGCATGCATTTGCCTCTCGTTCTGTGCCAGGCATTGCCCTGCAGAGACATTAGGAAGACAACGATGAATAGGGCAACTGCCCTTGGAAGTTAGGCTGGGACGGGATTTAGTCGGTTCTCCTCAGACTCATGTTTGGGTGTTGTAATCCCTTTTTCCTTCTCGCTAATATGCACATGCCAACTCAGGACTCTGTGTCTCTTCCTTCTAGGCTGGAATCGATGGGGAGAGCATCGGCAACTGTCCCTTCTCTCAGCGACTCTTTATGATCCTCTGGCTGAAAGGAGTCGTGTTCAATGTCACCACCGTGGATCTGAAAAGGTAAAGGATGGCGTATTAATGAGGAACGTGTTTAGCTGCAGAAACAGAGAACCTTCCATGAGAGGGGGAGAAAGTCTCCCTGTGGCTCCCGGCAGCCTCCTGCTCATACCTCACTGGCCAGACCCCTGGTTACAAGGGAGGCCGCAGAAGCAAGTGCCTCACTTGGGCCTGAGCGTGTCGCTGTCCTGCGAGGCGAGGTTCAGTTTTCAAGGAAGAAGGGGGAGTGGACAGTGGATCTGCAACTAAGAGTGCCTGGTACAGAGAGGGGCAGGGATGTCTACAAATCCAGGAGTTTGCCATCCTGGTAGCACTAGTGCCTTCATGCTGTGGGACCCGAGTGGGACTTCAGGTGGGAGAGTGAATTTCCACGGAGTTGGGATCCAGACCACTTCCCCTGCTTCGTTCTGTCTTTGGAATTCCTCAGGGCTAGAGCTCTGGACTATCGGCCGGCATGGAGAGTACAGTGCAGCCGCAGTGCCGATAAAAACTCCAGGCCTCCTTCATGTCAGGAGCCCCACTCTTGGCCCTGCATTCTCTCTCTCTCCCGCCTTCCTTTAAGTGAGGACTAGCTCGAGGCTCACGTTCTGAGTGTTTATCATCTGCCTCTACCTTCTTCCCTGGTGAGCTTAGTCTATTCTCCCTGTCACCTTCATGTAAATTTCTCTATACCCAGAACCTGCTATCTTCTAGATACTTCCACTTGCATTTTCTATGATCACTTTAAACGGTCTATGTTGAAAACCGTATCTGTGGTTTTTCCTCTGATTTGGGCTCCCCTCCTGAATCCCTTTGTTCTTCCACTTTCTAGGCACTGAAGTGTTTCCGGCTCCCTTCTCTTGCCACCTCCATTGTCAGTCAGTCGCCAAGTCCAGGGCACTCTCCCACTGCAAGCTCTCTTGTCCATTCTCGAAGGCCACACCTGGATCAGGTTGCACTGCTGCCAGTCAGGCTGTTGCTTTGTTCTTCAAACTGGTCTTCATCCTTCCAGGTCCCTCTCTCTTTCTCTCTGATCCATCCTTTATATTACGGGAAGGTTATTCTTCCTAAAATAATCTTGTGGCTCCCCGTACTCAGCAAACCTTCTCACCCCTCCCTGTGCCTGTGGAGTAAAGACGTCTGAAGCCCTCCTTCGATGCTTTGACACTTTGTCTTTTCCCTGGTTCCTCCCAACATTATCTCCCAGCACTTCTCACCATGACCTACCCACCCCTGGGCTAGGATGCTTCTTCTGTCTCACAGAGGCTCTCCCCGCCTTCCTGAAGGGTGCAGCGCCCAGGTACAGCTCAGCCCCCCTCCCCGGGAAGCATCCCTTCCCCCTGCCCACTCTTAGGAGCATCACATCACTCCAACTTCCCTCCGAACTCAGCCGGCACCTGCTGTCCATGTTGCCTTGTATCATCATTTAGCATTTCACCAGGTTATGGTGGCTACAGTCGCAACACTTTGCAACAAGTGAGGGCTTTCCTGTAAAACATCACATAACGTATAACCCTGTGAAGGAGGTCTTAATTCTTCATTTTACTCAAGGAAACCAAGACAGACACATTTAAATGACTCGCCCAAAGTGCCCAACTACTAAAATCCAGTCCCCTGGGTTCAAGTACCACGCTTTTCAGAACGCATTAGTTATAGAGTTTGTTTTGTCTTTCAGCTGAGACTTAAATCCCTCAAGGATAGGCTGGGATCATGTTTTAACTTTCTTTGTGTCCGCCTTGGCTGCAAACTCATTCAGGCCCCCAGCTAATATCTGTCAAATACAGCAACAGGCACCCGCCAGGCAATCATCGTCTGTGACAGCTCAAGAGAGCGGACTTTCTTACGGTTTGAAGGAATAGCTTCCTTCCGTGGAGAAGAGGAGGCCTTTGGATTATCATCTGTGAAAGTGGGGCTGTGTGTTTGGTTGGAGATCAGAATGGGAGAGGGAGCCAAGCCAGCATTCCTTAGACACTTATGTTGCTCTTTCATATCTGTTATCACATTGATCCTGCCAACAGCCTTTGAGGTGAGCCAGGCAAATCTCACAATTCCAGTTTTATGGATAAGGAAGCTTTCTTACTGAAAATAAAAGAAAAAATATAATATATATATTTAATAAAATATACATATTTTATAAAAAAATATAACATGTATATTACATATATAATAAAGAGGTAAAGATTTTTTTAACATATGATGCAATGAAGTTTAGCGATTTCTAAGAAAATGGATTTCTTGTCCTGGCACCACCGTTCCTCGGCTGAGTGTCCTTGAACAAGTTACTTTACTTTTCTGAGCCTCAGTTTCCTGATCTGCACAGAGGACATGAAAGTAGTGCCTTGTCTGTAGGGTTCTCGTGAGGATTCAGTGGGGCAGGCCCTGTAAAGTATTTGCATTCAGTAGTGCAACTGGCTCGGGGCAAGAACCTCACACGCATTGGATATTCTGAGCATCATCCTTCCCCTTGGGGAGCTGGCAGTCCAGTCCGGGAAGGAGGACTGATGTGCATGAAGTAATCCATAAGATAGACTTGGCTATATGTAATTAAATGCTAAGTATGTAATTTCAACCATAAATGGTGCCAAGGGTCAGCCAAGAGTGAGGGCCTCACTGACCAGTATCCCACGGCCAACGTCCTGCTGAGCTTCAGCAGCCATACGCAGTATTTCCCCAGGGGACCACACTCCAGAGGCCTTTCTTCTCTCAAGTCACAGAAAAGCACCTCGTTTCCGAATCTTTAAGCCACATAGAAGTAATTGCTGAAAAATAAAATCAATGTAGCTTTCCCATCCCAGCTGAGAACCCAGGCTTTGCTGCCCTGTGTCAGCTAAAAAAAACAGGAGGAGAAGGTAAAGAATGTCCTCTCCTTGTCTGAAATGAGGGATGCACACAAAGTGAACAAAGGGTTTAAGTTGATGAGATTTTAAAGAATACTTTTGGAGGCCGTGGACGAGTGGTTCGCCCGCTCCGCTTTAGCAACCCAGAGTTTCGTCGGTTCAGATCCTGGCCACGGACATGGCACTGCTCATCAGGCCATGCTGAGGCGGCATCCCACATGGTACAGCCAGAGGCACACACAACTAGAATATACAACTATGTACTGCGGGGCTTTGGGGAAAAGAACGGGGAAAAGAAAAAAAAAAAAAAGATTGGCAACAGTTGTTAGCTCAGGTGCCAATCTTTAAAAAAAAATACTTTTGGTCTCAATCATCTAAGGAGTTCCAAGTGCCACAGAAGGCAGCTGGAGAGTGTGTGTGTTTGGGGCAGGCTATGGGAGTAGCACGTAATTGAAATTCTTCTCTTCCCCTCCCAAACTGATCACGCCAGGAATTTCTTTCATTACAGACTCCTCTTCTCCCATTGTTTACTTTTTTCTCAGTTCCTCCACCTAATGTTTTCCACTCCTGACTCCCACAGGAAGTGTTGCCTTCTCAGAGAAAGCATTCGGGGTGACTCTGAGGTTCCAGCCCTGCCTGCGGATGTCGCCATCATTATTCCTCCTCTTCCTTACTCTTTTTTCAGTGTAAGCTTCTCCCTTCCCATGCCCTCCATCTGCCATCCCTTCTTCCCCTCACGTTGCTCCATCCTGCTCTTGCATTCTGACCCACTGGTGGAAGCACCCTTGGGCATGAAGAGGGCCCCAGCTCAAACACAAGGTCACTTTCCTTCCTCTTATGCAGACCCTTAACAACACAGAAGATATTTCTTAGTATAAAAGCGTGACTGAATTCACTAATCTTTAAAGTTTGCAATTCTGATAGTGTATTTTTGTTACGCTCATTGGTGAAGGCACTTTTGAAATCAAAGCCCAACCTCTGCCCTGGGTCTTGATTTAGACAGTCAACTCTGATTACTTTCCACTTTTTCAATAGTACTCAACTCCTTCATCTTGACTTGCTCCTCTCTCACTGACTTCCACCAGACAGACTTCCGTGTCACATGGCATCCCTTCAGAATCTTCTCCAACCTCCCCTGCCCTACACTCCACATCATGTCTGTTTTTGCTGCCAGGCTTGTTGGGTAGCGCAGGGAGTGTAATTTACGGTAAGTCCCAGGTTTCCCCTAATGGGAAGTGCCCTGGATCTCTGAATCTCTGTCTCCACAGAAAGCCAGCAGACCTGCACAACCTGGCCCCTGGCACCCATCCGCCCTTCCTGACCTTCAACGGGGACGTGAAGACGGACGTCAATAAGATCGAGGAGTTCCTGGAGGAGACTTTGACCCCTGAAAAGTAATGAGCTGCTTATTTCGGGAGCTAATGACAGGAAGGGGTCCCTGTGGGAACTGGAAAAGCGCAGTGTTAACTTTGAGGAGGCAAGTTTTCCCAGGAGCAGAGGACCCTCTTTTCAGAGAGTCTGGACACCCCTCCCCACCTCCAAAGGGCCCAGCGCAAGTTTCAAACTGCTCCACAGAGACCAACTCCAAAGAGTAGACGCCCCATGAAGTGGAGCCATTGCTCCCTCTCAAACAGAGCGCTGTGCAAGTTACCGCCCTCCGACCCCCTAAAGAAGTCCTCCTCCCTCCAGTTCACTTTGCCTAAAAGACCCCCCAAGTGAGGGCAAAGCCTCCTTCATGTCAGAATGACAGCTGAAAGGCTGACAAATTGAAAAGAAGCCAGGAGAGAGGTGACCCCATGACTTAAAACCACACCGAGGATGAGTAAGAGTCATGAATGTGACCAGGTCTGGTCTGAGCCCATAATTAGACACGAAAACACTGAGAGCACCTCCTCCTCTAAACACGCACAGGAAGCGGAGAGACCAGAGGGCTGTGTGTCCCTGTTGGCAGAGAAGATGCTCCTCATGGAAAACAGGAGCAGAGAGAAGAGAGGTGAATTCTAAAGGTTATGGAAGCCAGACGTGGTCATTATACTATATTGTAATCAGGGATTTACACAATCACAAGAATTTTTTTTAATTCTAGAAAAATAATATTACAAGCCACTGAAAAGTTTTAAGCAAAGGTGATGGAGAATCCCTTTTCAGGCTTTCTTCAGCAGGTGGGGGAAGATGAGAAGAGCTGGAGGCAGAGAAATCAATTAGGAGGAGCCACTTGGTGACAGTCCAGGCCAGACAGATGGGCAGGCTAAGCTAAGCAGGGGACAGTGAAATTGGGGTTCCCGACATAGTAGGTAAAACAAGTGGAATTTGACTACTAAAAACCACCATCTTGCATTTACTTTAAAGTTCTATTGATTTATCAGCTCTTACATCGCCCTTACTTTGTGCCCTTGGAGATCAGTGCTGTCATAATCCTCATTTTACAGCTGGGGAAACTGAGTCATGGAGACGTTGAGTAACTTGCATAAGGTCACACATCTAGCCAATCACTGTTAAATTAAAACCCCCAGTTGTACTCTGATTAAGCCCTGAACGTTTATACATTCTTCCCAAAAAGGATTCTTTGTCATCCACATTGAGAGAGTTTATTTTCACACTAAGAGCGGAAAGCCGCCTCAAGCTCGTTGGAAGCAGCTGAGTGTAGACTTTAAATAAATGCATTAATTAAATCATCCAGGCAGCACCGCCCATAACACCCAGTTAAGGCGCACACAGCTCTGAACAGGACAGCAGCCAGCCCCTTTGCTGGAAGGGCCCTGGGGGGGCTCAGGCTCCGTGGCCCTCCCTTGGGACTCGACCTCATTGCTGGTGCTGGTTTGAAGTCCCACAGGACAAAATATATGCTGTTTTCAATATCTAAATAGACATTAGACTGCATCTGGGAGACCCAGAGGAGAAAGTCTGTGGTGAAGTTATTTTCCCTTTTAAAGGTAATTCCCGCACTCAGGAGTGACTGTTTCCATCAAGGCCCTTGGGGAACGGAAAATCGAAGCAGTGAGGAGTAGAGTGGCCCACCCGGTCCTTTGCCAGGCTGGTGGGCGGAGGTGTGCAGGGCTGCGCTGAGCCTGGAGGCCTGAGGTCCACTGCTAGTTCTGACCCCTCGAACCAGTCCCTTCTCTGCCCTCAGCCTCAGTTCCCTCCTCGGTGGAAGGATGGCCCCAGAGCCCTTCCTGCTCTCTGATTCTTCACACCCGCCTTAGCCAGGCCCCCTTCGCCTCCAGTCCAGCTGTGCCTTTCCTGGGCTCTTTCTCTAACTCAGGGTGTCCAAGCCACATCCATAAGGGGACCAAAGGGGTCCATGAGACCCCCAAAACTGTCTGCCCCGTGCGTACAGGTACATTCTTCCAGGGGAGGGCCATCATCAGATTCATCGTTTCATCAGATTCTTAAACATGTCCGTGATCCAAAGAGAAGTAAGCAATTGGACACTGACACAGCCTGCTCTTTTCCCTGGCTGCCCACATTACCTGTCCCGAGCTCCGCTTCCTCCAGTCTGGGTCCTTTTCTGGACTACAGTTGTGTGCATTCCTGCCACATCAGTGATGCAATGATCCACTGCGCCCAGGTAGCAGAAACTCAAAACTGTGAAAACGCATGACTCCGGAGGCCACCAAAGTGGGGGCCCTAGTGACGAGACCATCAACCATTCCAGAGACCCCAGGAGTGTCCCTTAGATGCCTTTGTATGGGTGAGACTGGGGCAGATGCCACTCCCGGTATGTGTCCCAAGCCAGTGCCTCAGACCCATAAAAGGGCACCTGCTTTTCTGCCCACAACAAGCTAGTAACCTCAACTGGCTTCCCACTGACTCAAGGAGCTGGGAGTTGGGTGGCCTGTGTCCTGAGGCCCCTGGAGGAGGGCAGCCTGACCTTCCGGTTCTCTAGGGGGCAGCAAACCCCCCATAACTGCTGAGCGCAGCTCAGCCATGTGTTTCTCATCACACTGCTGTTTGTAAAAGCTGCCAGAGAGCCAAGAAATTGTGGGAGCCTTTTCCCCCTTAGCTTTATTTTTTAAAGGAGAAAACCACATACAAACACTCCGACAATTTTTTGAAAACTCACCTTTGATCTCACAAAGCATTTGGTGTCAAAATGAGGAATCCAGGAAGTCTCGAGTAGTTTCTAACTGAGACTAACTACCATCCCTTTCCTCAGACTGACCCAGTTAGTGCTCACCCGGGAAGCGCCAGGATTATCATGGGGATTGCTGTTGAGGCATGCTGCTCCTAACCTTTATCTCCGAGGAATGGCCAGAGTTAATAAGATCCAGAACTGAGTGTCAAGAGACCAAACTCTGGCCACTTGTCAACAGCGTTTGTTGTGTGACCTTGGGCAAAGCTCTCTCCCTCTCACACCCTCCCTATTTCCTCATGTTTAAAATGAGGGGGTGAAACTACATAGTCTCTAAGACGCCTTTCAGCAGAAGTTCTATGATTCCACGAGTTTTTCAAAGTGTTTTCCCAGAGCTGGTGGTTAAAATAATCCTGGTGCATAGATGCTGTGATAAAAATTTGGGAGGATGGTAATCTGTTGAGGTCTAGTTACATGGTATGTCATTTAGTCAGTCAACCAACAAGCAAGTATTGAGTATTAACAGGTTTCAGAACACTGGGAGAATTGGAAGACATTTTGAATTCATTATTTTAAGAAATGTTTATATCTCACAATAGTAAAAGGCAAGAACATTCTTCTAGCCCTCTGAGAGGTGGAGAAACAGCCTCAGTACCAGTAACAGGATGGTGTGGTGGCTGAGAGTATGGGCTTTAGAGTCAGAATGAGTTGGGTTCTTATCTGTACCACTAGGTCGTGCTGCATTGCAGTAACGAATCAGGAACAAAATCTCAGCAGCTTACCAGAATACGGGTTTATTTCTCACTCACGGAAAGTCTGAGCGGGTAGTGTGGTCCTCGTTTATCTCGTAGCTTTTGGAATGCATTTCCTCTAAGACTCCTTCAGCAGGGAAAGAGTGAGAAGAAGGATCACACGGTATGTTTTTAAGGGGCAGGTCTGTGTGTGGTGACATCACTTTTCCTCCCATCCTGTTGGCCAGAATCCAGTCACATGACCCCAACCTGACAGAGAGACGCTGGGAAATGTAGAGAAGCACATGGATCTTTAGTGAGCATGAGTGGTCTCTGATACAGGTAAATTACTTAAAACCTCTCCAATTTTAATTCTCACGTCTACTAAGCGATGACCATAATGTTGAGCTCGAGGGACTATCCTAGAAGGTAGTACTACTTTGCTTAGTCCCTGACGTGGAGTAAGAAGAGATCATTAAATGGCAGCTTGAAGAGTTGGAGAGGTCCGTGCCTCTTTTGTGACTGTCTCCCCGGTGCAATTGTAAAGACGATTGGTGAGTTTAGGTCTTAAATCTACAGATCCCAATGGAAGTCTTTTAATGGATAAACTAGACCCCACCCACCTCCAAGGATCATTTGCTTAAGTAGCAGAGACAAGACAAGGTGAGCACACAATCAAGGGTCAGAAAAGTCAGGAGCGTGAACCTACTTCTTGAGTGAGGGTTGGTGAGGCGAGGAAGCAGGAGTGATGGAGCAGAGACAGAGGGGAAGTCCTTCCGCTTTTCAGCTCATGAGCAAAAGGAGGGTCAACATCCAAGCTCCAGGAGAGCCCCTGCAATCAGCAAAGGTTGCTCCATGTGGACCAGAGGACTGTCTCTGTTTGTCTCCAGTGTATTCCCTATGCCAGGGACAGGGCCCGGCCCCTGGTAGGTATTTACTGCGTGTTGCTTCAGTTGCATGAGGTCTTTTGGTTCAGGGGCTCAGTGGCCTTTGGATAGTCAGTGAGAGCCAGTGAGGGCACTTCCATCTGCAATCATCTTTTTGTTTTGTTCTTTGGCTACTATTCACCCACAAAAATTTTTTTTCATGAGAGGCCAACCATTTTACCTCCCAGAATGAAGCTTAAGTGCATGCCTAAGGTGAATGCATTTGAAAGGAAATATCTTAAAAACAGAGTGGAGAGAAATTCTCATTAGCTAGAGCAGGGGTGCAAACTTTTCTGTCAAGAGCCAGAGAGTAAGCGTTTTTGACTTTGTGGGCCGTAGCATCTCTGTCACAGCTCTGCTCCTGCAGAGTGACGGCAGCCTTAGACAATTTGTAAATGAATGACCTTGGCTGTGTTCCAATAGAATTTTATTTATGAATACTGAAATTTGAATTTCCTGTCATTTTCACACGTCACAAGATAATATCCTTCATTTGATTTTTTTCAATCATTTAAAAATGTAAAAACTATTCTTGGTTCGTGGGAGGTACATAAACAGATGTTGGGCTGACTTTGGCTCACGGGCTGCAGTTTGCTAGCCCCTGAGTTAGAGAAATTCACCATCTCTTTGCTTGTCACCAGACCACGTCACAATCTTATTTCAAAGATGCTTCTGTGAATGAAACACTCTTTGCTAGCCTTTTGGAGAAACAGAATATACTCTGGAGCCCACTCATTGGCATCTTTAAAGTATAGTGTAAATATGGAGCTAAAATAAATGCACTTAACATCCTGTACAGTAGCCTCCCCAAATCTAGTTACCGAAAACTGTGAGATTAATGTTGGAAGACAGACTTCCCACAGGCACAATCTTCAAATGGGACATTATGCTATAGTGAAGTCTCATTGAATCACAGTGCTGGGAAAACAGGATGGCACTCCCGTGGTCTCCCTGGACCCATGGCCCTTTGTCGTCTGACTTAGATTTGGTACCACCTGCTCACGTTTGGCCTACACTGATCGTGAACAAGTGGTCAGACTACTAGAAGTCTGATCAAATGATGGCACAAAGCAAAAAAACCCCAACGAACCCAAATGAAAATGCATTTTCTAGGCCCTTCTTTCTTTACATTATTACCTTATCTAGCAAAAACAAAGAGCACTTGATATATATTAATAATAATGTAAGGCAATCAATTCTAAGAGCATGCCGTGTTCTGTGTGAAAAGGCCAAAATAGGGAAGGATGATCTTAAAGTCCCGTGTCTTGGCAGATTACCTAGCATCTTGTGGGAAACCTTGCTTTGTGCCCCCCGAGTCAGAGAGGACAAATTTGATAACTCCCAGTATATTCACGCAGGCGTCCGTCTGCAGGACCTGTGCAGAGCGCCCCCTCCTGGTGGATGGAGAGAGTTCATCCACGCTGCTCAGCCAAGCTCCAGCGAGGGCTCTGGGGCTTTGAGGGTAAATAAATAGCAGAGTGGAGAGGCCACCGGACATGGAACCTGACAGCTGGTTTCCAAAGTGAGACTGCCTAGGTTGGAATCCTGACTCTGCCACCCAGCTGCATGACCTTAAACAAATTGCTTAACTTCTCTGTGCCTCATTTTTCTCATGCGGGAAATGAGGCTAAGAACAGTACCAATAGAATTGTGAGGAGTAAATGATGATTACAGGGAAAGGGGCTAGAACAGCGCCTGGTACATAGTAGACACTCAATACAGCTTAGCTTTCACTAGGATCAGAGAAGTGGTGTGATGGAGTAGGAAGAACGTTGCTCCGGGGATGGGAAACCAGATTCTCATGGTGCCTGCACTATTGATTTTCCACAGGCCCTTAAATAGTCATCTAACCTCTCCGATCTTCAATTGCTTTCCCTGTAAAATGGTGATGATAATGCCTTCCATGTCTATCTGAGGGCAGAGGTCTGGACCCGGTGACCTTCTCAGGACTCGTCCAGTGGCAGGATCTGAAATTAAACAGCCACCTAACACGGCCCAAGAGTGGGCAGTCCTAACTAATGGGCCAGTTGAGGAGCAGAAAAACGAAGGAACAACAACTAATTTTTAAAGGCTTTCTGGTTCAAATTGTCTAAAACATTAAACAAAAAAAGGTCTTTTGCTTTGTAAACATAAAGGAACCGAACAGCTCACAGTCCACAGCTGTTCACCCAGAGATCACAGAGATCCACGTAATTCATAATAATGATAACCGAGCAACTGTCCCCCATCTCCTCCCACCCTTCTCTGGCCATACACATCAAATATTTGTGAAATAATATTTTTTGAAAATTAGAATTGCTCATTTTGCTAGTGCTCATGGGGTCAAAGCAGTGGATTCCCATACAAGCAAGTTTACCTCATTCAGTCTCAGAAGCAGTAGAAATAGTCCTAACCCCACTCTGTCCCTTATATTCTTCTGGCTTCAAAATGAAAGACTGTGCAAGCGAGAGGGGCTGGATCCTTGCAAATCTATCTCCACGCCTGGAAATAAAACAATTGGAAACACTCGTCCTGCTGAGGGAGCCTGGTAGTTTCCACATGATATTACTGCACACAAATAAGAAGCGTACGAAGCTACTTCAGAAGAGGACCATGGATACGCTTCCTTTCGAGAAATTGTTTCAAGGCCTCGGTGCCATCTCCTTGCTCCCAGAATTAGCTCTGTGCAGCTGGGATTGTGATCACAGACCTGGCCGTGGATAGTTATTTTCGTGTGGGTTACAGAAATGTCAGGAACCCCATTGATAGAGAGGCAAGCTCGTTGAGAATTTTGAGGAGAGACTTTTCACTGGTGCATCACTGTGGGTGGTTCCAGGAAGAGGACACATCCTGGGCCCTCTGAATGGTGTTCTGGTTCCCTGCCCACAGACTGTGTCCCCTAGGCAGCTCTCCTCACCTCACTGGCCTCTGTCTTCCCCTATCAGTGAACTAGGGCTGAGAGTACCCACCCTCCCTATAGGATGGGTGTAAAAACCCAAAAAGACTAGTAGATCCAGCTAGAAACAGGAGTGTTGCTCATGGTGATGAGAGTAGGCTCTCCCTTAAAGGAGCTCCATGTTATCACTGATCCTAGAACATTGTGTATTCCATCCCAGGTACCCCAAACTGGCTGCAAAACATCGGGAGTCCAACACGGCAGGCATCGACATCTTCTCCAAGTTCTCTGCCTACATCAAAAACACAAAGCCTCAAAACAACGCTGGTGAGTGACTCCCATCCACTGGGAGCCCCTGGCAGCGCTGTCCCCTGCCCGGGGCATCTCAGATACTCAGGTCAGGGAAGCACCTGGAACCAACGCCGCTTGTTAGTCATCCCACACACCCCGCTTGACATAGGGGACGGGGCTGTAGATCCTGCCTTCTGTCTAGTGCAGGTGAAAAGGCCAATGGGCCTTTGCGCTGCCTTGGAGGGAGGGACGCAGTCTGCATTTCGAGCCTGCCTCATTGCACAGCGTCATGCACTGCACAGCAAGGTCCTGCCTCAGCCGTACTACTGCCCACTTGTCCCAAATTCACAACCTTGCCCACATTCTCAGGAAGTCCTGATTGCAATAACAAATCTCAGCTTCCTTCTGGTCTCTGAAAGACTGCTCAGGTGGCTGTCCAGAGGCCATGGTGGGACAGCACAGTCATCACAGTGGTGACTGCGGAAGGCAGAGCCCCACCCTCTGCATTCTCCCCTCTGTGAGTGCAAAGGATGCTGGGCAGCCACCTCCCAAAGCCCTCCTTCTGGCCTTGGCTACAGAGCTCGGGACTCGGTTCTCCTGTGGTGGCTTCTCAGAGGGGTTTGAGCGCCTTGTTTAAGTTCATAGCTCTTTTGGTTCCTCATTCGGCATCGTCCTTTAAGAATTAGCTAAAGCAATCTGAATAGAACCGTCAAATTGAGCATAACACTTGAAGAAGAGTGTTAGGCCCTGTAAGGACAAGGAAGAAGGATGAGAAAGCTTGCTTGCCCTCCGAATGGGAGAATGAGACAGCGTTACAGGCTGGAGCCGGGAGCCCAGCACAGCCAAGCAGAGTAAGGACTTCATGAATCTTTGTGAATGAGCGAGGGAAGGAATGACCATTGCATGAATACACAATGGACCAAAACAGGGTGGCATATGCTAGATGTTCCAGGAACTCCGAGGAGAATGGTAGCTCTTTGGACTGAGGTGACCAGGAAAGGCAGCCGTGCATGAGGTGAAAGAGGAAATTTTGGCGGGAACAGAGTTGGTGCAGTGGGAAATACATAATTCAGTAACAGTTACAGAGGACCTGGATTATGCCAGGCAAAAACTAGATTCTAGGAAAAAAAGAAAACTAGAAAAAGATGCTTTCCCAGGCTTTAAGGCCCGGCTGGTGCAGAAGAAAAGGCTTAAATTCATAAAAAGTCAAATAACAAGACAAGGGAGAAATGATGGCTTAACCAAAGGGAGTCTGAAGAGCTGATTAACTGTATCTGCCAAAGGTGCTCAGAGCAGGAGGAATTTACCTTCAGGGCCTTTGAGGAAGCTTCTGGAAGGGATTTCAACTGGGTCATAAAGGTTAAGGGGGAGTGAGTCGGCTGGGACCATAGGGCGGAGGTCATGTGGAGAATGGGAAAACACCAGCAACAGAGATCGGGAAAAGTGGCCAGAGCCTCTGGTGCCAGCCTGGGAGACTGGATTTTATCCTGTGGGCAACGGCAGCCATTAAAGGTTCATGAAGAGGCTTTATAAGGAGAGTGGCCTTTTAGAGACAAGAGGAAGAAGAATGTGGAAAATATGTTAAATATATTCGGTGCTCGTGCCTCGTTCCTGTTTGGACCCTGTGTTGAACTGAGCAGTGTCCGCCATAAACCCATGTCCAGCTGGGACTTGGGAATGTGGCCTTCTTTGGAAGTAGGGTCTTGCAGATGTAGTTAGGTAAGGGTCTCTAGATGAGATCATCCTGGATTTAGTGTGGTCCCTAAATCCAATGACTGGTGTCCTTACGAGAAGAGGAGGGGACACACAGACACAGGCGAGAAAGCCATGTGAGGACAGACAAAGATTAGAGTGCTCTAGCCACAAGCTGAGGGCCCTTGGGGCCACCAGAAGCTGAAAGAGGCACAGAAGGACCCCCCCTAGAGGCTTGGGAGGGAGCGTGGCCCTGCTGACACCCGGATGTTGGACTTCTGGCCTCCAGAACTGAGAGGATAGCTTTCCGTTGTTTCAAGCCTCCCGGCTGGTGGTGCTCGGTTGTGGCAGTGCTGGGAAACGAATGCAGCCCCTCACGGCTGTCATGGGAAAGGGCATCACGGCCGCTCACCCAGCTGAGGACGCAGAGACAAATGAGAGGACCAGTGGCTCATCCTTGCCCCTGGGGCAGAGCCGGCTCTCAACTCTATTTTCAGGTTCCTCATCCTGTGCCTTTCCCCTCAGCCGCAAATAGCTTCCTTCATACTTGTCAAAGCACCCTCAGCAAGATGATCTCGTCTGAGCCTTCCAGATTTTTCAAGTTATAAATGATATTTACATATTATCTGTGTTACAGTTCTCTTATCCCCAAGGCCAAAGCAACAGTTTCCGCTGAACATCCCGTATCAATTTCTTATAAACTCAACACTCTCCAATTTTCATTCTTTCTGCGTCTTCTGTTTCATCCTGTTTTTCTCTGCGATGGGTTTTGCCCTTGTGACTCCTCCCCCTGACTCACTGAACATTTCAAAGCTCCAGCATTTCTGCTTTCCCAAAAAGCCCACCCCCCAGGCCACAGTCCTTGGAGCTCTTCTCCTCTCCTGCCTTTTAACAAGACACCACGCGTTCTTCCCTCATTGTAACTATAGCTTGCCCGCTCCCTTCCCTCGCTCTTCTCATTTTCTTCCCCCAACCCCAAAGCCCCCAGTTATGGTCAGCTGGGTCCAAAGGTTCTTAGGCTCAGCAAGCCAGAGGCCAAGGCTCCTGCGGGGCCAGTCCTGAAGAGAGCAGCATCCCTCCGGCGCTGGGATCCAGAGCCACGCCGTGGCCCCGCCCCACACAGTCGCTTGCCCCATGAGACAGTCCACACCCCGCTCTGCTTTGTCTGAGCTCTGTAGGAAGCAGGCTCGCACAGGTCTCCGTGACAACATCAGCATTAGACCCTTTGACATGTCTTCCTACACTACTTTCCCATTTTTCTCTCCGGATCTTCAGTGCTGCATCTGTATCTTCAATGTCCTTTTTTGAGGTTGTCCCTTTGTGTTTTCAATTTTTTTTTTCTCTTGAGCAGAGCCCTCCCTCCCCCCTACCATCTGTCCACCTCGCCCTTCCCAGCCCTCGTCCGTACACTGGCCGTGGTCGTGGTCCTTCCTGACCTCTCAACTTCAAAGCGTAAAAAACATGACACTGTGACATGGTTCTGCGTGGTGGATGATCTCTCCACTCCTGGAGCGGATGTAGGAGCTGCCATTCAAACTTTCCACAAGACCTCGAAAGTTCCCAGTACTGGAATCTAGACCCTATCTGGGGCCCCCATCCACAGCTAACATGCCAGAGAATTGTCTGTTAGTTTGTACATTCAGTCGTTTATTTATTCATTCAACAAACACAGATTGTGTGGAGTGGCTACATTGTTTAGAGGGCATTTCTTGTGTGCCAGGCACTGTGCTGGGTTCTAGAGTTGTCAAGACAAATGAGACCAAGTCACTGCCCTCGATGACCTCACTGGAGGCGGTAAAACGTATAAACAGGGAATTCTGGCCTGGGTCTGAGTTCCAGGTCCGCCTCTTCTGCCTGAAAGACGTACGCTCTCTCCTCCTCTGTTTCTGCATCTGTAGGATACACTTAACAATACTTTCTTCATCTGCCAAATAAGGCAATCAATAACACATCCAAGATGAGTGATGCAGCTTCATTTATTTTATAAGTCAGTACTTGTAAATCCTTTGGCACAGAGCCTGACCCACAGTAAGTGCTCAGAAACTGCTGCATCAGCTCCCACTTTTCCCCACCCAACCTTCCAAATCTCCCGCCCGTTTAGTCTCTTTTCTCCTGGTTTGATTTTGCTTCCCACTCTCTTGGTGCATTTTCCTCCCCTCCGGAGCACACGTCAAAGGGGCCTTGGCCTGGCCGTGACTGTCACACCTGTGGTATTGTTGCCTTGGACCGGAGGTCATGGGCTTGTGCTCTCTTTTGTTGTCTGTCACTGCACTGCCTCCTCCCTCTGCAGTTGCTGGAGCCGGTCCCCTGGGGCTGCTGTGACAGATTCTGCCTCCACGCCCCTCCTTGCCCCCTTTCCAGAATTGCTCACTTCATTTAAAGGTGGCAGCTCATGACAGTCTTAAGACTCCACATTCAGTAAGATGCCACCTGGGCTCACTTTCTTGTCACTTGGGGTCTCCCTCCCCCGGTTTAGGGGGAAGCAAAGACTTTGGTTTTGGCTGTGCTGCATTTCCCACGGCTCTGAGGCAGGCAGTATGGTGGTTCAACCCACAGAGTCTGAGGCCAACGGCCTGGGTGCACACTCCCACTTCACCTCTTGTTGGCCTTGTGACCTCGGGCAAGTTACATCAGCTCCGTGTGCCTCAATGTCTTCACCTGTAAAATGGGAGCAATAACTGTCCATTCCCCACAGATACGCTTGGGACAATGCCCACCGCTGTGTTCAAACGTCAACTGTTTTTCTGAGCTATTATCTCGGGGCAAACAATTGTGCCTCAGCAGAGAGGTCTGGAACAAAAGCGTAGTGTGAGGAGACATATATGTGTGTATATAAATATATGATTAAGTCCATGGGTGAGAAGAGGAGACCATTAGAGACAACACCGAAGGCTCCCCCTCATTTATGGCGGGCAGAGGGAGAGGAGTCAGGGAGGAAGATTAAGGACTAGCCAGTGGGGAACGAGGAAATCCAGGAAGGGTAGAGGGTAGGGGGATCAAGAAGATAAGGAAGGAAAGCTTTTTGTTTTTTTTTAAGAAAAGAGAGTGATCTGCGGTACAAGATGTTCACAGAAGGTCACGGGGACGTTGTCTGTTGTGTCCAGCTCCTTGGAGGTGTCCTTGGGCATTTCTCTCTGACTGCTCCTCTCACCTGCATGCGCCCATCGCTCAGACCCTGCACAACAAGAGCGAGCCCAGGCCAATGGAGGAAGCTCAGACCCTTTTCCCTCGGAAGGGGGAGGTGTAGTGGGAGGCCACAGGGAATGGAATGGAGAACCACTGGAGGGGAACCCGTGGTCCTGAGGAAGGACGTCTTTGACATGGGAGAGAACAGCGCTGCATTTAGATTCGGCTGTAGGAGTCCCTGCCCTGGGCCCCTGCACGTTATGTTTTCAATCTAGCCAGGAAATGTCGTGTCATTTGTTCAGTATTGAAGGCTTATAGAGTTCTGAAGTAGAAGGATTGGAGGGAGGGTATGAGCTTTGCCCATCCCATCTTTGACGCATCTGGTAACACGCCTGGAATTAACCAGCAGTCAGCTCTGTCATCACCCTGGATCCTGCCTCCGCTGGTCCTTCTCTGCCTGCACCAGAGTCCAGTGGTGGCCTGGCCCCGGGCCTTCAACCTGGTGGCCTAGGTCTCTAACACCTCCCATCTCTCTCTTGCAAGTGTCGCTGTTAAAGAGCCTCACCTCCTGGCATTGCTCCTTTCACCTTCCTCTGAGGTGCCGCCGTGACACGCAGACCCCAGGCGACCCGAGCCTGGGCAGCAGGCCCCCAGGCTCCACAGCTCTGGGTCTCCTCGCTCCCGTGCCCCGTGCTTTCTCAGGCACTCTGTCACTGGGCCATCAGTTTGCCTCCTCGGGTCTATCCCTTCCCTTGAGGGGTTTCTTTTACACCCTACTTGAACATGTCACCCCCACTTTGTCGCCTCCTAAGAGGATCTGGGCTCCTCTCTCTGAGTAGCCATCTTACGTCTTGCATTTCTTACCCTCAGACTGCCCTTTGAACAGACTCTACAGATCTCTGCCAAACCCCTTGGCCTTCAAGAACTTCATTTTAGCTACTTACCCTAATCCGGGCATAAAATACTATATTTTACTTTATTTTTCATAATCTTTTCCCTTATGCTTCGATCCTATCAGTTCTACTGATTTATTCAACTTTCTGTACATAGTGCATGTGCCAGGCAATTGACAAATGGATCTGATGTGCGTCTCCAGTTCTCTATTGTTATTCACCATTTTTAAAGTTCCTCTAAAATTTCTTCCAGCCCTATCCCGTTCCCCCAGATACTGTGAATATTCCTGTCCGGTGTTACTGTCTCGTTTTTGGCAAAAGCATTACACTTTTATGTCCTTTTCCCCATTTTCTTTCTGGTTGGAGAGAAAGGAGACGTGTACATGCGTGTCGACTAAGACAAGAATCCAGCATTTCTCCTACGCCTTTCACGTTTATTTTCTATCCTGCATCCCTCTTCCATGGGACTCTCTTTCCCCGACTATGAGGTCTAAAAAGCCCCAGAGGCAATCTTTTATCTAATCAGTATACCATATGCAGCCCTATGGCTTTTCCTAATCATATTTGCATATTCCCTTTTTTTTTTTTTTTTTTTTTGAGGAAGATTAGCCCTGAGCTAGCATCTGCTGCCAATCCTCCCTTTTTTGCTGAGGAAGTCTGGCCCTGAGCTAACATCTGTGCCCATCTTCCTCTACTTTATCCATGGGATGCCTACCACAGCATGGCTTTTGCCAAGCTGTGCCATGTCTGCACCCAGGATCCAAACCAGCGAACCCTGGGCCGCTGAGAAGTGGAATGTGCGAACTTAACCGCTGCGCCACGGGGCCGGCCCCTGCATATTCCCTTTTTAATGCATCTAACACACATACATCTCAGGCTGTTGGCACCACATATTTCTGTGCTAAATCACGTTTTCCCAGTTGGGATGATTTGGGTCTTTCAAGACTTCCTTGCAATTCCCTCGTCTCTTCACCTTCAAGTGTAGCTTTCTCTAATATTTCCACCTCTGTTTTCCTCTGTCTTGTGGGCCTTCTTTCTATTTTAAAATTTATACTCCACTTGTTCCAGAAGGACTTTCTAGCTACTCACAAGGATATGCAAAGCACAGCAAAGCAACATGCACTAGAAGGAGGTGAGAAAGAAAAACAAGGGGGGACCGTAAAACGGAGCTCAAGGGGAGCTAAAACAGCGAGAGGAGCTCCCAGAGCCTGGATACTCGACACACATGGCCAACCACAGAGTTGGCTCTCACCCTTCCTAGACAAAGCCAAAAGGGACCCTGGTCAGCTACAGTTAGGTTCTCTCGGAAGATAAAAACAAACCAACTTCCCAGAAGAATAACAAATAATCTTGACTTGGGGGCTGGAGTTGTGGGCAGGGAAGAGCTGTTATTTTCATTTTCTTGGGCCTCTCCCTTCTGTGACTTTCCTTCCTATTGCCTGTAGACTCCAGGCCCGCTGACTTCAGGCTGATGTGACTTCTCTCGTCTTTCCCCGTGACACTGTCTTCACCCCTCCCCACCCTTCTGGTCCTCACCTGTGCCCTCTCTACACCTGAAATCCATTTTCTCCTCTTATCTCTCCATCTTTTCTTGAGGACTCAGGAGAGCTCCATGCAGCCTCAGGCCTGTGTCATCCGCTTTCCTGCTCCTCTCCGTCGTCTCCGAGATTCGGAGCAGCCTGTCTACGCCTGTCTCTTTTCATCAGGACTGACAGGCCCCATGCTGTGTTTGCAGAGATGTGCCCCTTCCGCTTCTGGAAGATGCTATGATGTCATAACACACTTCTCCTAAAATAGTTGTCCTAATAAAATACTTCTAAGGTCCTAAATAAAGTCCTGAACCTTCCCTGGGGCCCCATGACGTGCAGGACCCACTGCTATGCATGTAGAGTACGGGCCACAGTCTCAGGCGGACTCGTCTCTCTGGCTTTTGCCCTTCATTAGTTGTAAGTGTAGTGGTTGTATTTTCCAAACTGAAGATCAGATGTCTAACAAATTGCCTTCATTGAAAATAATCAAATTATAAGAAATCAGTACTGTCCCAGAAAATCCAAGACACATGTCCCCAAATGAAAAGCACCTGGCTGGGGCTCAGCCCTCTGCTTCCCCTCCTCCCCGCTCCAAATCCAAAAGTGGCTGCCGCTGCGAGGGAGGATGAGCACATCACAGCTCCCGCCACCTCCTGGCCCCAGACCCTTTGCCGGAACAAATGAGTCACCATTGGCCACGAAGTCCCCTGAGCAGCCCTGGTTCTGTTTACAGAAAGGGCCAAATTTCCTCCTTCCGAAGGCTCCCACCACAGCCTTCACTTCCTGGGGCCTGGAAGCAAGCAGGGCGTTCCCTGGGTTTATTCTGAAAGAACAGATTGCCACAGCCACATACCACGAAGAAGACTCCAGGGTATTCTGGAAACCTCAGTGAGCTCACCTCATCAATGGGGTGATCATGCCCGCGGATGGAAATGGATTGAAGGATTACGTTGTGGTTATTATTACAATAGCCATTGCTCTCCTCCCGCCCTCCCAGAGCCCACACGAAAGGCAGCGTGGGCAAATGGGTTCCACTGCCTGCCTTGCTCTGTCCTCATCTCTTTCCTCCATCCAGGCCTGAATCCTCAAATTGCTCCTGTCTTCTCTCTGCTAAGAGGTGCCCCCTGCAGTGGGCCGTGCTTCTGGCTGATGCTGATGGAAAGATAATCTGTCTGTAGCACTGGCAGTCTTTCCCTGCCATGTTCTCGGTCCTTTGTGTCCACATGAGTTCATTCCCGTCCTCCCACCTCAAAGCCTGCCTGGCCGACCCGCACCACCAGACCCACCTCTCCTGCAGCCTGCTCTGTGCCTCCCTACCCCGGGGGTCAAACTGCCTTCTTCCCAGCATATACCCCTCCATCCCTTTTAATAAATCCATAAGACCCCTTAAGTAAATATATGAAGCGAGACCATCCCCATTAGATGTCTAGAAAATTGAGGCTCACAGACTTCAGCTCAATATTAAGAGCAAGTTTACAGTGAAATCTGTAGAGGTGAATGTCCCCATCAATGGAAGGGTACAAAAAGAGGCTGGACCGTTGGTGGTAGGAGCTGTGAATCTAAAGCATCATCTGTTGTAAGACGCTATTATTTTCAGCACCATGAAGAAACAAAATCTGCTTTCAAGTAAGCAAAAATGGATTCCCTTAAACTATTACATTTGGATGGTAAGACAGTCTGACTTCAGATGTCAAATGTGAAAAAATGTACACCTTAGTCTCGATGAAATATGGTAGACGATTCCCATAGCCCTTCCCAAATCTAACATTCTGTTACTTCCTGGCGGCTGTGTGTGAAATGTCAACCCCCCTTCTACTTGACCTTAAGCTGCCCTATTGGAAAGAAAGTCAGTCTAGGTCAACACTGCTTCCAGATCCCTCTGGGATAGCTGTCCTAACTCCGTATCCAGGAAAGTGTCAGTGCTGCCCTCTGTCGCTCCTGCCTGGAAACAGATAGCACTTATCTCCTAGGTCAGGCGTTGGCAAACTTTTTCTGTAAAGGTGCAGATAGTCAATATTTTGGACTTTGTGGGCTACTCCAGCTGTCGCAACGGCTCAGCTCTGCTGCTGGAACTATAAAGCAGCCACGGACGATACGTAAACAAGTGAGTGTGGTGTGTTCCAATAAAACTTCATCTATAGACACTGAAATTTGAATTTCGTATCATTTTCAGTTGTCACGAAATATCATTCTCCTTTTGACTTTTTTCCTACCATCCAAAAATGTAAAAACCATTCTTAGCTTGAGGAGAGTGCAACGAGAGGCAGCGGGCTCGATTTGGCCCTTGGACTGTAATTCGCTGCCCTCCGTCTTGGTCCCAGACTGCAGTAGCAGGTTCTCTTCATTTTTGTACCTCTTCACCTCTTGATCTATAATGTGGATATAATGTCTTGCAGCATCGTCATGTTAATTAAATGAATTAATGCATTAAAGCACTTAGGACAGTTTCTGGCACACAGTAAGCACCAATATGTGATCGCTATTGGGGCTACTGGTCTTAATTTCACAAATATTCCCCCAGATTCCCTGGTGTCCACGCTCTGGACCCAGCGGCCCAGCTTTCAGAGTAATGTGGAAGTATGTGCTGCCCTCTTCTGGCAGGTGGAGGAATCAGCACCAGGGATTTGCTGATCATGTTTAGCATAAGGAGGCCTGTGGGTTTCCAAGCGTCTTCTGCATACAGGGACTGAGTTATGCCTCGGCTTTGGCTGAGGGTTCCAGAAAAGACCAGGTCTCCTTTGGGACTCGAAGCCACCTTCCATTATCTATCCCCTACACCCAGGGTAGGACATGTCCACAGGCCCCATGGGTCCTTCAGAGGTCACTGGCTGCCCAACTGCTTCTTTCTTGCTTTCCTGTCCCCCTTCCACCACCTCCAGCCTTTGCTTTTACGAACTTCCTTGACCTAAAATAGGAAAGTGTTTGAAAGGATTTGAAGCAGCCTGGGAGGGCTGTTAGCCCAGAACTAACAAGCCGCTTCCTATCAGAGGCCCCGTGCTTTCTCCCAAAGCATCATGAAAGCCAACTGCTGTCGGGGGGAGAGGAGGGGAAGGGAGGTGGGCAGGCGAGGTGGAGCGTTTTTCCAGATTCCCCAGGATGTGGTGAGCCATGTTGAAAAGCGAGTGTATGTATTTATTATTCTAAGCCGCTTCAATCACAGGGTGCTTATTTCCTTCTCCTCTTCCTCCCCGCCCAGCCCTCAGCCCCATATCACAGGGGGCCCAGTCTGGAGGCCCGGCCTTTCCAAGGGGATGGGCATGGTCCCCACCTCTTGTTCAGCCTCGTGCTCTGAGGTCAAGCTCAAATATGTAAAAAGTACAGGAACACGAGTTATAATTACCCTGCTCAGAAACAGAAGCCCCATAGTGGCCGTGGGCCTCCGTGTCTCTCCTGTGGGGAACACCGACCCGTTCTTCTGGAAGAGGACAGCTGTGTCCCAACTCGGGACAACTGGTTCCCTGGAAGAAGCCCTCTGCCAAGACTGTTATCATGAGGGAGGCTCCAGGGTGGTCCCCGGACCACCACAGGAGTGAGGATAACGAGGTGACTGTCTTGCCACTTCCTCATAAAGCAGGCATCGCCCATCTGGTTTCAAAAACGCCTCTGGTCATAAAGGAACCCTTCAGGCTGCCTTCCTTGGCCACCCGGCCTGCAAATAGCCAACTCGGGGTATTTTGTTTGTTTGTTTGTTGGGCTCCAGTTTTGCTTTGATTAGCATTCTTACAAAGAAAAACAAATAACCTGGGCTGGGAGACCCACCTCCGAGGTCTGGTGTTTCCTGCAGAGATGCGCATCATCTCACATGTGGAGGGTCCTGGAGGCTGAGACGAGAGGGAGGGAAGGGGTGACTGTTCCCCCTCTGGCACCTCCCAGGAGTGGCCCAGGGGATCCCTCCAGGGAGGGTCTTTGATTTGGTTCATTATTGAGGCGGATGCTGGCAATTTAGAATTTAACAAATTTTGCTCCTGAAATGAATCCTTGGGCGGTCATAAGGAAGGCGGTTGGTGGCGGGGACGTGTGGAAGAGGGCAGGCAGGCCCAGGCAGGGATGGGGGAAGAAGGGGGTGGGAGGGAGGGTCCTGTGTGGGTGGGCGCATTCGTTAGTGGAAGGAGGCCGTGTTAGCTGTGTGGGCTCCCCGGCTAGAGTGGAGCGAGACCACCAACACCATTCCATGTGGTGGAATTTCCCGCCGTCTGACCAGAACGAGTGCTCTGGCCTGGCCTGGCCTCTGCTCAAGGCCTGGGAATAAAGGAACATTAAATGGCTAATTTGAACACGAGTTAAATGCTCTTTCACCTCTGGCTACCGTCACCTCATCCTGTGCAACCGACACCTCTTGACTTTGTGTGGTCTACACGTAGGAGCAAAACGTGTCTCTTTCTACACACATACACACACACACATAGCTTGTGTGGGGTCTGATATTTCTATGCACTAGCAGAGGCCATACATAGCGCCTTAAATAAATAGGGTCATATATCAATTAATCTGGGGAAAAAAATGTGCTTGCATGTAAAGTTGTTTTAGTGATGGGACATGACGTGGGTCTGACAACTTTCCCATGAAGCACAATAGTGTTTAGACCACAGACGTGCAGTAGTGTGTACATGGGTGTGTGTCTACACTCATCGTGTGTATGTAGGTTGGGAGAGTTGTAGTTGGTTTATCCTGTGACTGCGTTCGTAACCCTCGCCTGTGATTAGAACGTAGCTCTGAGGAATGATTCTCCTGCCTCTCTGGCGACTCTCAGTGGAGGATGGCTCTAGGTAGATTCGCATGTGGAATGGGTTTCCCCATTTTTGGTAGAGCTGGGGCTGACAATGACAAGATGTGACATCCAGGTGGCGTGCTGAACCTTCTAGCAAAAACTTCAAACACCCCAATCGTAAACTCTCCTTGTCAAACTCGTCACTGTCTTGTCCAGGGAGATGGGCAATATCCTCTCCATTTCACACAAGAAAAGCTGAAGCATGAAAAATCGTTTGGGAGACATGATGGAGCCAATGATGGGCACAGGACAAACCAGGCCTTTCTCAGCTTTTAAAGTCTTTTGCTACAAATGGATAATACTAAAACACAAGAATTGAAACCAGAGTGGTGTTCCGAATTTATCAGTGGCTTAGAGAGGATAATTTATTGAGAAACAACATTGCAACACAGAACTTTGGCCTCAAAACCCCCAGCCCTCTTTACAAACCTGCTCCAGAGCTGTCTCTCGGGAGCGCATCCCAGCCACTCAAGCCCGTTCACCAGGTTAGCCTGAGTAGCCTCATTGGCTAAGGAGATGCATATGTTTAGGACTTATGTGTCAAGTACCACTTTATTTTGTTTGCCTTGTTATTCAGACCATTTTCCGACTTGAATGACATTTGAATCCCATGGGGTTCTTGTTAAAATGTGGATATTGGATGCAGTGGGTGGGGTGGGGCCTGAGAGCTCCCACAGGATTCTGAGGCTGCTGGTCCAGGAGGGTGCTTGGGAGTAAGGTTCTAGGCAGCAGTCTCCCCAGGGGACACGCTGCGTGTGTCTCAGTCATTCATTCATTCATCGTTACTATCCCCAGAGCCCAGCTCAGCATCCCGCCCAGAGCAGGTGCTCAATAGACATTCATAAAATGAACGAACATCCCAAACACTTCCAGACGACCTTCCCCTGTCTGCTCATTTACCCAAGAGATGATGGAGAAGACTGCCCTACCTCATCAGTGTCAGGGGCATTTCCTCCAAGCCACTTCCTGCTCCTGCCTGCCCAGCCCCCACTTTTAAGACTGTCCCATGTTACAGGCCCTTCCATTCTCTGATTACCTTTGAAACTTCCCAGTCTCCATTTAAAGTTTATGATGTTCTATGACGAGAACTATCTCTCAGCTGAGAACATATGGTGCTCATATAACCTGTTATATTAAATCAAGCCTCATGGTGGGGGAAAAAAAAAGAATAACCTCATTTAGAACCAATCAGTAAAAGAGTATAAAATTTGAACAATTCTCCTCGTGAAGATGGTCAGTGTGGGGCGGCGGTGTTTGCTCATGTAGTACTTTTCTTGTCACCCTAATTTTTATAACCACATTCAAGGAACATTATTTCTGGTGTTAAAGGTGGAACTTCACCAAGAGTCAGAAGAGAAAACACAGAAGACTTAGAACTTAGACTTAGAATTTTGTGTTCTTACAGCCAGAAGCCAGAAGTCTAATTATTTTTCTAGGAACCCCCAATCGAAGAAGCCTTTAATGATCTGGATCATAGTAAGAAATATGTTTCCCTGTGCCCATGTCCAGAATCCCTTCCATTCCCGAAAATCCCAAGGAAGGAGGTTGAACCACATGATTTCTCAGGCCGTCCCCATTCAGCTCTAACTCTGGTGCTCACACGCCGGTTGACATTTGCACTGACAGTTACCCATGTTTTGGTTCCTTCGTGGGGACCTCAAAGACAGGTTTTATTCAACACTGTCCCAGGTCTGACCCCGGCCTGTATCACTTGGCAGAGAGGTATAGGTTGGCGGTGGCCTCTGCTCCTTGTTTGCCTCTGATGACCCTGCAGAAGGGTGTGCTAGGCCAGAGGAAAGGAATCCCTTCCTCCGTCCATCCATCCATCCATCCATCCATCCATCATCCATCTATCCATGCATCCCCAAGAGACCAAGCACTACCATTGCCCCATTGTCAGCCCTCTAGTGAGATAAAGCCAGTTGCATAGCATATAGAGACATATAGGGTTCCATTTTAGGGTCCCTCCTCTTTCCTCAAACCCCATAGAATAGCTCATTCTTTCAACAAATCCTTATTCAGGATCAGGCACTGCACAATGTGCGAGAATAATATAGGAATGAAATATTGGCAATATCTACATGCTGTGGCAAAGGTCGTGTTTGGCTGTGTGTAATAGAAACCCGATCATAGAGGCTAAAGCACATACTTATGTCATTTTATTTTACAAAAACCTATATAGCATTTTACTGTGTGCCATGCCCTGCTCTAAGCCCTCTTTATAAATGTTTATTTCTTCATGGGAGTTTGCTTTTCTCCCATAACAAGAAGTCCTGAGAGCAGAGAGTTCCAGGCAGTTGTAGTTGCTTAAAGAAGTCATGGATCCAGCCCCTTAGAGCACTGATTCTCCATCTTTAGTGACTTTCATTCTTATGCCACAACATAGATGCTCCACTTCCAGACATTACATCTGAGTTCCAGGCAGCGCCAGCTGTGTCTGTCTTTTCTTTCCCAGAGCCTATCTATAAATTTCCACTTACATCTCCTCGGCCAGAACTCAGTCATTTGGCCTCCTCTAGCTGAAAGTCTGGGACCATAAGTATTTTTTTTGTTTTAAAGATTTTATTTTTCCTTTTTCTCCCCAAAGTCCCCCAGTACATAGGTGTATATTTTAGTTGTGGGTCCTTCTAGTTGTGGCATGTGGGACGCTGCCTCAGCATGGCTTGATGAAGGGTGCCATGTCCGCGCCCAGGATTCGAACTGGGGAAACCCTGGGAAGCCAAAGTGGAACGCGCGAACTTAACCACTTGGCCTTGGGGCCTGCCCCAGATGATAAGTATTTCTGACCAGGCATATTGCTACTCTGAAAAAAATCTGGGTTCTGTTAGTAACAAAGAGGGTAAAGTGAATTCTTGCATATAATTCACTTTCAGCTTAAGGTTTTGTTGGGTTTTTTTTTAAACTATGGTGAAAATATCTGATCTAGCCACGCCAGAAGAAGACACACTATTTCAAATTCTCCTTTGGGGTTGACCACATCTGAATCATTAACCCACCTAGATTTTAAGAAACAGAAGTGGTGTAAAATTGCACACTTCGTCTGCTACACACTTACTTCAAACCTTAGAAGATGCAAAACTCATGTGGTAAAAGCTGTGCAGCCAGAACACCCTGTGGCCAGCTTCTCCCTCAGACTGTCATCTGTGTGGGGCAAGCGGGAGCGCCCAGGGAGCTGCTCTGAGCAAGGGGGCGGCAGGATAATGGCGGGAAATTCCGCAAAAGTATCGGTACCCACCACCCCACCAAACTTACCCCTGGAGGTTGCCCCATTGCATGACTGTTAGCAAGAAGTCTCGCTCTGGTGGGACTGTGGTTACGGCGACAGAGTCAGAGCGAAAGGACCAGCTGAATATTCAAGAAAGGACTCTGCATAATTCATCTGGGGTGACAAGCACAATATTTATTAAGCAACTTTTTTTCTGCAACTCTAAGAACATACTAGCTTTTTTGTATGCTTTGATTCTTATGCATCGGCACCATCCCACATGGCGCATAAGGACTGCTCACTGCAGGCCAGGCACCATTCTAAGCTCTCCACAGGCATCACTCATGGCAACCCTATAAGATGTGCCATGTTTTGATCTCCATTTTGCAGATGAGGAAATTGAGGCAGAAGAGGTTAAGCAGCCTGTGCAAGCCAGTAGGTGGCAGAGCCAGGATCCCACTCCAGGCAGCTGGTCCCGTGGTCTGTGAGCTTGACCTGTGCACATTACGCATTTAATAAAATGCATTATTTAAAATGCATTTAGTGCTGAGTTTTTAAACAAGAGTAGTAGGTCACTTAGGAAACTGTGATCGAATCAGTTCATAAACCACTGCACAACTACCATGTGTTTTTCCCTAAATAGGCTGAACAGCCCCAGCGTCACTGTTGGCGTCCTGACCCGGCAATCCATGGGGATGAGGGGCGCCGACCCAGCCCACGGTGGGCGCTGGACAGACACCTGTTTAACAAATGAAAAGAACAGGCAACCAGAAGAGAATTTATAGGATAGTCGCAGAATGCCTAAAACCAGCACTTATTTAGATTCAGAGTTGTGGTGGCAGGGTGGCAGTTCTTAGATTCGTTCATGGCTTTTTTATAAGAGATGTAGTCGTTTAAGGACAGAGCAAGACAGAATGTGGTTACATCACTTCAGCCTGAGTGTTTGGAGGGAGGGAGAGTTGAGAAGGAACGGCTGTAGGTCTAAATGCTGGAACTGATGACCCGCAGTTAGAATCTCCCTTGACCCGCTCATTCCAAGTGTTCGGACATCAGCACTAATCCTAATGTATGGCCTGATACTTAAAAATAACCTGTTTTAAAGTACCCATAAAATGCTCACAGTTTTCAGCCTGATTCAGTCTGCAAAATGAACTACAGCCCGCTCTAATAGCTTCAGTCAGCATTTATGTCGTTCTTTCTATTAGCACAATGGGTTTTACAACCATTTATGAGTTTCTGGAGAGCCTAATAGAAAACACACATACACGTCTGCTGTGGAAGATGCAGAAGAGTTTTCTTTGCTTAAGGAGAGACCAGAAGGGGTCGCCACCACCCTGTCACTAAAGCCTGAGCCGGGCTCCCTAATCGGGAACACGTTCTCTCCGGGTTGCTCCGCCAGTGCTGGCGTGCACCCTCCCTGGTGCGTCTCTGCAGTTTCCTCTTTGGGCTGGCTTCATTCAGAACCAGTCTCTCTTTCTCCTCCTGTTGATAAATAAATATTTAGGGAGCTTACAGGGTACAGACTGTGCACACAAAAAGAAACCTAAGTTTGAAGACCTAAGTGATAATCTTTCTCTTCAAATTTACTGTGGCTTTTAGGAGATTTGGAAAATTATCAGCATCTGGAATTGTCTAGATTATCCATACTTTCCTTCATACTTTAAAAAACATCTTATGAGAATCATGCTGAAGTTGTCCTAAAATTCTCTCCTGTGCTAGTGTTTTCAACACAGCCAAATAATTGCCAAAGATTGTCTTTTTTAAAAAAATTGTTGTTGGGAATAATACTTCTGGACATAGGGTGAATATCAAGTTGGTTTGCACAACTGTATAAAAAAGGTAACTCTTCGCAAGGGTCACCTGTAGGGCTTGGAGAAGAAGCGATACAGTGGATCTGTCTGTTCCTCAGGGAAAAGCCCTGAGTCCCTGGGAATAGATCAGAGGGCACCCCCTTCACCGGGTGATTCTCTCCGCCGAAGGTGGGTGGGGGCATCCACCAGTGTCTTAGATCCCAATCCACCATAGTTGTAAGACTAGAATCCTGCCTCGGGAGTAAAGAATCATTTAGTAGCCTCTTACTGAAAAGAACCATGGGAGTTTGTCATTTAATTCACCCTCCCATTCACGGCTGAAATCTTTTCTAGAACTACAAATAATACCCAACGGCAGCAGGAGCTGCAGAGCTTTCTCGAGCCCAGCTGACACGGCCCGAGGGAATAGGAGGGAATCTTGTTGAAGCTGCCACCGTTGCATTTTGCTTTCTCGTAAACCACCGGTTGTCCTTCCACCTTTCCTGTTTTCAGCAGTGCCTAGAAACAGAGGCCTGGAGTTGCTTCCCACGTGTGAGCCCCTGGGTCTTTCAAAGCCAGAGCCAATCTGACAATATCCTCCTCTCTGGCTGTGAGGCCAAGTCCAGTTGGCCTCACTGGTTCTTGGTCTGATGCCAAAGGTGGACATGAATTCTCCAAACCAAGAGAATTTGACACACCCACGTAGCCTGGAGAGAACAATGCCAAACCCAAAGAGACGATTCTAGGCAACTTGGAATCCTGAACATGTCAGGGAATTCAAGAGTGGGTTTCGTTCTGTGATCTCTCCAGGATTCTCCTTGCACCTGGGCAATTCTGGAATTTTCGGATAAGCTTCACTTCAGACACCCAGCTTCTGCCTCGAGTTGCTTTCTTGGCTTAAGCTTTCACTCACTCTCTCCTTCCCTCCCGTCTTCTCATACACTTAAGTTCTGCAGCCGTAATGATTATAGCTATCTTTCATTGAGTCCCACTATGCACCGGAGTCTGTAGAAGATGCTTTAGCAGGACCTGTGAACAACTGTGATCAGTGGCAGGATTCAAATCCAGGTCTCCTGAGTGCCAGAGCAGATGCGCCACTTTGCTACCATGTCTGTTATCACAAGTCCTCTCAGCGAAGCCTGGTCAGGGTTCTCTGACACCCCTGACCCAGGCTTGCTCTGTCCCTTCCCCAATGATATCAGTGACGTGCTAGCATAGCCAGAGGGCCCAGACACAGCAGAGGAGCTCCCACCAAACCTGAGAGAAAGCCCGCCCCATCTTCTACAACCCTGCAGCCATTTCTGCGTCACTGTGGTATGAGGACTGGGCATTGATAATGCTTTAACAGACAAAGGCACCATGGGCATCAGCCACTCCTTGCTTGTCCACAAGGGTCACTGTGGGTCAGGGGGTGTGACCCCCATTTCCATCTGCTTTATAATTTTACCTCTATGTGGTTAGTCCTACTTATGTAACCCAACTATAACTGGGCCGCCTTACTCTCTCTTTAAGGAGTTATGCAACAGAGAAAAGCTACGTGGCTCTAATCCGCGAAACCTGAGAGATAATTGTGGATGTTTATGGAAAGTGTGCTGCTGGGAGGGAATTACACTGCCCATCACAAAGCTGAAAGTCCTAAAAGTCCCCTTCAAACATCTTTGTTCTTCCTTAAGATGGCACTCTTTGCGACAGCACCTGAGTTTCTGCCCACCTGGCCTGCACCTCCTCCTCTCCCGCCCCTTATAACTCTCCTGGGCCTTGCTGCTGCTCCAGCCTCCTCCTCGCTCCTGGATCTTTGGCCCTGGGCATCCTATATAGGGCAGTGTGACCTCACTCCATTTCTAAAGGAAGTCTTCTTCCTCCAAAAGGGAGAAGTGATATTAAATTCTTATTACTTGATTTTTTTGTTCCCATCACATTTTCATTCATGTTCAAGACTATCAAATGTCAACAGGTGTGGCCATCTTCGTATTTTCTCTCCAAGAATATGTGATGGCCAGAGAAATCTCCGTTGTGGTCTCCCTCAAACCATAGCTCGGCTTCCTCTCTTTTTTTTTTTTTTTGCATTCTTTAGTTATATTACCATGATCTCAAATGAGAAGAGGAAAAGTAAAAACTTCATTCAACCCTCCAGGTATTTCTTAAAATCTAGAAGTTTCTTTCTTCATAAGCAAAACTCAAATGGATTTCTTACTTTTAGCCCAGATGTTTCACTGTCACATAGGCAATGTGACAGCTTTGGCCTCAAGGACAGGCAGAGCTGGTATCTGTCGCTGAGAAGTGATGTGCAGGGTCTCACTAGACCCTCTTGTCAGAGAGAACTCCTTCTAAACCCAATCATAGTCATTGAGACCACCGAGACTTCCAACTAAAGTCAAGCCATTAATAGCAGAACACACATGTGTTATCAAATTAGGTGGAACATAGTGGGTGTGGAGTGATGTTCTGAGAGTCACATGCTTGTCAGCGGAATAAGTGTGTGCAAGAAAGGTCTGCAGCATGAAAGGAAGATGGCGGCTGGGGGGACCCCAAGGAGCAGTGGGCCAGCCCTTGGCACCCAGAGACGGCCTTGTAGACCGGAAGAAGTTTAAGGTTTCGAATCCAACCACCCTCTTTTTAAGACCTGGTTTTGCTCCTAACTCATGTAATAGGGTTACTCCTTTGAAAATATTTTTCTCTTTGCCTTTCTGAGTAAATGATTCTTACTAAGGATATACTTCTAGGCATCCATTGGCTCCAAGAGAGGTGAGGCTTTCTAAGAAAGAATTCTAAGGAAGAAAGAGGAATTCGATATTTAGCTTCTGATATTCAAAATAGCATTTTCAACAAGCCAGTAGCCTTGCAAGCCAAGCTATTGCCTTAAATTTTTCTAAATTCCTTTATCTCTCAATTTTAGCACGTCCAGAACCATCCCTGGAGGCCTCAGCTTACAGACGAGAGAGCCCTCTGCCTGTGCAGCAGCCGGGGAGCTTTGCTGCTCTGTGGTGGAGAGAACATTTGACATAGGAAAGCCCAGCCCTCTGGCCCAGGGGCTTTGGGGATGAAGGAGAAGAGAGAGGCAGAGAGGCCAGGGAACCGGAGATGTGTCATGTGGTGCTTTGCTTGGGTATCCCTCCAGGGCTTTGGAGGGAGGCCAGCAGCCCACCTCTGACCAGCACCCTGGGGTCAACATCCTCGTGGTTACTGTAGAAGGAAGTAGAGGTTCAGCACAACTGGGAAGAGACGCGGGACCTGTGGTAGCTTCCCAAAGCCTTCCGCCCCCTAGATCCCAGGACTCCCGTCTCCCCAGTGCCAGGAGGTCACAGGAGCCTCCTCCCCCTACCGCCCCGTTTACTCAGAGAGAAGAGCAGAGAGCGGGGCTCTCTGAGAAACTGAGTATTTTTATGCAAAGGAGACAGAGAATTCTCTAGAGGAACTATTTACATTATTACATCAGACTAGGTTATAATCCAGAATGGGTTAAAGGTGTTGTTTTCCCATTACCCAGGAGCTGGAGCTTGTAAGGAAGAACACAACAATTAAGAACAAAATAAGGTACATTTTCATTGTACATCCCAGGAGTAGTTTGAATGGTTTATGTGTGTGCTGGCACTGCGTGTGTACCTTGGATGAGTCTAAAACTCAATCTCTTTATCTGTTAAATGGGAATGAATAATACTTGCCATCTCAGTAGCTTCAGTGTGTACATAAATGGTAGGTGGCCTGAACATCCCTGGACCACTTCCGAAATTCAGAAGTGTATTTCTTGCTGGTGCTGGGGAACAGGATTAAAGCCATGAAAGGAACACAGCAGGGCCGAGGGTGCTCTGCCTGGGGCCAGCCCCCAGTAGCCGTGATCTCCTTCTCCATGGAGAGCTGAACAGACCCCCATCCAGGGTGTAGATGTCGGCAGAGGTGGACCCCTAGCTCTTATCTCTCTGCATGTTCACATGGCAGAGAAAAACCACACATGAGGGACTGAGAGGACAGCAACCTGGATCCACAGAGCTGCTCTGGTCCCTTCAAAAACCACCTTTGACACTGTTCCACTTCACGTGAATTTTGAGCCCAAGGGGTCTGCACGGCTGCTTGCTGATCAGCACCCCTGCTGCACAGAGCGTGCCAGCAAAGCAGGGCTGAGCCACGCTTACGAGAGCTGGTTGGAGGCTGAGCTGGAGTCTTGGCTCCCTGGTCCCCATTCAGCCTCCATGCCCTGGTAAGAGTATATTATTTTCTTAGCTCAAATTGCCGTTTCCAAGTCATTATTTCTCTACAACGAGAAAACAATATTGGGTCTTATGTAATATCAACCTCAATGAATCTGGAAGTGATCATGGAATGGGTGGATTTTTTTTTTCCTCCTTAAAAAAGAGAAAAATAAATTTGAGATTGTTTGCATATGGCTGAGAATATTTATGAACTATTCCCCTTGTTTCCTCATCACATATTTTACCCAGTGCATTTGTGTGTGGTACGGAATAAATCTTTATAGGAAGGGTGGAGTGGAGAGGGGAAGAAAGCAGGAAAGGACTGGATATCCATCAAGTGCCTGGAATGTTATAGATCCTAGGTCTCGGGGTCCCCTGAAGTCAGGCTTGCTTGCTGTGATGTGAGGGTTACCCCGTCCTGCTACTCAGAGGAAATATTTGGGAGGGAGGGTTTCAGATGCGAACACCAGAGAAATTAACATCTTCTTGTCCCTCTGGTTTCTTTCACGTCCCCCTCACTCTTACCAGAGCAGAAAGTTTGCCACCAATGGTTTCATGACCTGGGTGCCGTCAGCCAAAAGAGATAATTAAATTCTGTGGATGCCAGATTGAGCCAAGGTCAGAGGAATGAGTTGGCAGGTACAAGGGAAAAGAACTGGCAGAGAAGGATTGGTACTGGTATTTGTTATTCGATAATATGGCAGTGTGTTAGCACACAGGCATGTTGCATCTGCTTCCCTCTGGCTGTGCCTGTCAACACAGCTCGTCACTGAGAAGGATCCCCAGGGAGCATCAGGGATAGGGCTGCGCCTGTACATTAAATCAGGAAGAGAAGCGAAGCTCTGGGCTAATGATTTCCTCCGTTAGAGACTGGACCTCAGAATTGGAGCTCCTTAGACTCTCTCATTCTTTGCCGCACCGTGGATTTTTGAGGACTATACTGAGCAAGGGTACGAGATGAGGGACAGAGAGCAGGATGGCTGCCACATTTGGTAATGCGATAGCAACAGCTCTCACTGATCGATGTCCTAGTGTGGGCCAGGCACTGTAGGAGAAACTGTACCTGCATAATCTGAGTTAATCCTCACAATGGCCTTATGAGGGTTAGGGATCCTTCGTCCTATAGTCAGAGGAGAAAACGGAAGCTCAGTGGAACTGAGGAATTGGCCCAAGGTCTCACTTAGTAACTGCCAGGATCAGGGACATTTCCAGGATTTGTGGGGTCTGAAGCCAATACAACAAATACAAATAAGGAATTTTAAAAACCAAGTTCAAGGCCTTGGAAGGGGCCCGTTTCATTAAGGGAACTTGAAGCTTAAATCTCAGTGGCATTGCAGTACATCCACCCTGAGCAAAGTCAAACTTTAAACAGAGTTAGCTCCAGGCCATGTGGCCCCTTCTCTGCTCCCTTGTCTCCTCTTCTCTCGACTACGCTTATTACCAACTCTGACCTTCACATTCTTTTTTTCCTTTCTTTCTTTTTTTTTTTAAGATTGGCACTTGAGCTAACAATTGTTGCCAATCCTCTTTTTTTCCCCCTGCTTTTTCTCCCCAAATCCCCTCAGCACACAGCCGTATATTTCAGTTGTGGGTCCTTCTAGCTGTGGCATGTGGGACGCCCCCTCAGCATGGCCTAATGAGTGGTGCCATGTCCGCTCCCAGGATCCGAACCAGCAAAACCCTGGGCCGCCAAAGTGGAGCACACGAACTTAACCACTTGGCCGCAGGGCGCCCCCCTACCCCGACCTTCACATTCTTGATCAAAAATACACAGACAGAGTGATGAAACGGACACAGGGAGGACATCCTCAGAACATGCTGACTTGGTCGTCACATGGTGTGACACAGTTACGACATAAGGCAACAACTGTGCCTATTGACAAACTTTACCCTTCATCTCAAGACGTCACTAGAGAGATAGTTGACACTTATCCAGAACTGTCCTCCCAAGGAGCTTCCCTTGCTGGTCTTGGCCTCTTTTACCAAATTTCGTGATAGTTCCCAGACTGGGTAACGGGCACAGACTAGTGCAGCGGCCTGCCCAGCTCTCCAACGGGCGTGTGGAATTAGAACTCGCAGCGTCTTGTTTCCCGTCATATGTCTCTTTCTCTTGGTTGGTGTCAGCTGGTCAGATCTCAACGGGCACTCGTCTTTGATTTCTCCTTTCTCCATTAGAATCACGATTTTGTTGTAATCTCCGTAACTGAAGGGGTAGAGGCATTTGAGGAAGCAAACAAGCTCCATATAAATCACAAGGGCCTTGGTGGGAGTAGGAGCCTAATAAGTATTGTTTCGTACCCACCCTCTACTGTTGCCCTTGAATAGGCTTGCAGTCCCGTCCCGGTCTAGACAATTACTAGGGGAATACAAGCATTTTTCCCAGGCCCTGCTCCGTCTATTCTCCCAAACTGAAAACACAAAGCAGATGATGAAGTCCAAGTTCAAATGCCACACCAGGGAGAAGGAAGTATTGAGAAACTACGTCCAACTTCCAGGCTGTTTCCAAACATTCCAGTAAACGTTCAATTGATTTATCTTGGGCTGGTGTTGTTTCATTGTCTCAAACAAAAGGCCCTCTATGAAAAGACAAATGCGGCGATGTGAGGGGCGGTTAACAGGAGGCACATTGGGGAAAATCTGAACAAGAGTACAGTCCTCTGGTTTCTTTTTCCAGGGGCAGAATCCCCCTTTTTCTGCTGGAATTAACACCAGGACTGATTCCCTTTATCTCAGTGTCATGCCCCAAACCAGAGTCTGGGAAAAACAGCCATTGGGGATGGGGCTGATGACACAGGTGCAGTGGCTAATGACCCGGCCAGCATCTCTTCCACCTCTGTCCTCTGGGCTCAGGAGATGGTTTTTGTGTTAGTGCTCTGTGACTAGAATGGACTGTGAGATTGGAGGTGGAATGACTCTAAGTGACAGTGACTTCAAAGTGGTGGTTCTTTGAGCATTTTGTTCTGCTCTTGTGTCTCAGTGAATTATTGGATAGATCCTTCTTGGGGCAAGACTGGAAAAGTCTTCTGCCACATTATCTTCCCCTGGATCTTTATTCTTGGAGCTGTATCCATGAAGGTTTCCATGGGGCTGAGATTGCACCTTTCTGGGGGACCCCACCACCTGATGCACTGGCCCTTCCATTCGAGAGAGCTCTGATTTTTGGCATAAACTTCCCTAGGTTAAACTCAAGGTTGCTTCTCTGATACCCATTGGTTCTCTAAGGGCAATGCCAAACATGGCCGCTCACTTTCCTGTGTCATGTCCTCCTGGAAGTCTTGTCCCCACTGCTTCTTAGATTGGGTTAGTTAATGCTTCCACAGAATCTGGTGCCTATCTCTGTCCTAGGACTTCTATGCAGTTCGTGTTTACTTATTTAATAGCCCTTTTTTTTCTACAAAATTATTATATGGGTTAATTGTGGGATATTGGCAAAATATAGATAAGCAAGAAAGAAAATAAAAGAGGACTGCTATTATTGCATCTGCTGGAGCTAAGCACTATATAAGCTTTGATATATATCTTAATGGTTGCATTGCTGTAGTTATATTTTTTTCAAAAAAAGATTAGCTAGTGTTCATTGTTTGGTTAAGGTCTGCTTTTTAAGGCCATTTAAACTCTTCTACTGCACTGTGTTCATGGCTGCCAGGTCTCCTGATGTGTGTGGGGAGCTGGCGGTGTGATGAGAGGCACAGGGTTTGGGATAAGCTACTTTACTCTGAAGACCCTGTGGCTGTATCCGGTGGCAAGAAGGTTAACTAGAGGTATTTCTTTTGCTCTTCCATGCCAGCCCTTGAGAGAGGCCTGACCAAGGCGCTGAAGAAACTTGATGACTACCTGAACACCCCTCTGCCAGAGGAGATCGATGCCAACACTCGCGGGGATGATGACAAGGGCTCCCGGCGCAAGTTCCTGGATGGGGACGAGCTGACTCTGGCTGACTGCAATCTGTTGCCCAAGCTCCACGTGGTCAAGGTAAGAGACCTCCACCACAGGTGCTGCTCGCCAGACCATCTTAGGCCCTGGTCACCTGTGTGGACGAGTCAAGGACAGTGTCACCTGCTGGTCAATAGCCGTGGCTCTGAAGTCACATGACTAGTGTCCCAGTCAGCCCCCACTGTGTGCTGGCTGTATAGCCTCTCTAAGGTTCAGTTTTCACCTGTAGAATAGCATATATTGCTTACTTTTAGGGTTGCTAGGAGAGTAATATGGCACGAGAGTTCCTGACATACTGTAAGGGCTCAATACGTAATAGTTGCTATTGTCATTATCATATGTAGTTGTAGATAGTCATAGCACTCTAAAGCCCTCTTCTTTGCCTTTTCCTCGTAGGTTCTCACTGGCTATACCCCATCATCTCTATTAAGTGTGCCCACATGTGCATGTTTGCTTTATGCCCAGACCCACCTTCTCATTCCTTCTAGCCACTCCCTAGGGTGGGCAGGCATCACTTTCCTCATCTATCAGTTGAAGAGCCGGAGGCTGTAAGCGGTGATGTCATTTTCTTGCTATCGTTGCACTTACTGACCATTGTCAACATGCAGCTTAATCCTTTCCTATATGACCCTTAGGATCTGAGAGCTGGAAAGAAGGGAATTCCCAGGTCATCAAAACAACCTCCCACCCCTAACTGGGCTGCTTTCTGTGTGTCTGTGACAGGCTTCTGTGCCACTGTGACTGCGTGTTTCTGGTAATGAAGAGCCCCCTGCCTGAAGAGCCAGCCCCACCATTTTGGACAGCTCTGATTATTAAAACATCCTTCCTTATGCCGAGCCCAAATGGGCCTCCATGCTACCCTGCTACCCTTTGTTCTCTGGAGGAACACAGAACACGGCTGCTCTCTTTCATCTCATTTGAAGACAGCAGTTGTGTCTCCCAAACTTCCCTAAACTAACACTTCTCACATCCTTTGCTGACCCTCACCAGCCTACAGGAAAATACAGCGGGGTTGTAGAGTTAGACTGCTCTCTACATTTACACATTTATATCTTCCGTCTCAGTTAGACAATAAGCTCTGCGAGGATAGGGGCTTCTCCAAGCATGATGGTGGGTACATGGTGGCCCTTTAATAAATACTCATTGATTGACCACTTGATCACCTAGCTTGTGTCTTTATAATACCCAGTTTTTTCCTCCCCTTCACTGAGAAGAATAAGATTCAACCATTTATCAGCTGAATATCTGTCTATCTTTTCCAGCTGAAGTTCTGGGCTAGAAATGCAGGCTTCCCTCCAATCAGAGCACACACCAGCTTGAGCTGAAATCTCAGCTGTGCGTGCACTGGGTCGCCCATGGGCCTCGGCCAGAGCTGGAAACTGGGAAGGAGTCATGCAAGCCAGTGCTGACGGGCTGGGCAAATACAACCTATCAATATGAAGACACTTTGGGTCTGGGGGAAGCCAATGGTCACTTGTAGATCCAGCTAAGCTATATCTCTTTGCAGTTATTAATTAGTGCATGCCGACTGCACACCTGAAACATCCTTTCTTCTCTTTTCCTGAGGAACAAGTGGCACCCTTTGAGACGATATGATTCTAGTCCAGTCACGCTGATGTAGTGTCAGAGTGATATAATGGAAAGACTTTCATTCTGGAAGTCAGGAAATCCACGATCTAGTCCTCTGTCTGCCACCAACTAGCAGCGTGAGCTGGGGCTGGTCATTCGCTCTTTTGGGAATTCACTTTTCTTTTGCCTAAAAGATGTGGACTATACACCCTCTCGCTTCTTTATCCTCTCTTCTTTCCCTGCTTCTTGCTTCTCTCTTACTCAAACATGTACTGATGACCCACTCAAAAATCGCTTGTTGAATAAGGAGAACCAAGAGATCTCCCAGGCCCTGTGCTCATCCTATGATTCCTCCAGTTCCTTCCAGTCCTAACCGACTAAGTTACGCACTGTCCTTGGATGAAATTCAGTGAGTTGGTCACTTGGAGAAGCTGAGGATCAGAGGGAGCATGGTCTGCGAGGGGATGAAGGCGGGGCCTCGCCTCCTGTCTCCTTGGATTTCTGCTGATCCAGCTTATCAGATCCCAGAGACCTGGCAAACCTCTGCAGAGCAGAAAGAGCCAAGGGGAAGCCAAGTCAGGCCTCCAGTTTGGCGTCTGACGCCAAAACTTAATCTGGGCTGTGGGAGCTAACTGTTTTCATATGAAAGAATAAATTCAGAACATGAGCATGGAAGTTCCTGCAAACGTCACAGCTCTGTGTACGCATCCTCGCTCGGTCTCTCTCTCTCTTCTGGCTTTCTTTCAGATTCATCTTCACCGTGGAAGCGGAGTTGCTCTGGCCCAGGCACTCATTGAGAGCCTGGTTTGAACTTTCATTGTCTGGCTCCCTTCTAGTTCTCATCTCCCCACATCAAGCCAACTGTGAGCAAACAACAGGCTCTGCCGCCCAGGCTCAGGGAGGCAGATCGGGCAGGGAGGGCTGTGGTGAGCTTTCTAGCTGCCACTGGGACCCTCGCCTAGTGCAGTGACCTGTTCAGCCCCTGAAGCAAACGGGAAGGGAGGTATAAATATAAACACAAACATGTATTCATAAATTGCATTTCTGTTGTTTTAAGGCTCATATTACATCCTTTAAAAACTTGAAAATAAATCCCAGCGTGGAGAGACTTGAGGCTGCTTTATCAGTTTGTAATCCACCGCTGCTGCCTGGATTTGCTCTGTAGCCAAGACGGCCTCTGCTCAAATGCTCTTGGGAAAACTCAGGGGACCCTCATGATACAGCAAACAGAGGAGACCCGGCAGGGTTTGTTGGCCCCAGCACTCGCTTGTGGCGAGTGCTCTGCTTAAGGACTCTTTCCATTCCCTTTGCTTCTTAGCCACATTGAAGGCAGACAGAACATTGTGGGGGTGGCTCCTTTGGTGACCACATCAAACCAGTTATTTTAATGGAGATAACTTAATATAAAGAAGTACTAAGTCCTGAAGAACTAGCAAGGCAGAATGCACCATGAGGTTCCACATTCAGGAGGCAGCTACTACCCCTCGGGCAAGGGAGGCAAAGGGAAGAGGTTGGAATCATCAAAACTTAGAAACACACATGAGGGGTCCCGCAGAGCTGAACTGTGGACTCCTGAGGTGGGGTGCTGCTCAGCTGGCACTGGGGACCATGTTCGCTGGGACCCAGCCTCTGCAGTGGGCTCACTGTTGCGTGCTGGCCTCTCTGAGCCAGGGTGATGACACTGGTTCTTTGAGTCTAGGCAAAACGACAAACTGGATTTAGTTGCTGCTGCTGGAACAAAGGGGACTCTGGCAGGAACAGGAAGTGGACAGGAAGGGGCACGTGCCTCCACCTTCCTCCAGCCCTGCAGGCTCTCTCTAGTGCCCCCTCTTAGCAGAGCCTAATAGGGAGTCGCTGGCAAAGCAGAGGTGTGGTTTGCCCAGTCCCAGTCCAAGCATCACAAAGTAACAAATACAAGGGTAGGTTTGGAGATAAGCAACTGGCACAGGAGGATGCTGAGTAGAGCTCTTCCTTTATCATTTACAGAGGGCTGAGTGGCAAAGTGGAAAGAACTGTGGGTTAGGAAACTGGGGCTGTAATAAATATTAATGATTACTCAGTAGATATTGGTTGAATTTATTATTTTCTGGTGTCACATTGTGTAAGCCACTACAACTCTGTGGCTTCAGTTTGCTCATTGCTAAGGATCTTCAATCTTTAAAATTAAGTGATTTTTTCTTAAAGCCACATAATTTTTAGGTATGCTTTTTTTTTTTTTTTTTTTTTTGTGAGGAAGATTGGCCCTGAGCTAACGTCTGTTGCCAATTTTCCTCTCTTTTTTTTTTTTCTCTCCAAAGCCCCCAGCACATAGTTGTATATCCTAGTTACATGTCCTTCTAGGTCTTCTATGTGGGTCACCACAGCATGGCTTGATGACTGGTGTGTAGGTCTGCTCCCAGGATCCGAACCAGCGAACCCTGGGCCACCAAAGCAGAGTGTGCAAACTTAACCACTCGGCCACGGGGCCGGCCCCAAGAGATTTAATTACATTTGACACTAGATGCACTTTGTCTGGTGTTAAGATAACTGAAGATGGCAAAGATTAAATACAACTGTTTACTGGATCTCTACTTATTTAACCTCTCTTTGCCTTACTTTTCTCATCTGTAAAATGGCAATATAATTCACTCCTCCTTGTAGAATTATTGAGAAATTTAAGTAGCTTGCACAGTGCTTAAAGCAGTGCTGGAGCAGAGCCCAGAGTCGAGAAACGTTTGCTGTCGTCGTCACCCTTGTCAACAGCATGATTGGGCTGATGGAGGGGTGCGGCAGTGAAGAAGCTGCACTTCCTGTCCTGATGCTGCTCACAAGCTGAGGGAGAGGAGAGGAGACAGGAATAGTGACTGGGATTTGGGATCGCGTGGCTCTTAGTGTTGGGACAGGAGCTCAGGCTGATGGAGGAGAGCGAGGCGGAAATGCATCCTCCCTCCAGTGTGGTCGCATCCGTGAGATGGAGCTTCTCATACAATAGGTCGTGGTCGTCTGTCATTCAGCACCGCTTTCCAGGGAACCCTGCACATCACTGGCCCGAAAACGAAGCTGAAAGCCTAGGGAGGCTGATCTGAGGGCTCCCTGAGTAGGAGGATCCCAGGGCCCGTGATCTGGAGGCCTCTCTACACAGCAAGCAAGTCAGTGCTTTAGGAGAGAGGCTGCTTGTTGCTATCCCCACCCCGACCCCCGGGGGGTTAGAGGCAAGACCCGCTAATGTGCAGGGCCTAGCACGCGGGGAAAAGAAAGGGAGCCTGTGGGACAAAAGCACTCAGTTTCCCGACAGTGATGGCAGAGCGTTAAACCAGCAGCAGGGCCCTTCTGTGTGCGAGGCCCCGTGTGACCGCACAGCTCACACATCTGTGAAACCCTCCCTGGTAAAGAGACCTGATTAAAGAGCCTGCCCCACCCCTACCTGTGAAGGAATGCATGCAAATGGGTGAAAGGGGGGTCGCAATGAATTATAATAATAGGTCATATTTCTTGAGCACTTATTATGAGCCAGCCACGCCTCTAAGTATTTTATGTGTTTTAAATAATTTATTACTCCAAGGTAGGTCTTGTTATTACCTCCGTTTTAGACATAAAGAAATTGGGGCTCCAAGCGGTTAAGTAACTACTCCAAGGTCACACAGCTGTTAAGTAGCAGAGTCAGGACTGCAGACCCAGTCAGCTGGGATGGAAAGCCCATGCTTTCACCCACCACACTACTGTTTCTCTCAACACAAATGCCACTTCCCCTTAACACCCAAGTCCACAGCCCCCAAGTGTGGCAAACTACGGAGAGAAAGAAACCACTATTTGTTTACTCCCACTTCATACCCTGAAGCTGCACATCCACTCCAACATCTAACTTACTTTTTATGCTTTGTATTCCCTTCTCTAAATAAGGATGCTTACGTAAAACAAAGTGGATAAGGGAAAAAAGAAAAAAAATGGTCTGTAAGTCTGTCAGACATAACCACTGGTAAGATATTGGTAATGTACACTTCTAGTCAGCATACCTATTTCTCCAAATGCGTTACACGGAACTTTAAACTTCATGCTCTATCTTGAAGAGTTTTCCAGATCGTAGGCATTTCCTCTGCAGCATCATTTTTAATTGTTCTCCAGCATGTCCTTGTACTGATGTATGGAGAATGTGTTTATCCGTTCACGTGTTGTTGGACATTTGTGTCGTGTATCATTTTTTGCTATTCCGAATAGTCCTGTGATCAGATATGTGTAGTTAAATCTTTGTGTGCGTCCATGACTATTTCCTTAGGAAAAATCCCCCCAGAAGCAGAATCACCAGGTCAAATGGCAAATTATATTTGTTTAAGAAATATGAAATAAAAGAAGATACAAAGAAGGCAGCACTGCCCCCTTGCATTATAGTCATTTTGCTGATGGCCCCTTGAGATGCAGGGAGGGGTTCGCCCTCTGTGCCCACCCTGGGCGGCAACGCTAACACCTTCCCAATGATTGGTTTCATGCCTTCACACCATCTCCGTTCTGCCATCTCTGTTGCAGATTGTGGCCAAGAAATACCGGAACTATGACTTCCCGGCTGAGATGACAGGCCTGTGGCGGTACCTCAAGAATGCCTACGCCCGGGACGAGTTCACCAACACCTGTGCAGCGGACACAGAGATCGAGCTGGCCTACGCAGACGTCGCCAAGCGCCTCAGCCGATCCTGAGCTGGCCATCTTGCCATCACTGCTCCAGAAGGACTCAGCTTCTCCCAAAGGACTCCTCTTCCGCATTGCCTCGGGAAACGTTTTTTCATCAGGTCACATCTTGCTGGCATCATCAAAACTCCAGGCTGCTGTCTTTTATGACTGTCAGCGCCAACCCCACCTGCTCATGTGGGAATCTGCAAGCAGGAATGATAGAAATAGTCAAGCTCTCAGCCTTTGGGCCTGGTCTGGGTTCAGCGTATTTGGGGGCAGTGTTGAAGAATTCAGGTGTGGCATTGTCACTGTCCCCTTCTGCCAATATCAGACTATCTCCTCAGATGTGTTAGGAACATGCAAAGTGTCCTCTTCCTCCTCTTTGTCACTTGAAGGCCAAGGCCAAATGCCATCTTAGTTCTCATTAGACCGAGATTCACCGCTCTTAGGCATGACAGAGAGTGAATGGAGAAGACTGAGCAGGCTGCGGATTGGGCGTCTGGCAGGCACCCCTTCAGCCACTCACTAATTTCTGACACTCTTGTCACCTTGGGCACTGAAGGCCAGATGGGAAAAGCACTTCAGACACAGCCTCGGTTTGCGGCTGTGCTGTGAATGCTTCAAGGCCACGGCACCCCTGGCCCACGCTGACCTCTGCTTTCATGCTGTCCGGGCCTTGCCAGGAAAAGAAGTTGGCATGCACTTCAAACTGGGGTGACTGGGAAGGGAGGGTTGGGGAGCAGTGTCGATGCCAAAAGACCCACAGGGGTCCATCAGCCATGGGGTTTGCTTGCGTAGGGTAGTTGTTTCCTTGGAGATTGCACGCCTGGGTTTGACTGTGTTTATCCGCGAGTGCGTTTGGGTCTGCGAGAAAGCGGATGGGGGCGGTGGAGGAATGAGTGAAGATAAGTTCTTCACATGGCTCAGCGTTCCCTGGAAATCTTTTAGAGAGGTCTTCTCTCTCATGATCTAACTTGAGTCTTCAACTGATGATGCATCTAACTACTAGCCTTAGAGCAAAAATGCAAGAATTGGCCAAAAATGACTTTCCAGTCTCTTCAAGTTGTTTCTGGATCTGGGTCTGCCAGCTGGGTGCTCTCGGGCAGCCGCTCGTGAGTGCGAGATCCATTTAGGAGGTGGCATGATCATGGAACACCTTAGGAAGAAAGTCCATGGGCCTTTCTGACCGGGAAACCATGTGGTTTGAACTCAAAGAAAAATAGATGCCCACCTGGGTTCGTTTTCCTACCATCTGACTCAACTGCCAGATGAAAACAAGGAAACTTTTTTTAACTAATATTTCACTCCTTAGACGTTCTCCTTGAGTTTCACCTCCTTAAACGCTTACCCGACTTGAGCGGGGGGACCTCTGCAGAGGAAACTAAGAAAAATGAACTAATCATTGGCTCCCTCTCCCAGCGAACGCCCTTGAGAAAATCCACCCGCCACAGCCGCAGCCCCTCACCTTCAACATCCTTCCTCTGTGCTGCCCGCTGCTCCAGGGGGAGGCTCCCAAGTGCCCCAAAGCCCCAGGACTTGGCTCATAGCTCAGCGAGGGCAGGACAGCACTGTCCTTTCCATAGAAACATCAATAAATTCTAACCCCAGCCACCCCGAGACCTACCTGCGTCCAGGGATCTCTGAAGAAAAAAAGTGACCCATTGATCAGAGCAGAGGGGAGGAAGCAGGCGTCTCCTGTAGCCCATGGAGGAAGAGGACATTTCCCAGTAGGACACTTTATAAGCCAGCCGGAGAGCTTTGCAAATGCAGAAGGAGTTGATTCATTTCCACTTCTAAAAAAACCTTTCCACAACTCCCTGGAAACTTAGTCCCTGGAGATGTTTAAAAAGGAGAACTGGTGAGGAAACAGTCCTTTTTCTGTAGGGAAAAGCCCCAAGCTGGCCTCCTGGGAGATGAAAACTTGAATGATCCCAAAGGCCTTTTAATTAGTGCGAAATCCTCTTGTCCTCCCAGGAAATCCTGCCCCGGACCTAACGGCACAGGCTCGATGACCTAGGAGGCAGTTGACTTTCCTGAGACCCACAGGGACGCTGTTCTCAAAGCACTTCCGTGTTGCACAGCCCGAACGACAGAGAAAACAGAAGGACGCAGGGGAGAACGGCTTCCCCAGAGAAGTTATGGGACGCTAATGACTCGGATTTGATATTCAGAATTCAGCAGTTGGCAAGTCTTTACCAAGTATTTAAAACCAAACAAGCCAAACCAAATCAATATTGTTGTTTCTAGATATTCCTTCTGTGGTTGAGTTAGTTTTACATCACTAACAATATTCTGGCACTGGCGGAGGCAGTTATGTGATCAGTTGTAAGCATTTAAAGGAGGGCATGGAGCTACAGATAGAAGGCACTTCTGTGGACTTCATTCAGGAATATCTTTTTGTTTCAACAGTAGGTTATCATATAACGCAACGGACTATTGACTTAGAGCTTTAGTGTCTGATGGCCAGATTATCAGAGTACTTTTAAATAACAGTAATATAACCTTCTGATTATTTTTTTTAAAGGAGATTTTCTTCTAGGTCCTTCAGCCTCCCTTGGTTTTGGCCATAACCTTGTCATAAACAGAGCAACTCGTCTCCTGGCAACAGTGTGATGAGGTCCTTAGTTGTCCCCAGAACCCACTCAGGGAGCACTGAGGGTCTGTGGTTTGCACTCCATACCCCAGAGTTAGAAGACAGGGGGTAACTCTTGTCCCTGGTCTTGAGTGAATATTGACGCCTCAAAGAGCATTTCAGTGGCACTGAAAGGGGATTTATTTGGGTTGAGATCCTGTTTTCTTTTGGATTTATTTCTCTCCCTTGACTGTCATGTCACTATTTTTTATGGGGCAGTGTAGCGGGAGGGAGGCGGAGGCAGAGCAACGTCAGGATGACTGTGTTGAATTTACCCGTCTACGCGGTACTGCCTCCCTCTCAGCTCGGCCCACAGAGAAGGTGTGGGATAAGATTTTAACAACTACAGAAGATGAGCTGGAGAAGTAAAATCTTGGCTGTTCCAGAGCATATCCTTCTATTTTGTGCCTCATATCCTGACAGAGGGAGTCAAATGCCTGACAATTCAGAATCACAGGCATGAGGATGACTATCTTATTTTAAACAAAGGGGTATAGCTGCCTGGCACCAAACTAATGAGCTGAAAAGTGAAAAAACACACTCCATCAGTTTATTTGGCCACACAGTCTCAGGCTAGTTTCAGCTTCCCAGGAAATGCCGCTGTCCTCGGTCTTCACTTCTGCTGGTGGAGCCAGCGAGGATCTTGATCTTTTCATCAGAAAAAGGCTCTGTCAAGAGTGAGGTTTCGTGGGCTGCGTTTCCTAGCGTTTGTCAAATGAAACAACAGAAGCTCTTCACGGCACTGTGCCCACTGGCCACTCTACAGACAGACAATACCACGCACCTTAGAACTGTCCCAAAATGGATCACAGCCTGGAATAGACCCCGAAGATCTAGGAGTCCCAGGAATCAGCAAGACCTGGACAAACAGAATTAAAAGGGAGGTAGAGTCAGGAAGGTACAGGTCTCTCTAGTAAGAGTTTTCCATCATGAGAAACCTGTGAGAGCCTGTGTCTAAAATTAAACTGGACTAGTGACAGCAGACCTCCAGTGGGCACTCCATGACTTACCTCTCTTCCCACTAGCCAGGAGCCATTTCAATAGCGGAGTGAATCAAGATGCTGGTGTCTCCCTCCTTGGAAAGATGAAGCATTAGCTCATGGTTAAAGCTGAGTTCATGATTCGCAAGGGATCACTTCCTTATTTTTTTATATGACATTAAAAAGAATCTTAAGCATTAGAGAAAGAAGTGTGCATGTGAAGCATCCTGATTCCGATGTTAGGGAAACAGACAGGGGTCACATCATTGGCCTTGGGGCCCTGTGTGCACACAAGGCTCATTGTCTTTTGTCCAATGCTCTTTAGCATTCAAACCAAACAACAGGGCCCTCCTCCTGATTGCATATTCCTCTCCCTTTGTCAATATTCTTCTCCCAGCTTAGTTTCAGGATATTTTATTTCAGAATTAGGTATGATCCAAAGTGTGTAGAATTTTGTTTAATATTACTTAAAGAAGTAGATCCAATGCTCCCCTCGTCAACCAAAAATAAGATGAAATATTGCCTCATGTAGGGTTTGGCCTAATCTGTGTTTCTATAAAAGCAATCTGTTTTTTGGCATAACATAGTTTCAAGGATCCACTTATCTAAGGTATTCTATGTAGAGTTAGAGATTTCACAAGACTGACTATGCATTTATTTAAAAGATAAAATATCCAGCTGATGTTTGAATTTGTCTTTTACTGACTACCTGGTTGTTCCATTTTATAAGCTGGGAAGTGAACTAATTTAGCAAAAGATGCCTAGCTTTTACAAAAGAACAAACATTTCATTTTATAAAGACACTCCAAATGGTGATTACTTGATTTTCTCAAGACCTTTAACTGTGGTGATAAAATAACAGGACTTGCTTTCAAGCCTTAATAAATGTAAATTGTCTTTTAATGAAGAGAATGCTGAGTGTTTTCACATGAATCTGAACCAGTTATAAATTTGTTTCCCAGTCTTGATTGATATTGACTGATTCAAATAAAGTTGGTTTATTTTCAAATATTACAAAAGTGATCATCAGATTTCTTATTTGACGTGGGGATTTCCTATGCTGTTTTAAATGATGTGTGAAATAGCTCTTTTTTTTCCAAATAAAGGGTATGCTGTTCTCCCATCATAAAAGAAAATACGTTCATCCTTAAAAATTGAAAGCAAAGAAAAAGAAAAAGAGGAAGAAGAAGAGAAGGAAAAGCAAAAACCTTGTGACCCAGCCATCCAAAACTAATTTTTATGTTAGCAAGGCTAAATTCTATCATAGTGCATGAGCTAGGTAAAAAAATATGTCGATGCTCCTTCATGTTCTCATTTCAATTTCCTATCTATATGGCCATTCCTGAGGTAGGCCAACAGTGACATTCCAAGTGTGATTGAAGGAGTACCTTAAAATACTGGTCTACCTACACCCAGTGGTCTCTCTCGGCCCTTGCTCTATCAGCATTCCCTCGCTCAGCACCGCATAATTGACTCTGGATTAAGGTCCTCAGAGTCCTCAGTAAGTTTTACCTGAGGTCAACATAACACCTGACAAGGACCTCTGTGAGCATTCACATTGCTAAAAGGTGCAAAGGTCTTCACGCTTTCCTGTGTCCTCCATGCTCTATCAGAGCATCTTCTCATTATCTTGGAAGGGATGAGACACCTGACTCAGATGGGGAAGGCAGCCTGTTGCTCAGAGCACGTGTAGGAGACGCTGTTGATGGTCATCTCTCCATTCCAACCACCCCCATCTTCCTCTGGCTGAGTTCTGATTGGGTCGGGACTCTCTGCCTCCCCACTCCTCCCTACTCTCCACCCTCTCACTCCCTCCCTTCCATCACTCTCTCCTCACCTTCCACTCCCTCCCCACCCTCACATGACTCACAGGAAAGTGGTTCCAACCCCAGTTACAGGGGGGAATCACAAATGGCTGTGCCCATCCTCCCAGCTACGGTAGGTGACAGACTGCTCTTGACCAGGTTTCACCCGGTATTATGAGGGGAGATTTATTCAGGAACTTCTAATAGAGATCCTCTTGTTCTTAAGAAAGTGACTCAAGTCAGTGCCTCTGGTGCTGCCTCTGGATATGGGTTTGAGGCCTGGCAGTGCTGCCACCCTCTGGAGCCCATGAGGCTCAAGCCCCAGGGCAAAGGCAGTACATTGCAAAATTCCACGAGAATGCAGAGGCTGGCTCCTTGATGGGACACCGACCTACTGAGTCAGCAAACCCTGAAAATGGTTTGAACTCTGCCTTCCCTGTTCTGTAGTACATCCTATATTGTTTGAGGGAGTCTTTTTGTTTGTTTATTATTATGAGCGGCCAAAGGTATCTTAAGTGGTGTATTAGCCAAGTTGGTTGCTGGTTTTTTTTTAAAGATTTTATTTTTCCTTTTTCCTCCCAAAGCCCCCCCAGTGCATAGGTGTGTATTTTTAGTTGTGGGTCCTTCCAGTTGTGGCACGTGGGACGCCGCCTCAGCATGGCTTGGTGAGCGGTGCCATGTCTGCGCCCAGGATTCGAACCAGCAAAACCCTGGGCCACCGAAGCGGATCATGTGAACTTAATCACTTGGCCACGGGGCTGGGGCTGGCCCCCGATGCTTCCTGTTTTTAATAGCCAGTTAGAGCATCAGATTGCTCAGCTGGGAGATGTTCCGTGTTTCCATTATTTGAAAGTCGAGGGGCTGCTGTACAGGCTGGCCCAGGGCTGGGGAGACGGAGACTTCATCTGTCTGCATCTTGGTTTCCTTAATTGTGCTATGATGAAACCAAGGGGTGTAACAGTGGCAATGCCTGTGTCTGGCATTGAGGAGAACTGAGTCCCGTTCCAGAGAAGCTTCCTAAAAGTGGACTTGGAAATGAGAACATCTCACTGTACACAAAGGTGTTGTGAGCTGTGTCTCTTTTATTTTACCTCTTGTAGCTTAGTTCCCCAGAGTCCCCAGTAAGTTTTGGCTTGTAGGGAACTGCCTGGGGTATCGGACTGGAGAGGCAGGAAGCTCAGGATCGAAAACAAGGAGAACAGAATTCTAATCCTAGGTCCATCACTAAGTGACTATGTGAACTTGAGCAAGGCCCCTTTCTGGGCCTCCGTTTCCTCAAGGGGGTTACTAAGGCCCCTTGTCTTGAGATGATGAGATCCCTGATGAAGAGTAGTGATTGATAATAAAGGGTTATTTCAAGTCGAATGACATTTCAACCAATCAGAACCTTCAATCTATTGGAAGGTCTCACTGGGGTCCTCTTTAAGAGAAAGAAGCTGATCACCAAAAAAATATATAGATATTAGGAATTAGGGGGGGGGGCTTCTTTTAAAGTAAATTTCAAGCTATCTTGGAATCAATTCACATCCATGTTAGTCTCTCACCTTTCCAGTCTACATTCAATGAATCTACATCTATATGCAATGAAAATGACCCTGGGGTCCTGAAATTTGGTTCATTAAGCTACAGTTATTTATATAGAAGGTAAAGCAGACTCAAATGTTGGAAAGATTTTCAAGAACAGGTATGGAAATCAAAAAAAGTTTGAGTTTAACCTCTTTTACCTAGACTATCTCAACATCCCAAACCTCCTTATCTCCACATTTACGTAGGACTTGGAGTCTATCTAGACCACACAAGACCACTAATACAAATATCATAATGGAGATGAGCATAGAGTCAAGCACTGGTCCACCTGTGGAGCAAGTCTTGGTTGCAGGCCATTTGTATCCACCTGGAATTGTCCCTGTGTGTTAGTCATTCCTCACCACCCTTTTTCTGATTAAAAACTAAGCTCCTTTAAGGGATAGAGTGTAAGTTATCCAATTTTTGTGCCATGCCTCCCCTTGTCTAGCACTCAGTCAATATTAGATGCTCACAAATATTTATTAGCAGTTGCCTGGAGAGGTCACGAGACAGTAGTCTCTACTTCTGGGCTCACCTGGGATCTCATTCTCCATTTCCCTGGAGTCCCTGACACTGGCTGCACCGTAATTCTGGAGTGATAAGAGAGAGTCGAGGGAAGAAACGGGTGTCTGTGTTAATTAAATATGCTTCCAAATATGCTTCTGAAGAATGGATCCTTCTAAAACAGGCTGTGCAGCATCTATCTGTCTGTCTGAAAAGATGGAAAGCTGCCTAATGCTTATGGGATCATGTGGTTGTGACTAGGTAATTATTTAGACAGTTCCTCAAGTTGGCCGCAAAAATTCTGCCTAGGTTGTTGGTTATTTTTAGAAATAGATTAGAAGCTTCGAGGTGAGGGTGACTCTGGGTACTGTAGTCCTGGATTTATCTGGCTAAATATGGGTTTAAAAATGCATCTTTTTTTCCAAATATATGCTCATTAGAGAAAATGTAGAAAATACAGATAAGCAAAAAAGAAGAGATTAGAGAACACCTGTAATCCTTCCACCCAGTGATAACCACTTTTAATTTGTAAATAATCATCTGCCTAGACTTTTTCTAGTGAAATAGAAATATGATAGTTTTTTAATAAAAGGAGAGCTATTATTGAGAACTGAAATTAACAGACTTTCCTGTCCCTATGATAAACAATTATGGGCAAAGAATATTTTCCTCTTTCTGTGCCAAACAATACTGGGACTAGACAAACATAACTTGCTGCTTGCTCCAGAAAATACTTGCTGACTTATCAAGACCAATAGCTTGCTCAGCAATATTTACTTAAGACCTCACCTTGCTGCGCCCACCAATCCAAAGCTACCATGTCATGAACTGCCCAATCCCAGCCAATTCCCTACCTGGTAAGACCTGCCTTATAATCTCTCAGCTCTGGCCCTAAAACCCTGTAAATATTCTCTCCCAACATCCTCTTCTGCTATACAACTGAGCCTCTGTCAGGGAGGTGTTCTTCTTTATTGAAATAAATCTAATAAACTTAGTTTTTCTATATCAACAAGTATTTCTAGTAGTTTTCTTCTTTTTGCTAATTGTCAGCTATCACTCTATGTACTGTTTTTAATGTTTCTTTTTTTACTCATATAGCATGAACATCTTCCATGTCCTTTTTCATCTATAACATCATTCTTATGTATCATAATCCATTTAGCCAGTTCTCTATTATTTGGTCTTTAGGGTGTTTCTAGTTTTTTACTCTTACAATCAATGCTGTAATGAAGTTCCAATGAGCTAGATTCTTCGTTATCTCTATCTCCCCCTTAGAATAAATCTATTCTGGAAGTGAAATCACTAAATTAAAAGGCATGGAAATTGTAAGGTTCCTGCTAGGTATTGCTAAATTTGCCTACAGATTGGTCCAAGTTACTTTCTTACCAGAAGAGTATGAGTGCTTATTTTCTTCCATTATTGCCAGTAACGGGTTGTATCATTTTTCAATTCTTCTCAATTTGATAAGTGAAATATACCTGACGGCTATCTATTTATCCACTTGTTGAGGATCTCTCCTAAGTGCACAGTTCCGTTTCTTTACTGTCTTTTGATTTTCTCCGTCATAGAGGGAAATGTGCTAGCTTCTGCCTCTGCAATTTAACTACTACAAATCCACGAAGCTGCCATATCATGGAATGAGTTGAGTATAAACTGGTTCTTATGGCAGTTATTGTTCTGTTTGGACTTCTTGGTTTATTTTTAAGTAGAAGAAAAAAATGTAGAATTCCTTCTTTAAATAAAACATGAGACAATTAAAAAAGAAAAAATTCCTGGGCCTGGCCTGGGGGCATAATGGTTAAGTTCACGTGCTCCATTTCGGTGGCCTGGGGTTCTCAGCTTCAGATCCCAGGTGTGGGCCTACACCCCACTCATCAAGCCATGCTGTGGCGGCATCCCACAAATAAAACAGAGGACGATTGGCACGGATGTTAGCTCAGGGCCAATCTTCCTCACAAAAAGACAAAAGAAAAAAATTCCTTATTTTAGGCCATATAAGGATTGCTATCCTACATCAAACCCAGTGTACCCCCTGCCAGTATAGTCTCAGGGGTATCAGGAACATATTAGGAGAAGGTGTGTGTGGTGTGTGGCTGGGGAGGGGCAGGACGTCTTCTCTGACATAGCTCTGGAAACATTAGTATTGGACTTATGAAGAGCTATTTTCTACCAGAAATTTTCACCAGAAACTCTCACAATTCATTAAGCTTTTGGCCTTCAGAGTAAGATCAGGCCTGTCCTTAGGGAAGATGAGTGTGGATAAAGTGAAGGGAGAGAAAAATGGCAAGGTGGCAGGCCCTGCACTGGGATTTGTGAAAGGGCGATAGGAAAGTGAAGAAGGAGAACCTGAAAGCCAAATCTGTATTTCCAGGGTAATGGTCTCCAAAGTGCTGTGGCCTCTAAAATAAGACCCAAGACAGGCAGATCTCCAGTCTTAAATCCTAGATTATTAATGGGGAAAGGAGACTTCATATTCACCTGGAACCAAAGGACCTCTGAACAACGGGAGTCTTCAGTCTTTCCCTTTTCCCCTATCCCATTCTCAGGCTCACACAACTCCTCGACCGTCATCTCTTATCGCAGTGTCAGTGATTCTCAGCAGAATTCTCAAAAACCTAAACCAAGATGGCACAACCTATCTGGGCCTTAATTTATCAAGATGCCACATCACCTGAAAATAAAAACTAGGGGAAAGGTGTTGAATGGGAAAGAGCATGAGACTAACTGAACCACTATGTAATAAAGACCACAACAGGCCCAAGTTCAACATACAAAAGAGACATGGAGCCCAAAAGCTATCATGTGGTTATTCAATTCTGGAAAAGGGAACTATATGAGGGTATTGAGGGGGCTAATGAAAGGAGCAGTTAAAATGTAAATTGCCCACTAGAGACTATTTTAAAATGCTTTCTTGCAGTACCTTGCAAGGAGCTCCAAAGTCAATAATAAAAGACCCAATAAATGCATCAAGGCAGAAAGCCAACTAGATAGTCAGCGGGACCACTTGACCCAGAGCTACACTGGGAGATGAAATGGAGAGAACACAGAGAGGCAGTTCTTTTTCTTTTTAACCCTGTAAAAATGAAGAAAGCCAACATGGACATCCTCACTTCCTCTTCTGAAAGACACCGTCATAAATATGCACTCAAACACAAATAGGCCTAATGGACTGAGGGCAACAGATGGCAGCAGAAAGCATCTCGAGGGGGAAGCCTCTGGATAAAATTCATGTTAAAAGATGAGACTAAGTTTCCATAAGAGGAGCTGTAAAATGCCCCAAATAGGCAAGAACCCAGCCCTCATTGCACTCACAGAACATTGATTCTCTGCGTTACTGGGCTAAGTCCACCGTGGCCAAACAGACCAGCCAAATGCTGGGCTTCCTCTGGTACAGCCATGGCCATGATACACAAAGCCTTGCACTTTTCCAGTGCAAAACCAGGGTGTGGTCACTTTCTGCAGTTCTGATGGCCATATCCCAAGGAATATTAATGGTGGTAACAGCCACCGCATTGAGTGCCTACCCTTGTGTCCTCAGGTGCTAAATAGTATGTATTTGCATTATCTGAAATTCTTACAACATTCCCATACACATGGGGAATCTGAGGCCCACAGCAGTTTAAGCAAGTTGCTCATGGTCAGAAGCCAGTAGCAGCTAGGATTTCAACCCAAAAGACTAACATCAAGTCTTAGAGGTGAGAAAGACAGACTGAAACAAAAAATAGTCTTCCTCAATCTGAAAGGCAGAGCCATAATATGATCAAACCCAAAGTAATGAGAAGTCTTGTGAGTTGACCACCAGGTAGAAGGGTGAACCACGTAACACACTGTATGGGAAACCGTGAAATAGCTAGAGTTAAAAATACAAATTGCTTAACGCTGTATCTTGGAGGCTGTTCTGTATGAGGACATAAACAGCATCCTCAGCTGTTTGCTTAAGAGGTCCACAGTCTTCATTGTATGGCTGTGCCTTTATTTATTGATTTATTTATAAACATTTTTAATTGAAAAAAACCCATGCACACAGTAAAAGAAAAATCGCATGGCTCAAAAGTCATTACAGTGAAAAGTAGGTGACCTTCCCATTGCAAACACTCTCTCCTTCCCAGAGGCCACCACTGTTAACAATTTCTCGTATTCCAGAAATTTTCCATGTGTACACACACACCCACACGTACATCCCATTGCACATGCATGTTCTTTTTTAATAAGAATACAGGATGTGTGGGTATATATACATGCATCATAGTTATTTTATCAAAAATGGGAGCGTGATGTTTTTTATGTTGCATTTTTTTACTTACATCTTGAAGAACTTTCCATAACAGTAGGTGTTTTACATACTTGGTAAAATCTTTATAGTGTTTCACTATTTGAATATAACTTAATTCACTTAACCAGCCTACGTTTAATAGACATTTAGGGCATTTCCAGTCCTTTGCTGTTGGAATAATGCTGCTTAACATCCCTGTAGGTATCTTTCAATGTGTGAGAAAATATTTGTAGGATAAGTTCCTGGTGGTATGATTATCAAATCCTGGGGATGTGTATTTAATTAATTCATTTTATTTTTTATTTTAAATAGGAAATACATTTGCATGGTTCAAAAATGAAAATATTATAACAAAATAAATATGGGAAAGTCTCACCTCTCTCCCTGTCCCTCATCATTATACTTCCTTCACCATCTGTAAGTAAAAACTTCATTAGTTTCTTGTGAACCTTTCCAGATTGTTCTTTGTTCAGATGCAAGAAAATGCAAATATTCTTATCTCCTTCTTTCTCACCCCAAAAGTACATATTATATATATTGTTCTGCATCATATGTTTTTTACCTAATGTATCCTAATGTATCACAGATCTTTCCATATAAATACATAGGGCTCATGCCCATTTTTTTTTTTATAGCTGTGTACTACTTTTTTACAGTTATAGATATTCCATAACTCAATTAGTCCCCTTTCGATGGACACTAAAGTTATTACCAAATTTTTGCTGTTGCAAACTGCTGTAATTAATAAATGTGTACATAGTTCATTTCACACTCATGTGAACAGATGCAGGAAAATGCATATAGCCTGCTACCATTTGTGTAAAAAATTAAGGGAAAATAGACTTATGTATCTGTGTTGGCTGACAAATTTGTAATAATTCCTTGGAAGGATAAACAAAAGACTAACAATAATGTGCTTTGCTGGGGAGGCTGGGGACTGAATGGGAGGGAACAAGATAGGAAGGAGGTTTTTCTCTGTACACCTTTGTGTGTTTTATTATTTGAATCATGTGGCTATGCTACAGCGCTATATACCTATTTTGAAAGTTATGGAATATGTGTCAAAATCTATTTATGACAGGTTCAGATGAACTCATAGGGATAATTTTTTTTTAAATAGGCTGTTCAGGGCATCTTTAGGCTCTTGAAGCAAAGTTATAAATGGCCATGATGCTTCTCTTCCAAATTCATCCATTGGTGCTCTCCTTGACTTGTAGCACAACCTTCAGCATCAATTTCCATGAATTTTCTTCCCCAGGTGGTAAATGTAAAATTTCTTGCATTATCCCCTTTTCCTGAAACTCTAGGAACATTAGAAATACCAGTTAACAGACCCTTCCTACAAATTCAGTTAAGAAATGTATGTGATAGAAAACGCGCTCTATCATATATAGATCAAACGTCAGGCGAAGAGACACCATGAGGCTGTGGGGAATCCCTGGGCAGCCTGGGTTTGCAAAGCCCTGTTCTCAGGTCCATGTGTGAAATGAAACCACACACTGCTCTGTGCTTCAAGCCCCATGATTCATTCCCCAGGGGTGAATCCTCTGAAGCTGCTCTCACTTCAGTCCTCTTCTCTCAACCACTACTTATGCGAACACCCAACAGTCTCCCACCGCTTGGACTTTCTGGAGATCTTAGGACCGCACAGTGTATTCTGGTGCTGCCTTGTTAGTGTTTCCTTAACCAGGCACCCTCTTCAACCAGTCTTACTAGGATCAGCAGGAGGCTTGGGGTAATTCAGTCCATTACGATTCATTGATCATGGGGCGGCCCTGGGGCCAAGTGGTTAAGTTCGCCTGCTTTGCTTTGGTGGCCCAGGGTTTCACTGGTTCAGATCCTAGGCAGACATGGCACCACTCATCTGGCCATCCTGAGGTGGCATCTCACATAGCACAACAGAGGCACTTACAACTAGAATCTACAACTATCACTGGGGGAGCTTTGGGGAGAGGAAGAAGAAAAAAAAAAAAGATTGGCAATATATGTTAGCTCAGGTGCCAATCTAAAAAATTAAACAAAATTTTTAAGATTCATTGATCATTCTTCTCTCTCCTCCCAATCCATTTTTCCCTCTCTCTCTTCTAAGAGAGCTTCCTGTGACAATTAGGTCCCCGTGGCTTTCCTTCTCCTTCTATATTTGCATTATAGTTTTATTACATGTCAGTTGATTATACACTATATTACATTATACCAGGTTATTTCTTTTTAGAATTAGAACATTAAAAAGCCATTGCCTCTTTTAGAGGGTGAACCCAAAGTTGAAGTGACAATAGATCCAAGACTCCACACATTATTGGTATTCATAGGATAAATCACGTGAATAGTAAATTTGTTTTTTCACACATTTGTGTGTTATGGGTTGAATTATGTCCCCCTAAAAGATATGTTGGAGTCTTAATCCCTGGTACTTCTGAATGTGACCATGTTTGGAGATAGAGTCTTTGAAAATGTAACCAGGTTGAGATCAGGTCACACTCAATTAGGGTGGGCTCTAATCCAATGTGCCTGGCGTCCTCATAAGAAGCTGAAAATTTGAACACAGAGAGACACAGAGGGAACGTGGTCATGTGAAGACAGAGACTGAGACTAGAGTTACATTCCCACAAGGCAAGGAACACCTGGAGCCACGAGAGGCTGGATGAGACAAGGAAGGATTCTCCCCTGAAGGCTCTGGAAAGCATACCCCTTACCAACACTTTGGTTGTGGGCTTCCGGCCTCCAGAACTGTGAGAGAACAGATTTCTGTTGTTGTAAGTCGCTGATTGTGGTCCTTCGTTACAGAAGCCCTAGGAAACTAATACCCCATGTAGTCATTCATTTCTAAAAATGTCCTGCATGCGACCCTTCCTAGATCTGTTTCCACATATTCCTAGCCAAAATGCAATGTCACTCCAACATCTTCAGAGAGGCCGTCCACTGCATCAAAGGTGGGATTTCAGCATCCCATGCCCTGAAGTCTGAGAGCAAGTGGCCTGTTTTTGCCCCCTCCTGGGCATCCTTGAGAGCCTCTGCACGGAACGGGACAGGTGATGTCCCGCCCAGGAAGGAGTGCGCAGGAAAGCAGAGGTCTGGCTCCACGTCATTCCTCTGCACATCATCCCACATCCAAAAGGCTCCCCAACTGTCTTGTCCTGGCTCCAGGCATTTGGAAAACATGTCTTCCTTTGCTTCCCTCCACCTCATCGTGCAAGGAGCCAGCCACCAGCTTTGTCCACTCGAAAAGCCTTCATGCTCTGCAGTGACGAGAAAAGGGCAGAAAAGGCCGATTTTCAAAGCCATTTGCCTGAAGAGCCCCTGGAGGACTTATTTGGCAGGTTCTTCCTTCAGATTTCCTTTCAGGGGATCACAGATTTGGCAGGGAGGCACTTGGCTACTCCTCAAAGAACACAAATCAAAACGCCCTGTTCTCTGCCCCGTAATTATGTTATCCCGTTACTCCTCGAGCTAGTGATAAAAGGAAATCTACTGAGTGGGTGCTCGACAGGTGGCCTAAAGAGGTTTAAATTGCCACTTGAAGCTGGGCTGATGAAAGGGGTCTGTGCAGGTGTGACTTAGGCAGACAAGGACAGGACACACTTATTCAGCGTGGGGCCACTCAGAGCACACCCAATGGTGGAGGGTTAGGTGAGTGTCTTCCCTGTGGTTCACCTTCGGTTACTGACCCAGATGCCTGGTCAGTGTCAGGACTGTGGGTTTCCCCTGGGAGAGGTGGTAAGGATTCTGCTTCCTCTTGCCTCGTGGGACTGGCCGAGACCACAGACCAACCCATTTCAGGACCTACTCTGAGGAGACCCAGAGGTCTCTCTTACAGAAGTGTTAGAACGTTAATGGGCTCTGCTCATTTGGGATTTAATCTCTCAGATCCTATTCTAGCCAATTGGTCCCACTCTTTAGCATCCATCTACAGTTATGTTCCCCTGCTTTCATCCCTTGGGGATTTTCTGAAGAAGTTCCCGTGCCACATTGGTTACTTTAGCCGGGGAGCTCTGCTTCCTCATTAAGTTCATATTTTTATTATATTTTCAGAATTTTCGCAGCCTCCCATTCCTCTTGGGCCATCTCACACTTGAAGCATCTTGACATGGCACCATATTTACTTTTCTCTGAACTTCTTCAATATCTTACTAAAGCCTCTACAGGCATCCCCAAGGGCACACTGTCCCCTTAGCTTTAGGAGCTCTTGGAGGACAGGGACACTTTCTCCCTGGGTTTCCATGACTTTCATTTCATCAACCATCCTTTTGCTTGAAACTAGATTCAGAGGATGTCCAGAGAGTTCCGCATCCCCTCATCTTTTCCTGTCAGATTTGTATCCACAACAGAGAAGTGTCTTCCACACGCCTCCACTTTGGGGGACTGACTATTCCCCACCCTTTCAATCACATCTGTTTCTTTGAGGAAACAAATGATGTTCTGTTGACATCATGGGCACAATATGACTAAAATATTTAGAGAAGGGTAATCCTTGAGTCAGGTAACGGGCAGGGGTGAAGTGGGGATGCTCTCAATTCGATTTCTCGATGGAATTGTTTTTGTTTCCTTACTCTTACTGAAAATGTTGGGATTTTTAAAATTTATTTCAGGAGAAACACTGCATTTTTCATGTACTTTTGGTAGTTTATCACATTTTGGGCAGTTACAAATCATTATTTACCTCTGGAGAGAGGAAAGACTAAGGAGTACATGATCCCCAAAATGCCCCCTCTGCCAAAAATTGTGGTTGCCATAGGTCAGCCTTAAATCTCATTCCTCATACACAAGGCCATCTTCTCTTTCTATCGGGCATTGGGATCCATATATATTAGAAAAAGTAGTCTAACTGCTATAACCAATAATCACCAACAATCAGTGACAAGATTGACTTCTCACTTGAGTCACAGCCCAGCCCAGCCCACTTGAGTGACTGACTCCTCAGCGGTCTCAATGATATTGCATTCCCCTTTGCCAGAGACTCAATTTCTCAGGCTTCCCTGTGCTGGGGTGGCCATGTGACCCGGTCAACGAGACAGAAGGTGAGTCTTTGGGGCTGCCTAGGAGAATGGTCTCCCATGGTAAAAGGAAAGCATTTTTCTCCTGCCTCCTTCCAGGTCCTGCTGGGGATCTGGTGTCGGCATGTAAGACTTCCTTGCTAGATAATTTCAATTCTAGACCGTCTCCTGCCTCCAATCTCTCTTCTCCCACTCCTGCTTTTACACTGTAGTCAGTTGTCTCATAAAAACACCAGTCTGATCATACCACTTCTTTCGGTAAAGAAGCCAGGCTTCCCTTCCCCATAGGATACTTCCGAATGCCTTCACTGAAGGATCAAGTGTATCATCCATGAGAAATACACTGGTTCTGTGGCAGCCATGTATTGACATGGGCCAAGAAGCACGTGGATGAAAAGCCAACATGCTGAGGACTAGCCAAACAGAGGGACGCAGGGAGCCTAGGCTGCTGGAGCGTCACTGAGCTCCTGAGCCAGTTCTAGACCCTCTCCTTACGGACCTCCAGACGCCTTCTTATGGGAGATAATTAAGTCTCCTCTTTTTGTTGTTGTTGGTGTTATCTGCTGAGTTAGACCCTTCATGGTCTGGTCCCAACCTAACTAGTCGGCCTCAGTTTCCTCCCTTCATCACGATGCATCTTGCCCTCCAGCCAGTACAAGTTACTTAAACATTCTCGTGCCTTTTCCTCTTTATCTATGCTCCTTTTCCTGCCTACAATGCTCTCCTTCTGCTTCTGTTCCAGGCACATAGATATTCATACCCCTCCTTCTAGATCCGGTTCTGACGGGTTCCTCCTCCATGAAGCCTTCACTGCCTTCCTCCAGGAGTGCTCGGTGTCCTTTGGTGCACTTTGGTCCTCCACAGTGACAAGCCAAGTACACATTCTACCCTGACTATTTGTTAACATTCCATCTTCTCCCTGATTAGGAGCCACTTGAGGTCAGGGCAGTGTTTTCCTTATTTCTGAGTTCCCGGGACAGTACACTATATTTATTACACTACATGCTATTGTTAAATTGTAGTATATTTATTGAACTCTATTCATTAAGTACACTATAAGTACTTAATCAATGTTTCTTGATCACTCACTTGGTAAAGACTTTCTTCTCGGCGATGACGCCCCTTGCCAGGAGCCCATCCCATGGTAACCATAGCTCGAATCTCTCCTCTTAGGCTTTCTTCTCCCCACGTGTTCCAGCTCCATGTTGTCTCATGAATTCCTGGAATGTTAGAGTTGGAAGAGACTTTAGAGTTTTCCTAAGGTTTATTACAGCAATAGCTATTGAGTGAAATAAAGGATTCCAGAAACAAATATACTTGGGAAGCATTGAGTTAAACAAAATTTAAACAAGTCCTTCACTGCAGAACTTCTCAGAGCCCATAATATGCTAATATGTGCTGGAAATTTCTGAGAAAGGAATATGGTGACACTTCTCAGTGCCTCCTCTGACCCCCACTGTGGAAGCCTTTTCTCTCAAAGCATTCCCTTGGACTCAGCTCTGTAGAACACACTGTGGGAGACTCTCACCCAGGACAAGCCCCTCAGTCTACAGGTGAGAATTCACTTCCTTGGGTCAGAGAGCCGAGCCATCAGTGAGGCTGCCTGCCTCCTGGCTCAGAGTCTCTCCATCTCCCTCTGGCTCCATCTTGATTTTCTGCACCACTTTCTGGCCACACCACTAATTTAGCACTTTGCTTGGTTGGTCATGTATGCACTTATGTCTAGAACTAAATTATAACTTTCTGAAAGTGAGGGGCCATTTCAACCCTTTCTAACCTCCTTCTCACTCTGCATAGAGCCAGCCCTGAGGTCAATATACTCTTACTGAAGAGTGAATGGTGAGTGAAGGAGTGAGAGAGGTAAAAGTTTATCGCAGTGTTCTGAGAAGTGGTCACATATCTTTTTGGGGACTAGGATAGATGCATCATTATTCTATGTGCCACTAAAAACGGAAATGCTTTCCGTGACCTCACCACAATACTTTCTCATCATCAGTTATAAGCAATATCCTAATTTCAGGGGCATTGAAACAAAAACAAATGTGTACCTTAAAATTAATGAAATACAGCAATGACACTTAAAGTAAAACTCAGTTCTACGGTTAACCTTATTCCGCTAGAAACTCATTTCAAAATTGCCAAAGGACTCAGTGGGAGAGGAGGGGGCAAGGAGTGGGCAGGGGGGAAAGGCCTGGAGTCACAGGGGTAAAGAAGAGCAGCTAAGAGAATTCTGCCAAGGGCCAAAGTTCTGAGTGCCTTGAGGTTTTCGAGGGCGGTGGCCATTGCTGTTGGGTGGGCTCCAGCTGAAACCCAACAGGCAGGGCACACAAATGGCATCAATTAATCTGAGATTGGTAATGACATGTTTGTTTTGGATTGAAGGAATGCCATTGTGGCTTCAATGCAGTGGTTGGGTTGTTGTGGATGGAGGGTGGGGAAATTTGTGTCCTGGACACGGTCATGCCATGGCTGTTGGGAGCCATCCAAAAGGGTTCCAGGGTGGTTTTGGTAGCTGGGAGCTTCTTAGGTAGTTGGGAGTCTCTGGATAAAAGCATTTTCTCAAAGAACCTCCAAGAAAAGCAGCAGTGGTGCATTCTGCACCTGTGACCAGAGGCTAACTCTCACCTGCCGATGGCCATGAGGCATTTCCAAGGGGCCTGCGTGGTTGGTTGGCAGGAATGGCAATGCTCTCGAGTTGATCGGCACTTCTTCACATTTTTTTTTTTTTTTGGAAGGCTTCATTCTCTGACTCTGTAAACACTGGGGCCAGGGGAAGTCATTTCCCCACTGTCAGAATACGGTCCAAATTCACAAGTTTGACATTTCAAACCAGTCCCATGCCCTTGGTGGTCAGGTTGGTTTTCCTTTGGCCAAACACAACCTTCTGCAGTTGGAGAGGGCAGGCTGGGGTGGAAGGGCACTCACTGGGCTTATTCAAAAGGGCACCAAAGTCTTCTGGAAGAGAAAATAGCTCTTTCCAGAGAGATTTTCATGATTAAGTGCAAATGAATCTGAAACACATGGATCAAATTTCCCTGAAATTACACACAGTTTTAAAAATTAAGGGGGAAAGAGAATGGTTTTTCTGGTAACCCCAAAACATCTGAAGAAGAAACACACACTCTCGTGCACACAAAAAGAAACCCAACGATGGTGTCTGAGGCCTCCTATAAATGCAAGATCCAGCTGAGCTTGTCCTTCCTTGGTGAGTATGACTGAGGTCTCTCCTCTCATCAGAAAACGGGAGAATCTGCAGCTGGGAGCCGTTCTCAGCTGAGATGCACTGCAATTTTGAAGAGGGAGGCAGGGCAGCTGGGGAAAAAGCCCATTTTCTGTCGGTTAAGCCTCTCCATTAGTTACCTTTACCTTTATGAATGCTGTTAAGATTTGGGCTTTAACATACATAACTTTAAATCAGTAATATCCTTCATGGTTCTATGATTTGTTGGCTCCATATGTAACCTCTTGGCCCATTAAATTGGCTCCAACTCAAATCCTGTGGTTCCCTTACTTTCAGCTTTCCTTTTGCTGGGACGGGGCATGGAGTGGAGGAGGGCGCAGGCAGAAGAAATGAGAGGAAGGTAGAGAAAGGAGAAAAAGCGGAATGCTTTCTACTGAAATTTCTAAATGTGGAACTCATTGTCTGTCCTGGCTTTGAGGCAGAATGAAAAACTAAGAGTTTAAATATTTGTTGAAGTCTGGATTTCTCCCTGCACCCGTCCCCCCACCCCTTCTTGTAAAATTAAAGCTGAAGCTAGCAGTTCACATCTAGCTCTTGAAATGTCACCAGCAACACTGCTATTATTCTGATTTTCTGGGCTACGCCCGTCGGTTCCCTGCTGCAGCTCAATTAAGCTAACTCCGCTTCTCGCGGATCTGGCCTGACAGCTGCATTGAATTTGGGTTCATTGGGTGATTTATCGGGCCTGCTGATGTACAGCCGCATGATTTAGGAGTGCAAAAAATCCTGGAATGCACCAAAAAGCAATATAGGCATTATTATTAATAATAATAATAAAGATAAATGTCAGCCCCAGGTGACTCTGGTGGCCCTTGCCACTCCATTTAACATTTTAACGGTGGCATGTGGCCCCTGCGTGGCACTTGGTTCTGTCTGGTGCCTTCAAGGAGGCTAAGAAAAGGTTATTTGTCAAATGCTGGGTTGGAGTTCGAGGGGGTATTTTTAAAGCTCTAGGTCAGACCAGCCCAGCTGCATTCCTGTCCCTGTCATTGAAGGAGCTGAACTTTGTCACATTATTAAGCTGTCAGCAACGCCAGGGCGTTGTTTAGATTTCTGGTGGGAACTCCTCACACATGCTCCAGGGCTCCATGGGGATTTTATCAACACCATTGTAAAACATGCACAAATGAACTGTGCTGGAATTGCCCTGGGAAGCCCAAGCTCCCTCGGCCTCATCAGGCAGGAATGGAAATACCAGAGGCGGGCTCTTGTGCCACCCACACGCACCCTCCCCAGTGCCCTCTGCACACACCCACGGCGCGGCAGGTCCTTTTGCTCTGCCGTGTCACTTCCCCCTCAGTGTTGGTGGCTGAGAATCCTGCGTTGGCCCCATCCAGACTGGACGCTGAGAAGCTCTGAGTTCAGATTCAGGCAGAGCTGATGTGGCCCTAAGGGCCTGTGGTTGAAGTCCAAGTTCAGTCCTTCAGCCTCCTCGTTTATCCCTTTCCCCCCACAGTCCAGTTCCTCCCTTACCTCTGAGAGCCAAACGTTCTCGTATTGTTAGTCTTCCAGGCTGGGAGCTGGGAAACTCTGGATACAAATTAGAGAAGTTGAACTGTCAAGAATTATGGGGTGCACTGTCTCCGTAAGGAAGGGCGGTGTTCAAAGGGCACTGGCATCAAGAACCGGGCTTCAGATTTTAGCTCTTAGCAACAAGACTCCAGGGAAGGGATTCAGGGCTGGGGGTTTCCAGCAGCCCTCACATCACACCACTGCATGCAGCCCACACTTCATGCCACGTGGAGCTGCCTCCAAACAGTGTGTGGGGAGGGGGGCGGGGGCAGACTTGAGTGGTAATGGGACACCGACAATGTGTCCAGGACCCCTCAGGTCTTTGAAAATATAGGTAGGAAAGCTGCCATCCCACCACAGCCAGCCCCACCGCTGGAAGGAAAGAGGTGAGCCCCAGGACAGCCTGGAACCCTGGACCTGTCCAAATATCAAGCTGGCCTTGAGCAGTGTGAAAAAAACTCTGTCCCCCACTGGCTCTGTGACCTCGGGCCACGACCATCTGTACAGCGCATAGAACAGCAGCATGTGCCTTGTAGGCTGACATGAGGACCAGGCAGGATAACACAAATAATGCTGAGTCTACTCCTGAAGGTGGTAGGCAGCTCTGCCACTCTCTTCTCTAAAGAAAGCAGAATCGGAGCCTGGGTACTCCTCGGCACTCCGGGCTCTTTCTGCTCTGACCTGTGGCTGCTCCGGGTTCTGGGCCTGGCTGTGCCACTAACCAGCTGTGTGAACTTGGGAGATGCACTCCACCCCCTGGCCAGTAAGGAAGGTGCGCTAATGACTCAGGTCTCCTCTAACTTCTGTGAGTCTTTCTCAACTTGCGTGATCAAAAACAGAGCAAAGGAGTCAGAGCCACTGTTCAGAATCCAGGGGCTGGACAGGGCTGAAGCAATGTAGGCAGTGACACTTAACCCAATTGAGCGACCCACACCTAAGTAAAAACACATGGCTGCTTCCCCTCTCCGTTCCAGGGCACTCCACATGTGGGTGGTCCCCACAGGGAAGTGGAAAATATCGTGTACCTGCTAAGAGGATTTTTTCCATATAAGAAGAGCCCCAGATCTTTCTCCAGACCTCCCACTGCCAACAATTTGGTCCATCACCCTGCAAAGAACTCCTTAGGGATGGGAAACTTCTCCTAACAAAGCCCCTGTTACCGCCATGGGGAGCTGGCTAGCAACCTCATTAAATCGGGTCCATCCAGGTCTTCAGATGGATGCTGTGGGCACAGCAGGTGGAAGCCACAGGCCTCTCCCAAGACACATAAGGCATTACAATTTCTCCTCCTTCAGAGTTTATGGGGGTATATATTTTTAATAACAATCACAGATGCTATCATTTCTGTTAACAAGCACAGCCAGCGGAAAGGCAAGTTGTCACCCTTGGGCACAAGACACCGGGATACTGGCACAGGACACTGACATGTCATGGCTCAGAGTCAGGATTTAGATTGAGGGAACCAGAACCCAGTTCTGCCATCATGTAGCCCTCAGCAATCCACTTCCAGTCACTGCACTGCCTCCTCCATTCAGAAGGGGAAGAATGGCGATTGAACCTCTTCTCCCTACTCCTCAAAGGGCTCTGGGGATTAAGAACAAGTGGAAATGGGATTTTAACAAGGCCAATCTCCAAGAAGATTAAATAAGACAGCATGCCTAAAGTTCTTGATACAGAGGCAGGCATGCTGTAAGAGCTCATAATTATTTGCTATTATCATCATTGTCGATCTGTCTACCTTCTAGATGAGTTAGTGCTAGATGCTGAGCTGGATGCCATGAAAATATTTCATTTAATCCTCACAACTTGAAGGGGACAATATTATTTTGCACATTTTACAGATGAGCAAACTGAGGCTCAAGAGGATGGTTTCTCTCAGGTCCTCTAGTCGGGGCAGAGATTCATACCCAGGATCTCTAACTCCAAAGCTGGTGATCTTTCGTTTCTAACTAAATGAAATCATGTGCGTGGAAGCACAATCCTGTCAATAACTCTTATTAATATTATTTCACTAAAGACCCTGGCTTCCTGTATAATCTCTATCAATTAGGATTTGTTTGGCTGCATGCAACTGGACACTCAGCTATCAGTGGTCCGGATGATAAAGGCATTACCTTATCTTACATATAAACGCAAGAATGGAGGAAAGTGGTTCTAGGTCCAGTAGCTCTGTGAAGTTAGAACGCTGAGGAGTTCCATGGATTCTATAAGAATAGAATTCTAGCAGTTCTATGGAATCATTTTCATGATTCTCTAGTCTTCCCCTCATTGCTGCAAGATGGCTGCCAAAGGCCCAAACATCACGTCTTCACACCACAGCATCCCAAGGAGGAAGGAAGGGAGGAGTCAGAAAAGTTTTTTCTCATGCATCTCCCTTTTTTAATTATAGACAAAAATCTTTTCCAGTGGGCCCTAGCAGAGTTCTACTTATGTTTTATTGGCTGAATTGAGTCACTGGTTAAGGGGAAGACAGTGGCTATAATTAAAGCAGAACAATCATATGCATCCCCGGGGATTGCAAGAAGAAAATTGGAGTTCTGGTTAGTAAGGGGGAAGGGGAAATGCTGTTGGGGAGTTAACAATTCCTCTACACGGTATTCAAGCCCCGGCTCCTGTCCCCACCTCATAGCCCACTCTCCCTCTGCAGCCCCACCTTTCATTGCTCTCCCATTGGACCTTGCTCTGGGCAGCCAGTCTCCTCATTACCTGACCCATAAGCCACCCTCAGGCCTACTTCCCTGGTTCGTCTCTTGGGGTTGCCTCTGTTTACAATATCTTTCTCTCATGTCTTTTGCCACTGATATTCCATAATAAAGGACAGTCGTAACTCGTACTCATGCCCAATAAGTGCAGTCTGCACCAGTATTGCTTTTTGGTAAACTTGGGAACACTTACAATTTGAAAGAGAGTTGGTCTAGCATGGTAGTTAAAACAGGGAGCCACCCTGTCAATATTTGAATCCTGCCTATACTATCTACTAGTATAGTGGTAAACCTGTGTGACCTTGGACAAGTCACTTGGTCTTTCTGGGCCTCAGTTTCCTCATCTGTAAAATGAAATTAGGAATGGCACCTACTTCATGGGATTGTTCTAAGGGCTAAAGGGGTTCATGCAGAACAGCTTCGGAGCAGTGTCTGACAATGGGAAATGCCACTGGTGTACTCTCCCTTTATTACTAAACTATCCCTTTCATTACTTAAATCCTAGATCATAGGACTGAAGGAAAATATCTAAATCAGTCAATTCATATGGAAGTTATGAATATTGAGATGTAGAGAGTTGAAAAACTGACTTTTTCAGAGTCACAAGGGCAATTACATACTGTTGTTAATGATATATGGACATTTTGATGTCAAAGATCCTCTTTGGGAAACTTTGAAAAATGTTTCTGAGCCTTCAGATCAGGGTTTCTCAAAATCTGGGACTTCATTACCACCATCAGAGTCCCCTGGGAGCTTGCTAAAAATTATAATTCCTGGACCCCATTTCAGATTCCGTGAAACAAGCTCTCAATGAGTAAGGCTCAAATCTGCTATTTGAACAAACTTCCCAGATGATTTATGGACGAAAGATTGGTTCCCACTGCTGGAGGGGTTGGCATCTCTTTCTGCCATATGGTTCACATGGACAAGCCCTAGGACGGGGAGAAGCACATCTCTAAGGACCAAGGCAGAACTCCATGGAGACATAAAAGTAGTCTTAGGAAGGCACAGGATAAGGATCTCTTGGGTCTGGTTCTGTCATTGTCGGTCAGAACCATATAGGATTTTAGAGACTGAGAAGTTTGGCCAATGCTATGAATTTTCATGAAGGAGTCACGTTGCAGAAGGAGACAAGATGGGAAGAAGCAACTCTCCAAGGCCTGGCCTATCCCTCAGCTCTCAATCTTTGGAATTTTTCCCAGTGATAATTCCTTTTAAAATGTCACTGGCGGGGCGCAGCCCTGTGGCCAAGTGGTTAAGTTTGTGCGCTCCACTTCAGCGGCCCAGGGCTTCACCGGTTCTAATCCTGGGCTGGGACATGGCACCGCTCATCAAGCCATGCTGAGGCGGCATCCCACATGCCACAACTAGAAGGACCTACAACTAAAAATACACAACTATGTACCGGGGGGCTTTGGGGAGAAAAAGGAAAAATAAAATCTTTAAAAAAAAATGTCATTGGGAAAGTCTGACAACTTGGAAAATGGGATAAGAGACCCCTGCATTAGTTTTCTATTGCTACATAACAGGTCACCACAAACTTAGCAGCTTAAAACAACACACATTGATTATCTCACAGCTCCTGTGGGTCAGAAGTCTGGGCACAGTCTAGCTGGAGCCTCTGCCACAGGATCTCTCACAAGGCTGCAATCAAGATGTCATCTGGGGCTGAGGTCTAATCTAAAGTTATGACTGGGGAAGAATCTGCTTCCAGGCTTACACGGTTGTTGGCAGCATTCAGCTCCTTACAAGTTGTTGGGTTGAGAAGGTACTTTCTTTTTGGCTATTACATGGAAGCTGCTCTCAGTTCCTGGCCATATGGGCCTCTTCAACGTGGCGACTCACTTCATCAAAGCTAGAAGGAAGTGACAAAAGTGCTTTTGTAACCTAATAATAGAAGTGTAACTTGACCACATAACCAAACCAACATTGCCATATTCTATTGGCTAGAAGCAAGAGAAGCTACTCAAGAGAAGGGGATTACACAAGGCCATGAATACCAGGACATGGGGATCAATGGGAACCTCCATATTGAAAATGTTCTCTCTCAACCAAAGTGGTTGAAACCATTGAAGAGAACTGTGGAAGATGTAAATACATTACGTGGGCAGGATTATATTAATCCATATACATCACCTCTTGAATTATTTTATTATATTAGCTAGTCACCTCATATTTATTCCTGAAATACTATTGATGATTGACTAGAGGTAGGTGTTTCCAGGAATACTAGATGTATAAAACAGGGGACTGCCCTCAAGAGGATTTTAGTCCAAAAGGAGAGACAAATTATTGTAATATCTGCTGTTAAATTCCTATTGCCAAAGTCCTCACTCTGAAGCTACCTCTGGGAGGGAGAGCACAGGATCTCCTAAAGGCTCCTATTAAATGCAAAACTAGTATCCCAGGAGAGAGAATGCAAGTGATGCATTATATTTCAGCAGGATTTGGCTGAGAGTCACAGAACAGGTGTAAGTAGAAACACAAACTCAGACATGGTAGCAGGCTGGTGGGGGCAATGCTGTCCAGCTCTTGGTGAGCTGTAGAAGGACCACTCCATGACAGAGAGGGAGCTGTGGCAGAAAGTGCTGGAAGGGCATAGGCAGGCAGTACCAAATGGACATTCTTCACCAATACTTCTGTCAGGGGTGGATTTAGGTTTCGGCCAACAAAACGTTAGCAAAGAAAGGTGCTTGGTAAAATAACAACTCCTTTAGCCAACATCCCCACCTCCAAACAATATTAATGCAAGAGGAAGTATAAAAGGAGGGTCATTAATTGATTTTATGCATCCAACAAGTAGTTATTAAATGTTTTCTATGTGAAAAGCTTTGGATCTGTTTTTGCTTCTGTGCAACTTGTGGGACCACAAGCAAGATAACTCCACGCCCCCCTTGTAATACATGGGGAGAATCATTCTACAGCTCACACGGGAACCCTGCCAAGCAGGATAAAATATGGCCTCAATCCTCCTTTCATGGAGCACTCTGAGAGAGAACAATGAGAGAAGCCAGGCTGACATTTATAAAGCGGGAGCCTCAAGTGAGAAGTGCTTCTTGGAAAGAGAGAGGCCGAGAGGTTTGGAAACAGCGTTTGATAACAATGCTGAAGAGACTGCTTCTTTGGGGGATTTAAACACGTTCCCTGAACTCTCATTGGTGTGGGAAATGCTAGGATGCAGAGATGAACAAACCAGCCATACTTGCCTCCCAGGGACAGGACTCCAGGCTCACTGTGGGCCAGGGAGGTGGGAGCAACGGGTCTCTAGCTGAGGCTCCTGAGCAGAGTCAACTGCTTTATGATCTCAAAAATCACAGTTGGAGCAAGAGAGGAGAGGATGTTTGCCCTGAGCCACCTAATTCTTCTTCTATTTTAAGTAGCTAAATTTCTTTAGTAACACTACAAGGCATCTATCCCATATCCAATCATTTTTTAACTTGGTCTACATCGGTCCCTCAAACTCATGAGAGCTCATGGAAACCCCTCATGGGCATAAAGAGTGCCCAACCAGTGTCTTTGCTCTACACCAGCCTCCCAAGCTTGGGGCCATTCTCTTTGGTTTTCAAGGGCTCTTGAAATTCAGCTCACACTGTGGAGCCAGCATGGTGGAAATGCTTAAAGATGGACAGCTGTACCTCTGGCATTCAGAGCTTCTTGAGAATTGCATCTAGAATGGACATTAATCCCAAGTGCTCTGGAGGGGAAAATTTGAAACCTCAGCAGAGTTTAGAAACCTTGAGACTCTCATTACAATACAAAAATCGGGACCCAAGGAGGTGAGAAAGTGTTTTTCTATTAGCGGCAGAACAAGGTGTCTCTCTTGGGACGAATACCACCATCTTATGGAGATGCTGAGTGACGAAAATGTGTGGGGGTGGGCGGAGAGACACAATCTTACTTGGTGTGCGTGTGTGGGGGGGTCTCTTCCTGAGACTGTGCTCATGATTTTCCTTTATTTTTTAGTTTCTCTCTTGGCTTTAATATTTGTGATCTTTACACTGTCAGAGAACAAAGACATTTATAACGCATGTCACAATTTACTGTGCTGAGTTTATGTGATATTATGATTTGTTTTCTTTCACATTTCTAACATTCAGCTCCCTCACCCCAATAGTTTTCCTTCTGGAACATGAGGACACCACATTAAAAATTGTCAGAGTGGCATGCTACAATACATGGGTACTGGGAGGGAGAATGGAGGGTAAGATGAAAAGATGATATACACCCACTTCAAGTCCGCCATGCTACCTTGAAGCTATACTTATGACCTGGAGCAAATCTACCAGATTTGTAGAAAAGTTACTAGAAAATGAGGAATCTCTGAATTTTAGAATAACAAGCAACTTGGAGATCCTCTGCTACAATCCATTCATCTCAGAAACCTAGAAAGGGTAGGTAAGTTGCCCATGTGACAAGAAACAGGGAGCAAAATTAAGATACAATACCAGGGGTGTCCAGCTCCCAAGCCTGGATTTCTTCCCCATGCTGGGCCGCCCCTGGGAAGCTCAGACATTGATGCCATTGAGAGATCCAAACATCAAACACATTTCTTCTCAGGCCTTTCGAAAAGACCACTTTCTCCAGTGGGTAGTATGTCCCAGCTCCTGTTGTGTCTCTTCTCTGGTGTCCACCCCATAGGCCCAGCCATCTCCTGGGCCCCAGTAGACAAGAAGATGCTTGTCCAGTTGAATTGAATCCTTTGGCGGTGGAGTACCCATCCCTCGCTCTGTAGTAGCTTTCCCTATGGTAATCCTATGACAACTTCTTATAACACAAAGAAGTTATACTTCTTATACACAAACAGAAACTAACAATAGTTAACAATAAGAATCTCAACTGAAGGAAATGTGGGTATTTAAAAAGCAAAGAGTATATTTTAGTTCGAAGAGCCGAGCTGATCTGGAAATAATCTGGTTTCGATATGCCTCTAGTGTAACCCTTCGAACATAAGACCCTTGCAGGACTCACTATCTCTAATTTCTTTTGTTGCAATTTTCCAATAAAACCTGGCAGTGGCCCAAGTTCTCAGAGGACTAATAAGGCTAAGAATGTCCCTGATTTTCCTTTAAAATGAGAAATCATTTCAACGTGAAGAGTCCAGCCACAACTGGCACAATCCCCATGGGTCTCTGGATTTCAGGAAAGGGACCGGGGCCTCTCTCTGGCCATCCCAACAGCCTCCCAGACTCATAATTATTTAGTCAGCAGCCCAGAATTGTGGCCTACTTAGTTTTCTCTAAAAGCACTTAAGGACAGTTTAATGAAAGGAAAGAGCAGCAAAGAAAGGGGAAAAATGCTTTTTTTAGGAACAGAACAAAATATCATGTTTTCTGCTCTCTCTCTCTCTTTTTTCCCTTTTTGCAATATTTCTCCTCAGAGAAAATTATAGTCTTTAAAGCCAGCAATGTGCTCTGTATGTTTTGCTTATTACAGTGGTTAAAACGAGAACCATGGGTGATGCAGTATCATTATAACATTCTTGCTACCCCTGATATATTTGTGCAAACATAGTTGTGGGCAATGCACACACAACGATGAGCCCCTGTTGTCTGGAGAAGTTTCCCCTTGTCTTTGTTTACTTGCACGGCCTCTTGCCTTTCTCTGGAATCCAGATTTTGTATTCCTTTTTACAGTTTCTGCCTCTTCAAACTCCATTTTTCTCTGACTTCTTTTCCACCTCCCTTAAGCAGCACTGAAGTGTTTCCATGCCAAACAATTTGCAAAAGAAATGGTTCAAGTTAGAAATGGAATAAAATGGAGGCTGTAATCACAGCGTAGGGTTTCTCGTCCTTACCACTTCATTCGCTTTGGTTTGTATCTGTGTCTTTCTCTATTTTCTGTTCCTGTCCGTAGGATCCCAGCAAGAGGCCCCCTTTTCCTATACAGGGGCCCCAAGAGCCAAAAAATAAAATAACAAAATCACAATAATATTCAATGACCATGCTGTATAGCACTGAACCAAAAGCTGTTGGTACACAAAGGAATGACACCCTTTTCCATTCCATCCTCTGCTCTAAAAATGCTTACAGTGCACATAAAAGAAAGACGTGAGCCATTAATAAGCCAGATGGGTAAAGGCCACAGGAGTTCAGAGGAATAAGGGCCCTCTGAGGGCTAGAGAAATCTGGGAAGGCTCCATGGAGGAGGTAGGCCCTGAAGGGTGGATGGAGCCCCAGAAAAGCAGTGAAAAGTGAGGAGAACTTTCCAGACAGAAGAAGCAGTAAACTATAAAGGTAGGTCAGGCAAGTGACTGTTGTTCCGTGGGTCAGTTGGACACTGGGATGCCCGTTGGAGTCTCCATAAGGGAATCTTCTAAGTAGACATAACTTACATTCTGTACCGACTAATTTGCCCACTTTGTTGGCTTCTGGGACTAATAATGCAAATTTTGTGAGTTTGAGCCCTCTTCTTAAAATTTTGTTTCTACTTAGTCATTGAATTCTAGCTATTTGGGGACACAAATGCTGGGATTCTGACAAAAGTTCTGGACTCTCTCAGAAAAATTAACATAAACATGAAATTATGCTTGTAATTTCAGGGTCCCCTGAAGCCTGAAGCCTTCGCTAACTGTCCCCGAGGCAGAGATTGATTTCTATTCACCTTAGTAGCCCAATGCCCAGACCGGAGCAGTTGGCGAGTGAAGGCTCAGTGAATGATATAAGAATGAATTCTGTGTCTCCCTCACTTTTTGGGCCCCAGAGACTTCCATCAATCTGCTCTTCTCGGGCCACAGACTCAAGTTACCTGCTGACCTTGGTACTCTCAGAGACTTGCTCGTTATGGTTTCTGCCCCTACCCTGGTATCTGAGAACTTGTTCTTTTCTTGAACCACCCTTCTCATTGTTATTTGCCCATCTTGCAACTTATCTCCTGAGGGCTGGGCCCTGTCTGCCATCTAAGACGACAGTCAATCAGTTAAAGAGCTCCGTGTCAACGTGCTGAAGGAAGAGAAGTGGACAAGTCTCTCATTCCTCTCCTCTCTGTCCCGGGTTAACCCCACGCATCTCATGGTTGCTTTCTGGAGACAACGCCTCAGTCTTGTTTTCTGATCCCAAAGTATCTGCAATGAGGGGAATCGAAGCCTAGTGGAATGGGATGTGTGTCCTGGGACAGTTGGAGGAGAAGAGGCTTTGTGGCAGGAGGAAGCTGGCAGCACCCCTCTGGTCATACTCCATGTTAAGAAAGATTATCCAAATTTGGAAATAACACAAAAGATTACTGAGCTCCCTCTCAGAGTCACACTAGAGCCCTGTCTCGCAAGCCTTCCTGAGAGCCATCTGATTCTGTCCTGGGGATATAGCCTTTTTGACTTACTATTTAATATTAAGAGCCCAGACTTTGTAAAGTTAGATGTTAATTTATAGGAGATTGATAGATTGCATATAATTTTATCTGGTAGAAATGCTAGCAATGTCTGCCTAACAGAAAAGATGACTTCGAATGTTACGGTTTTATTGTCCTGTAAGATATTAACTAATCTTGTACATGTAAAGTTTCTATCTTTTTTCAGCATTCTTCTTCTATTGACTATACTGCTGTCTCTTCTATTCTCTTTTAAACTAGTTTTAGCATCTTGCGGATTTCTTGATTGAGCTCAATAAATCCTCGACTCGTGTTCACTCTACAGTTGTATGGGAATTATGATTTTAATTTTTAATTTTTCAACACCCCGAGCGCTGTAGAGTGGCACTCCTCAGACTCTAGCACACACACGAATCACCTGGGGGTCTAGTTAAAATGCAGAGCCTGAGTCGGTCGTTCTGGAGCGGGGCACTTCTCACACCTCCACGTGTTGTCAGCCATGCTGGTCCACGGCCAGCCCTTCAGTGAGTCTGTAGGATGCCAACAGGATTCGAAAGCCTGAATGAATCTGTGAATTCATGTCTCCTTCCTGTCCCCTGCTCCCCTGTCGGCACAGCGGGACCAACCCAAGACACAGTCCTCACTACCAAAGAACTGGGATGGTGGGGAGTTTCTGGGAACTTTTTTGGGAGGTTTAAGAGTGTGTAGAGGGGTGTGGGTAGGAGGGTGGGACAACATAAAGGAAATGAAGTGATTCATGCTCAGCAGTGATTGCCTGAGCAGTAAATACTGTCAGAGAAACCCAATCTCCCCACTGCAAAGGGGAGCATCCAACTCAGAGCGCTGCTCTCCAAGCAACACAGCCTCCACCCTCTCCTGACGGGACCCACCCGGGCTCTTCCCCAAGGAGCTCTCCAGGGCTGTCAAGTGCATGGGCAGTTCTCAGACTTTGTGTTTTCTATGGCAGTTGAGCTGTTTGCACCTCCTTTGGGAAGAGGAGAGGTGGGTCCCTTTTGTTTTCAGTGGGCACGTTTCAACACTTTGGTGGCCTGACTCTGCTGCTCCGCAAGCTTTTTTATATCATGGTGCACCAGTATTTTTAATCCTTCACATTTCTTGGAAACACACAGATCTCAGTGACTCCAAGAAACACACAATTGGTTTAATTCACTCCTGCTCAGGGGCCTCTACCAAAATGAAGAGGCGTGTGTTCCCAGGGAGAATGGGAAGCTTTGGTTCTGGCTCTCAAAGTGATGCTCATGGACTGGGTTGCACTGAGATGAGAAGGAAAGAGAGAGAAGGAGGGAGGAAGGGAGGCAGAGAGAGAGGAAGGAAGGAAGGAAGGAAGGAGGGAAGGAAGGAAGACAGGGAGGGAATTGTTCACAAAGCTAGATTGATTCCATGAAAGAGCTGTCCTACGCTGCGAGTATGTTCCATCTTTTTGGAGGTGATATTAAAAGTCTTCACTGAAAGGGTATTGGTAGTAGATGACAGGTTTTTTTGTTGTTTCGTTTTTGTTTTCTATGTCTTCATTGAGTAAAATAAAAAGTTGGCAATCCCATGTTATTCTTCCAATGTGAGGGAAATTGTTCTGCTCTGGAAAGACACACACCCAAGAACCACTCACCCTGGACTCTCAGGCTACAGACGAGCTGCCTTGAGTAACTGGTCCTCTCTTCCACCTGTCTGGAAAACCAGCCCGCAACTCCTGGGGCTGGCAGTGTGGGAGCAGGTAACCTTCCAGACATAGGGGAGCCCCTCTCCCCATCTCATCACCAGTCTGCTTAGAGGGAGGAAACAGTTGACAAAACAGATAACAGAGCATCTCTACAGTGGTTTAATAAGAAGTTTGGAGACTGGGAAGGAGTTAGAGTTTGAAGACCTGGGGGAGAGTCTTGGTTCTTCCATGGAAAAACTGTGTGAACTTTTACAAGTGGTGTAATCTTTTTGAAGCTGAAAAAACTTTCAGAGTTGCCAAGAGAATAAAATCAGTAACACATATGAAGAGCCCTATAAAAGGTAATACAAAAGAGCTGTGAAAATATAATCTATTGTTACAAGAGCCCTCCCTCCTACCAAATTTCCACATACAAACGAAACACTGTTGGGTTGATAGCTAAGATTTCTCGCTCACTTGTGCCCACTTTTGGTGTGAGGACAGTTAAATGGTCTCAGAGACAAGCAATCTGATTTTCAATTATTTTTCAGATTTTATTGATCTGGGGTCTCTCAGGGCATCGAGAGCTATCCAAGTAAGTCAAATGTGTATTCAAGGGGAATAAACACTGTTTACAGAAACTGAGATAGAGAAAAGATATCTAACCTAACTAGGTAAGTCACAGCTTATCAAGGGCTCTGACATAATAATCTCATTTAATTCTAAAAGAAATTGAGTATTACTCTTCCCAATCATACATGAAAAACAGGGATTCTAGAGGTAAAATTACTACCCAAATTCACACCATCAGAGTGGTAAGGACAGGATGCTAACCTGGATCAGGCTGACACAGAAGCCCTCTCTTTGTCCACACTCACCCACACTATTGGAGAACCAACCCTGACCCCTGACTCCCTCGCCATGGGGGAACTTCTTTGGACAGTGTCCCAAGGCTCAGACTATCCCAACTTTACCACCTACCAAAAGTGCAACTTTGGACCCGCCCCTTCTGATAGATCCTATTATAAAACACAAAATAAAATACTTTGCAACTGTAAAAATTATAATCACTAACTTTTTCTAATGAACTAACTCATCCTTAGCCAAGATTTGCTCTTTTTTTTGCTGTCATTGAAATATAAATTTAATGTTATTTATTTTTCTTGGAAGGGCTGGTAAATGGAACTGCTCTTACTTGAAGGGTTAAATAAAATATTTTTGTACAATTTATGTGGAGCATTAGCTAACTCCCTGCACTAATATTGGACATTATCCCTTCAATGTACATTAGACATAGCATATGCATCTGTTACTGATGCTAAGCATCTAATTGGGGGAGTGGAAATATAATATAATAAAGAGAATGTATATATGAGGGAAACTGAACTCAAAAATGCTTTAAATTACATCATGATGCCTTCTACTTTATTTAATCAAGTCCTTTCTTATAACTCAGTTAAAATGAGAAGGAAGAGAAGAGAGAGAGAGAAAGTAATGCTAAAATTTATTCCTAATTTTAACTCTGAAGTATACAATAATCACAGTGATTTGGTGAAATAGTTTGAAGTTTCCAAAGCAGAAAAGAATAGTTCTGTGTCTTTCCTGTAAGGCCTCTCTTCAAGAAGATAAAGACAGAAACTTTACCTTAATCATTCTAATATTCCAACCCAGGAAAATTAAGATGTTGGTAATTTTAAAATATCTGCTATAGAAATAGACACGGACCAACCGTGGTGGGTCTGGATGACAAGGGTCAGTGCCAGAAGGTTTACTGGTATTCTCAAAAACTCATAGATAAAAACAAATTCCACTGACCAGTTATTTCAGTTACGTCCAATGAGGTGACTCATGTTAGACTCAAGCACCACATGTCTGCTTCTGCATGTTAGACTTAAAGTGGTAGGAGGAAGCAGAAAATAAAATCTGTGTACCTAAAAAGTCCTAGATCTTGTTCATCTCATAAGCCAGCTCTCTTTCTTCCTTCATATCCATCCTGACCCAAAGTCACCAAAAGCTGGTGGACACCAGAAATGACTCTGCCTCACATGGCAGTGGCAGAAGCCATACTCCTTCCTTGAGGGCATCCCTGTCCTCAATACAGGGAACTTCCAGCTCACAGGAGATCTCCCAGAACTGGGGTCAGCAAACGGTCCGTGTTTTTTGAAATGAAGTTATATTGGAATGTAGCCATGCTGTTTGTCTCTGTGTTGTCCAGGGCTGCTCTTGCACTACAAAGGCAGAGTTATGAGTAGTGCCATTGAGACCACATGGCCCACGAAGGGTAAAATATTTACTATCTGGTCCTTTCCAGAAAAGTTTGCCAACCCTTATACTAAAAAAAGCGCCCGCTAAGGAGCACCACGATCGGTATTTTATAAACTCCAAAACCCTGATTCTCAACCCTTCTACAACCCCAGCACACCTGAGGGAAGAAACATATTCCCATCGGTTATAGCGTCTTACTCCTGTAGTAGAGATGCTCCCAGGACACACATACAGGACAAAAGGATTTTCCACGAAGCTAGTGAAATTTAAGCTCCAGGGTCGCTCACTTGCACAAGGCCTTGGGAGCAGCCCCAGGGATGTGTTCACATGGTTATATGTTTTTATAATATTTGAAAAAATAAGAAATAGAGACCACTGTGTCTTTCCGTTCCAGCTTTCCCTCCACAATCTTCTCCATGTCTTGGGTGGTGCTAGAAGGAATATAGGAATTTTGTGGATCCAATTAAACAGAAGTTGAGTTGGGGAGCTGGGGATCCATCTAGTTTGGGTTTAATGGGGCATAGATAGAGACAGAGAGAAGCTACCTCATAGCCACTTCTCTTTATGGTGAAGTTATTGCCAACCCTCCCAGGATAGGAATGACTAGCAGGAATAATCCTATTGCACACAGCACTGATCCATTGGTGTAGTGACACAAAAGTGCAGGTTTAGTTGTCCTAGCTCTGTATGAACATGTCCTATGGCACCCATCATTGTGTGGTTGTGAGAGAATATGTGTTGAAATGCGAAGCTGGAAGCTAGTCTATGGGACATTCTACCCAGCCTTATGGTTCATCTATGAAAAGAAACTTGATTGATTTTCCCAAACCTGACTACAGTCTTAAAATGTTGAATGACACTATTAATTACAAGTTGTGACGCTGAAAAAAGTTATCTATCAATAATAAGACATTTTTTCAACCAACCACACTAAAGAAAGTTCAAATTATCTATTTCTTTCTGTAGAAAATATTACAACATTGCAATTATACAGAGATCATCAAAGAGTAGGCAGCCTACATATGTAGGAAAACAAGTATTATAGAGCATATCAAACCATTAATTAATAAAAATAACATGTTTTCTGGATTTTGTGATGTGTGTGGTCAGCTTTTTAAAATTAGTAATGTCTTGTGATTTTATCTTCATTCTAAAAGCATTGTATATCCTTTTTCACAAACAGGGCCCCCCAAATCAGCTTTAGGCCCGCAAAACCTGGCATACTCACATGCTTACACAAACTGGTATTTTATTAAAACACAAATTTTCTTTCTTTTCTTTTTTTTTAATGCTGGTCATCATAACCCCCTACACTGATACTATGGCCTAGTAATGAGTTAGGATTCCCAGTTGAAAAACATTTCCTTAGAAGTCTATAAAAATGAATTCTTATAAGTGAATCCATAACTAAATGGATTGTGTCTTCTTCCAAGCTACATTGCTACGATGGTCCAGATGGGATGGAAGGAGCATAAATTTTAGAGCTCATTTGACCTGGATCTGAATCCTGACCTCACCTTTTTGGCCCTGAACATAATTTTTAACTTGCCTGAGCCTCAGTTTCTTTATCCCTCAAACCGTGGGAATGGTGTCAATTTTGCAGGTTGTGAGGCTGAAATGAAGAAACCTGTGCTCAAGGTAGAGTTCAGAACCTGGCACGCAGCAGGCCTTCCGTGCTGGCGCTTCCTTCACTTCACCATCTGCGTCTCTCTGGGAGCCCCCAGCGGCTCCCGAGCAGAGAACACAGCTGGCAAAGAGACACTCAGAGGAAAGCCTCTATAATTAATGTCATATTCACTCAATTTCAGGTCTAGACAATATTTTTCTAAAACAATTGCTTCCAAGGGCCAGTAATAAAAACAGAACAATGTCAGTCATCAGAACTCGGAAAGGGGAGGGTAAATACTGCCTGACGGGTCCATTCTAACTTTGATCCGAAACTCTGCATTCCTCAGGGAGACTTGTAGTAAATGATTTCCACACTTCTCCATGGCTGTGGGTCCTTGCTGTGCATGGCCCTGTGTCTGAGAAACAAAAGACAGGAATGCGGGGAGAAGACGACTTTAAGACAGCCCTTTATAGGGTCTAGAAGGCACAGTGACTGCGGCGGCAGATATTAATTGCCCTCCAGAGATGATTGTCCTGGATATAGTGTGAGATGGGTACTCTGAAAGCTATGGGCAGCCCAAATATCTGACCTGCTGTGTTTCCCCCACCGTCATTCCAGGGGTCTGAAATCCCGCCCATCTGCTCCCTGAGGCAGCTGCCTGTTGCCCTGGGGCAGCAGAGGATGACGTAGAAGGGAATTGCAATTTTCCCTGGTGTTGGGTCTATTGAAGGGGGTCTCTACTCTTCCTCATTCCATCTCTGCTCTCCCCACATCCTCATTCTTCCAAAACAGGAACAGGGACAATGGAAGTCACCGGCCAGAGCCCCCAAAGTATCTCAACCCCGAGACGGTGCCCTTTTGGTGGAATTCCATGCAAATGGCACCTCCCATAAATGGGTAAAGTTGTAGTCCAAGCACTGGCAATTTAAATCCATCCAGAGAGGTTTTTTCACATTTCCCTCCATGGAGAGAGAGACTGAGACTAGAAACAGAGAGAAGCGGAGAGGCAAACGAGAGCAAAAAGAAAGAGATGCAGAGTGAGGAAGCTGGAGAGAAAGGCTGAGTGGTCTTTGTTACAGTCTGAGGGAATAAACCTAAGGTTCTTTAGTAAATAGAATTCAGCAAAGGAGCCGGCAGATGTTCCCACGAACCCAGGGCACAGACCACCCAGCACTCAGACTCCTTCGCCAGATCCTGGCATTTTGTAACCCGAAGGAACTTTCTCAGTCCGCAGGGGCCCTGGGAGTCATTCACATCTGCCCCACCACCTTAGATTCCCATACTTGAAGGAGGACGAGCCTTTGTGATCCGAAGGGAACATCCGCATTGCCCTCCCCCTCCCTCACCCCACCCCGGTTCAGTAGCTAGTGATCTTTAGGACAATGCTTCTCACAGCGAGAAGCAGCAGCCCAACCCAAAGTGGCATGCCCCCTCTTGGGCACACTCACCAGGCACCCAGCAACCCACTTTAAAGTTCCCCACCATCCTCCACAAACAGGTCCTCCTCCTTCAGTTTCTCAAGTCAATCAAAAACTGTCTTCTCTTGTGAGTATTCTCAGCTAACTACAAAGGGGAAGCGGATTTAACTAAATCTTACTCACATGTGAGTGACTGACCATCTTCCTCAATACTTTCCGGAGTATTTACATTGTAAAAAAGCAACTTACGATAAAAACAAACAAACGAAAAACTACACTGAGTCTCTCATTGGTAGGGTTACAGGTAAGGTGGCAAAGGGGAGGGAGGGATTTCAGAAAGGGTGGGAGCCTTCATGGAAGGCTGAGCTCGTCTCCCAGTGCTCCTTACTCCTTAAGTCACATCATGAAGGCAACTGCTTACTCCTAGGGTTAAAGCTGCTTCAGCATGCAGCACGTGGCACCTCTCCTCGGCTCAGAAACCTGACACACCTGTTTCTGCCATCGCCCCTCACAGGAGAGCCAGGGGATGTGAGGCGGCAGTTCTCAAAGTGTGACCCCAGGCCAGCAACATGGGCATTACCTGGGAGCTCATGAGAAATGCAAAATCTTGGGCCCCTCCTCAGACCTAATGAATCAGAAATACAGGGGGTGGGGCCAGAAATCTCTGGGTCAACAAGGCCTCCAGGGAATGCTGATGGACCACGAGACTGAGAAACACCTACACAGAGCCTGGTGAAGCAGGAGCCTCACCCTTCCTCCAGCTAGTTGAAACCTTGAACAACTCAGTTAACTTCTGTGAATGTCAGTTTCCCCAAACATAAAGTAGTATGACAGGATTTGATCAGTGTCCTGTAGAAAAGTGGCTTTATCAGATGCTCCGTAAAAAAATTACTTTTTAGCCAGATTATTCTGTGAAATCCCTTCTTGGAAATCTGTAATACATATTAGCCTATTAAAGACTCCAAATGTCCAGCCACGAACAAAGAAGCCCATTTAACTGTGTTTAACTCTGTGCTTGGGTAACACGTTTGAGCACGGATGCTCTTTCTCAGTCACGTCCATCAACGTCTGGACCGCGAGGGTGTAGGGATCACCAGGGTCTCTTCCAGCTGTGATATCCTGCAGACCCACGTCGTGCTGTTCCAGAGAGGCTGCTCCCTCTGCTCCCGCCCCACGTGTCTGCTGCAGCATAAGTGAAATCAGCTCCACGTGTCTGCTGCAGCATAAGTGAAATCAGCTCCAATGAGTAGACGCTCCGCTCCCATTTATCTACGTTCCGATTTACGTGCATTCACTGATTTTGTTAGTGCCTTGTACAATCTTACCCTTCTCTGCCGCCTAGAGAAAAAGCATAAGGTGGAGAGGGGCATTAAACAGCTTTCAGGGCAAGAGGTGAGGCGTGTGCGGACCAGCAGAAGAGGCGAGGAAGACGTCCTGGGAGGAGGCCTGGGGTGGTGGAGAGTGAAGCTCTGCAGAGAACAGCAGGACCGAGAGCAGGGTTAAGTCAACGACAGTCCCCAGGCATCTGCAAGACTGCCAGTGTCAGGCCCCAGTTTCTCGTTTCTTAGCCCCCGCCTCTCAGAGGGCAGAGAAGATGAGTCACGTGCATGGAACAGCCTGATCTCTGAAAGCAGGTGATGCCACTAATAATAATTACTAATAGTCATTAGAATGTTCTGCGATTTACAGAGGATTTCTACATATATTCTTCCTTAATCTTGGCAAGAAAAAAGCTGTGAAATAGAAATTACTTTTATCCCCATTTTGCAGATAAGAAAACAGAGACTAGGTGGGGAAGTTTTTCCCGAAGTCTAATAGCCTGTAACAAGGAATAACTGGGTTGGGTACTGGGGCTCTTCCACCAGCCCAAGTGACAGTGGTCTCCAAGGGCAGGTAGTCTGCTCTTCTAAATCAGTTTCCAGCCAAAAGCCCTTACTGGTTTGTGCAATGTTGAACTAACTTCAAGCCGGCCCACTGCAGCCCTGACGTCAGTACGTTTCTAGTAGAGTAATGGTTAAGAACATGGCTCTAGAATCTGCTACCTGGGAGTGAACCCCAGCTCCTCACACTAGTTGTGTGATTTGGGGTTTTGTGGGACTAATTGTGTGAAGTTTTCAGCACAGTGCCTGGCATAGTGAGTGCTCCCTGAGTGTTTACTGCACATCTGCCACCTTGTGAAGACAAATCTCAGCTGAGTTCTGGCACCAAGACAGATCAGAGTAAGCAGTAGAGGGGTGAAAAGTCACTGACTGTGCCAAGAGCAAGGAGACTGGTCATGCAAAGGACACCGGACTCGAGACTCATGACCGCTTGTGGCAGACACTGTTGGTTGCCTATGTCAGAGCCACTCACCCCGACTTCTCGATAAAGGGAACTCCAACTTTGTTAAGGTATCTACCTCTTCCCCACAGTCATGCTCTTTAGCGGAGGGTTCTGGTTGGCCTCAGCTCTTAAAGGCCACTCCATTCCCCCTGTCAGTGACTGGTGGAAGTCAAGACGTGTAACACAATTCTGACCACCGGAATGTGAGATGAGGTCCTCTAGGGGCCTGGGGAAAATTTTCCTTGATTTTCAAAAGAGGCATAAGGAAGAATGGGCTCTCCTTCCCCTGGACGTGGCCATATCCGGGCACATGGTTCTGGGCCTGCTGCTGCAGACGTCTTGCTATCATCCTTTGGGACACACTTGAGCATAAAGCCAACTCTCTGAGGATGGCAGAGCAGAAGGATGGAAAGAACCTGGGTCTCTAATGATGTCATTGAGCCACCAAATTAACCAATCCTAAGACGCCCTATCTTTGAAACTGTCATGTGAAATAGCAAATGTATTCTCTGCTTAAGGCCATGGGGTCAGGGTACTGTGCTGCTTGCTGCTGAAAGCACCGTAATATACCTGGTGATATATCACTGTAAAGTGCCATTTTACGTGTATATGGAACTATTATTTGTATGGAATGCTCAAACTGTCTACTTAAGCAGGAGAATATTAATAAATTATCAAGAAAAGCCAGAGTGGGTTGTAGTACTCAGGTGACAAGGCATAGGTTAGTGACACAGAATAGAACCTAGGTACCAAACTGAGCCTGAGGATCACAGTTTATTGCCCTTTAATGACGCTCAGAAGTCTGCCTCCCTGACGCCCATTTTCTTTGCTTTATGGTCAACAAATGATGGGTGTCCTAAGGAAATAACATGTAATAAAGGCACAAATTCTGCCACTTTTCCAAATCCACGTGTGCTCTCCTTTGACATCCAGATTTCCAAAGCTCACATCTATTGTGGATCAGAGCACAGGCAAACCAACTGCACGAAATAACCTGGAAGTCACAAGTCCATTACTTCCTTTTTTTTTTAAGTGAAATGGAGAGATGCTGGCTGCACCAAGTGTTCCGTTTTCTAAATAGAATGCTTTATTTGGCCAGGCCAGATATGACCTCATGACAGAGATTCAATTGCATCTGAAAGGAAGAGAAATTAAAATACAAGTAGTAAAATTGCATAATTTTACTAAACTGAGCATATGACAGGATTTTTTTTCTTCTAATAGCTGTTCCTTCTTACTATTCTCTCTGGTTTGGTGGCAAATGTCTTCCAATTTTTTATAATAGTGGGATTGTGTTTGTTTTAAATTTTGGATTGGGAAGGCAGGCAACTGTTCCTGGTAAAGAAACTGGTAAAGTCACAGAGACAATGTTTTGATCAGACTTGTGGCTCTCAGTAACGCCAAAGCCCACATTCATCCCTGACAGATAGTACGTGCTCAAAAAACATGTTTTAAAGAACCAGAGCACAATATTCTGTTTATTCCAAGCAGCAGACTCTGAGTGTCATCTAAAGGTGGCAGTTTAATATCATATGAACAGGTTTGAGATGTAAATTGTAAGAAATTACTGAAATCAATGTCTTAGTCATCGGAAAACCTATACTTTTTCAAAACATATGACAATGATAATTGATATCCATCATGAGCCACTGGGCTTCACAGCCTCAGCACCTTAAAGGGAAGCATTATTATTAAAAGCATGGACTTTGGAGTCTACCCAACTGGGATTCTGTCCCCAACTCCTCCACTCAGTAGTTGCATGGCCACAGGTGAGAAACTCAATCTCTACACCATAGCTTCTTTATTGGCCAAATGGACGATGAGAATAGTGCCTGCTTTGTAACGTGGTTGCAAGGATTGACCCAAGTAATGCATGAAAAGTACTTGTCAAGGTGTCTGGCATATTAGTCCTTGTCAGAATCACCCAAAATATAATACATGGCTGAATGAATGAATGAGTAAGCTATACAGCTGATCGCTTTCAAATCCAATCTATGATATATAGCCTTGTTCTATATGACCAATTCATGGATATACACATGGGAACTCCACCAACTAGATTCTTTGATTAACCAGGGTGTGCTTCTATTATTATGCTTACCTTATTGTGTCACCATTATTTGTTTGCAGATTTCTCTATAGCTTGACAGTAAAGGTCAAGCAGGCACAAGTAATAGTCATTCTTTTTATTTCTAATATACAGCTCAGTGTTTGACACATAATAAGCCCTTAATAAACGTTTGGAAAACAAATGAGTGGGTGAGTGAATAAAAAATTTTGCCTTGGGCCAGACCTGTTTTCTGTAAAATATTAAATGATTGACAGGGAATGCATTGGTAGTTACGAAGACAAATCAGGATGAAGCCACTACAGAGAGCCCTCTCTGAAGGCTAAAAACTATAGGCTCCCATTGCTGGCTCTGCTGCCAGATGAAAACCACATCATGTGGCAATTTACATTGTGTTCTTCTAACATCAAGAGATTCAAGACAGCCTGGCTCCTGCCATCTTATGAACAATTCTGCCCCAACACACTGGCTACTGTTCTCTCTATTGAATTGCAACTTCTTTTTCCTTGGGTATCCATAAACAGCTGCAGAGTCAAATTAGTACTGTTTACTGTCAAATTAAGATGGAAAACGATCCTTTCTGTTCTTTGTTTACAGCGCCTGTACTTCTTGTCCCAAACCTCCAGAGTAACTAAATGCGAACGGACGGCTTCTGACGGTGGATGCTGTCCCAGATCAAACAGAAGTCAGATTTTGTTTGTCTTCTAAAATAAACTATCTTTTCAGGTTCATGGGCTCAGAATAACAGCTATCATATTTCGCCAGCTGTTTTTTATTCCTTTGCTAATTTTACAGCTTGGTCTTTTAGAAGGAGGGCGCTGTCTTTGTTCCATTCCTATGGTGCTGGTTCAGTGCCAGGGGAACAGAATATTCACAGGAGTTTAGGAAGCCAAGAGAGAGGGGAGAGTGTGTTTGTGATTTGGATGCATGGATAATAGTGTTCTGAAAACTCATCATGAAATAAATAGTGTTTATCGTCAAAACCTAAATACTGTAGCAATCTCTAAATAATAGAGGTTTTAAAATCCTGGTCTCATTACTTAACATCTTATTTTGCCTCCAGGCTCTTTGCCATTTGCATATTTGATAGGCAGCCCTTCTATATATTCCCCTAAGTTCTTTTCTTAAAATGTTGAACAAGATCAGTAGCATGCCACTGAGAAAAGACGGACACCACTCTGATTGATTCCACCATTTTGGGGGCATGTTTTAAAGCCAGCCAAATGCATTGTCTTGCTTATACTCTTCTATCTTGTTCCTCAGCCTGTTCTTAAGAATCTTGCAAGTTGCCTCACTGAAATCCAGACATGCTACTTCTGTTGCATTTCCTAGATGAGTCAAGCAACCCTCACAACAAAGGGAATCATTCTGGGCTCACAGAAAGAGTCCAGAGAACCTGTGCTGGCTCCTGGTGATGACAATTTCTTTTATGCTGGCGAACCAATTTCTCAGTAGCTTGATCTAGAATCTCACCCAAGAACCCCATCTTGTTGATTGTTCTACAGTTACTAGAACCTATCTTCTTACCCTTTTTGAAAATAGGACCAATAATTTGCAAAATTCATTTACCACCCATTTCACAAAGAGTAATTTCATACATACTACGTAATTTAATCTTCACGATGATTTTATAAGGAAAGCACTCTATCACCACTTTATATATAAACTGTCACACAGAGAGGTTAAGTTCTGGAGCAAGAGGTGAAACCTGTTTGTCATCCCTCGTCCGGACTCTTCTGCCATCACACCCTGCCTTCCTTTCCCTGGAATTCAGTCTTGGACCTGGCTTCCACGTCATCTCTAACGTGACCCTACGCTTTCATTTCAAATTTCTACTCTTCTTCCATCTGAAGCTCCAGTCAGACTGGGTCACTCCCTGAGCCTACCTGTCTCTGTAATCCTGCCACCATGATTATGCCGCTCTCCAGTCTTCGTCACATAGCCAGGCTCCAGTTAAAATATCACAGCTTCCACAAACCCGTCTCACATGAACACACATATAGACACACTCAGAGCTGTTACAATGGCTAGACTGTCATTTGACAGTGACTAGAAAGAGCACCCTCCTGGGAGGGCCTTGGGCTTTGAAGTCTTCAAAGCCAATGGGCTCAAGACTCCAGCTGAGGAAAGAACTTAGAGGACCCCGGGGCCAGGTGCAGACCATCCTGCAATATGGGCCGAGCAGACACAAGGCTTCGAACACCTTGCGCCACCTTCCTCCTCTCATGGGTGCTACACCTGGGGTGCAATTCCTTCCACCTTACTTAGTGCATCAGGAACAGGAGAAAACACCGAATTCACATGGTTCCTGGCAAAGTGACAGTCCTCTCCTGCCAGAATCAAGTGGGGAACTGCAGCTGCGACCTTTGCTGTTAACACAGTATGCTGGTAGTTTCCTTAATCCGTGAGAAGCTGGAGCTTCTTGTCCAATCTACCATTCATTCCATCATTCCTTCAATAAGAAAATGGGAACCACCTATCATTGAAAAACACTGAAGAGGACAAGACATGGATAAAAAATTGTCCTTAAGCTCAAGCGTTTATAATTTGGTTTGGAAGATAACCTCAAAGATACAAAACAAAACTGTTGTACACAAGGGTCTGAATCAAGCATAAAAAACAAAGCACAACACCCTCAAAGTTCAGAAGGAGGGGAGACCTTCCCCCTGGTTTTAGAGACAACTGGAAATTAAGGAATAGGAAGGATTTTAGGAGTAAAGACAAATGTGTGAAGGCGGAAGTTGCAAGATGAGTTCAGACGATGGCAAGCGGGTGTAGGCTATAGCGCATATTCCACGCAAATAATGGGAACCTGTCAGGGTAAGAATAAAGACATCTATGAGCACTGGGCTAATGAACTTCTACCCTTTGTTTTCTTCTGGATGGGTGATGGAGAGCCATTGAAGGTTTTTGAGCAGAGGAGTGACATGATGAACACAATGTTTAGGAAGGTTCATCTGGTCATTCTACGTGAAATGAAAGAAGTGCACATGCCGTATGCTCTAATTTCATCACAGTTGGAAATCCTTCTGAATATTCTGTGTATCTTCTCACTTCTTATTCATCACAAATTATAAGGAAGCTTGGAATGGAGTCCAAACATCTTTTTTTTCTTGCTGTTTTCTTTATTTCTTTTTAAGAACAGTATATCTGTGCTAGTTCTAGTAATGAAAAAAATGGCTATGGTTGAGTCAGACAAGCTCCTAAAAATTGGAAGGAACTCAGCGCAGGCCCCATGGCCAAGTGGTTAAGTTTTCATGCTCTGCTTCTGCAGCCCAGGGTTTCACTGGTTCAGATCCTGGGTGTGGACATGGCACCGCTCATCAAGCGACACTGAGGAGGTGGCCCACATAGCCCAACCAGAAGAACCTACAACAAGAATTTACAACTACATACTGTGGTGCTTTGGGAAGTAGAAGAAAAAAAGAGAGAGAAGATTGGCAACAGATGTTAGCTCAGGTGCCAATCTTTAAAAAAAAAGTTCCTAAAAAAAAAAAATTGGGAGGCACTTCAAGCTGAGGACCTGGATCTGGTGTAGCACAAAGTTCATCATCGTCATCATCCTCCTCCTCATCATCATCATTATCACTGCTAACAACTATTGATCACTCACTCTCCACGAGGTACTTGCTATGGATTCATTTATTCCTTATAATACTACAATACTAGAGAAAAGTGTCTGACTTTTACCTTGATCAACCCAACATTTTGATTCTAGAGTCTCTTTGGTGTATGCAGAGTCCAGGCCCAGAATGGAATTTCCAACCTACATCTTGGGAACCAACTCAGGGCTCATGCTGGGTATAATCTGGAATTTTGGTTTGGTTCGGTCTTTGGAGCTGATCAATATCCAAATCTGGATTTCTTTCTTTCATTCTTCCAGTACTTCTTGAGCATCTGCTATGTGCCCAGCACTTTGGTGAACAAGACAGACATATTTCCTGCCATCATGGATGATTTTTGCTTGGAATGCCTGAAGGTAGAAACCTTCACCACCACCCCCACCCCCACTCATGGTAACAAGGAAACCAGGGTCCTTGGCTGAGATGCTAATTGTTCTGGGACCTTGGCCAAGCCTCTAAACCTCCCTGAGCCTCAGTTTCCTTGTGGTTAGAAAGACAGAATTCACCTGGAGAATCTCAGCTCTTCATCAGAGAATGTGAAGTCATGCTGCAATCAGATGCCTTCGTCTCCTCATCTCAGCCTTTCTGCTCTCCAGGGCTGAATGGTTTAGGCTTCAGTGGAGCGAGCCTGCCCCACTGCCAGCCCCTTCGCACTGAAGTTAATTGGAGTTATTCTCATCCAGGCACAACCACGTCCCACGAGGGGCTGATAGGTCCAGGCTGGCTATTTGCTCAGTGTCACCCTGAATCTAAACTTGTTCCATTTTAACTCGACATTGTTTCTCTGTTTACTTTACCTAATAAGCGAATCATTTACCTCATAAAAAACTCATTTTGGAGATGAAGTGGGATTCAGGAGCGGGTGATGCTGGTCGTTATTCCTGACCTCCTCCATTAGCAGAAGTATACTTGATGAGAGGTGAGGTCATTCCCCGAGACGGAGGCTAGACACAGGGGGATAAACAAAATTGCTATTCTCCTCTCATTGGAAGACATATGACAGAGGAGTCATGCTGTGTTCTTCAGAAAAGAGAACCCAGGAACCCAACTCCAGTCTCATTAAGCAGACACCACAAAGTCTCTTTGAATGTAGGACTCTGTTGACCTGGAGTGTGCTGTTAAATTGGAGACAGGATTAAGTAAGGCAGTTACAAATCACAAAGCATTTGAGCCGTCATTCATTTTCACTGTCCTCTTCTCCAAATGAGTACGCAACTTCCTTTGTTCAATGACATTTGGTATCTGCCAACCCCAAACCATTTTGATTTTTCCTATTCATCTGTGGTTTTAGCCATGCATCAGAGGCCTATCTTTTTCCTTTTTTTCCTCATATAAAAATATTTATGAAAGAACCAAGAAGTTGATGGAAAGACTGGAACTCTGTCACTAGGAAGCAGTGGGAAAAAGTATGAAGAAGGCAAAGAAGTTAACACCTTGGGCCAGCTATTGTTTGTCTTGAGTCTCAGTCTCCTCCTTCAGAAAATGGGAGTGAGAGCTGCTTCTAGAGAGCTGGGAGACTTCAATACGATGCTTTGTTTAAAACACGTAGCTCTCTTTCCTTCATGTGTTTATTCGTTCATTCCACAACTAGCAAGTGCCTACTCTGTTTACACAGGGACCACTTTCAACCCCCTCAAAAATATGAGAGCGCAGACCTAACTACTAATCCTGTTAAAACACACACAAGAATTTGTTGCAGAAACTCAGTGTTTAATAGTCACTTGATCTGAGTAATCCCTTTCTCTTTATCTCCCCCCACGTCCCTGCCCTCAGACCAAACTTCAATGTGGAGAAAAATGTTCTTCTCTCAATGGCCCCAACTCTACTCCCTTCTCTATAAATCTTTTCTTGAATCCAGGAAATCAGACTGGGAAAAAGTGTCTGGAGAAAAGACACACGAGAAAGAATGGATGACTTTTGATTGATTTGGTTCCCAGTAATCGAAGGGTAACTTCATTTTATCCCACAAACATCTAGTCAGGGCCTATTAGATACACTGTGTGGTGTGGTAGCTCAGAAAGAGCTGGGTTCTAGTCCCCTCTCCACCACTAACTGGCTCGCCAACACAGCCGCCTCCATTGCCTCTCTGGGCCTCCTCCTCTATTAAGGGAGGCTGGCAAAGACGGTCACTAACGACCCTTCCAGCACTAATATTTTATGACGCCGATGAGCGCAGGAAAAGAAACCAAAAACTAGCTCCTGCAAAAAGGGAACAGCTTTGCCATTTCTGTTCTTTATTTGACCACAGTTCCTTAAATTATTTAGAACATATTTCCATGTTGAGGTCTAATTACAGAATTTTCTTTTTTTGCTGTTGTTGTTGCCGTTTTAATCCAACTTGTGTTGTTCGTTTCCTGGGGTGGAAACTTTCGGCGCTGAGTGCATTTTTATGAGCGCCTTTAAAAGAGAGATTTAGATGCAGTCTCTCTGCCTTGGTATGGAGTTCCCTGAAATTTACAGGGAAAAAAAATATCTAGTCACTTTGAATCTAGGTCAAACCAAATTTTAATATCCAAAGAATTTAATCAGAAGTCTGGAGTCTACATTACTGTTTTAAGATACCAGATTTGGCAAGCGTTCTGTTTCGTTACGAAGGACCCTACCCATCTCAAGGCTAATGCAGTACATATTAGCATTCAAGACCTCAGGAAATCTCATTTTGCTTTAAATTTAACTCTATATGTCCTAGCGTTTGTTAGATAAAGGAGTCTCTGCTGCCGATGGAGTCTCGTAGGTCCTCTCGGATTCAGTTCTCCAGTTTAGAGTGATTCAAGAGTTATCAAACAAATGGTTCAACACGTTCCAAAAGTAAATATGATAACGTCTCATCATTTCAGACCTCACCAATTTAGAATTTATGCACCTCAAGGGTACATGGCAAATCTAAACAAATTTGTATTGTAGATGACATTTAAGGAATTTTTAACATTCTTAGGCAGACATTAAGTGCATTAAAAAATCTTTCGCGTTAAAACAAAGATGCCAAATACAAATGACCCTAAGTCGATCTCCAAACGTGACACGGTAGCCCCTCATCTGTGATACCGTTTATAATATAAATTATTTTTTATATATTCTGCAATTCTAGCAATTTTCCCTTTGGATGTACTGGTGCCACAACTTAATAGAAATTAATAGTATTGCTGCTGTCTAAGATCCCATGTTGGAAAATGTGACGTGTTGGATCGCAGTGTGAGATTTGCTCCGTCTGACTCATCCCAGGGTGATGATGAAAGCATTTGTGGTGGCAAGAATATTTGAGGTGAGTTTGGATAGACGCAGAAGGAAAGCATGTCCTCCAAGAATTGACCCAATCATCCGATTATGAGGACCATCAGGCCCAGAGAGGCCAACTGATTTGCCCGAGGTTCCTGAGTTCAGCAGGAAGTGGAGCAACACTTAGAAAGCGTGGCTCTCGATTCTTGGGGCAGACTTTTCCACTACCCCGTCTTTACTTTATGAAAGGAGCAGCCCTCACTCCAGGGCCACCTTGCTCTTCCATAAATGCTCTTATGCTGGCCCAGTGCCTTAACATCAAGCGGCCACAGAATCACTTGTTTAAGGGACTTTGAGAGCCTGCCTACAAAATTGTTCAACTTCCCCCCAAAACCATGTACTTAGCCTGTAGGATTTGTTTTTGTTCCAAGGCTTCTGACTCAGTGGTGGCCCCATATAGACACAATTATTGGGCGGAGATGGGGGAACGTGGGAGTTTACATTTATATATATGTTCTGCCTCATTATTTAGCCTGACCCTTCTGCCCGGATCCACTTCTTGCTCACTGGTAAACCAAGGGTAAGCGGGTGTTTTAAGGAAAATGTCCTGGGAGATCACCAAAGCAACCCGAATTTTCTTCCAGTTGAGCTGAGGCCACAGGCCACAGTAACCTGATTCCTGAAATGTTCACCACTGATCTTGGCAGCTGTTTTTTTTTTCTGGTTTGCGATTTTCAATAAGATCCCAAACAACCAAAGGAAAAAAAAAAGAACAAGCCGAGAGAGAAAAATCCCTAACCTTCCAAAACCAGCCATTTATCACAGTCATTCACACAATGACCTCAAGGGAGGTCACTGCTACTTAAGACCTGGCGACAGTGCTGTGGTGAGCACCAAACGGCGTTTTTGGCCTAACAAACCAATTAGCCAATGACCATATCCACTTCCTTGCTCCTTCCTGAATTTCTTAAACATGTGTTTCTTGGAATCCACCTCTTTTGCCACATAGACCCAAGTGACAAATCATCATCCCCAGAGAGCCAATGCTCTACAGCAAACCACCAGCATATGTTGCAATTGCCAGAGGGCAGGAGGGAGCGATAAGCCAGACTACCAAATTAGGAAAAAAAAAAAAAAAGAAAAAAAAAACAACTGTTTGTCCTGGCTAAGTAATATATTCCAAAGTGCAGAGATGGCACTTATTTGTAAAATGTTCTAAGATCTGTTACAGTTAAGAGGAAGGTTGGGAGAGGGAGGGTGTCATCAGGGCAGGCCGGCCGGCTCCCAGGGAAGCAGGAGCTTGATGAAGTTTCCGCAGTCCCCACCATGGTCCTCAGCCTGGCGGGTCCAGCAGTTAGATTTTACCTACTCGCGTGCAGAGATGAAAGATCAGTTTCTTACAGACAGGTGTTTGACAGCCAAACACATAGGGGCTGATGTCTAAACCAGAGGCTAATCTATTAAGGAACAGTGAGGCTGACCCTCTCCTGGAGCTGGCATGCTCTCTCCTCTCCCATCCCTGTCTGGAATGCTGTTCCCAAGACACCTAGGAAACCATCTTAAGAAGCTGAAGGTGGCAAGCCAGAGAGCATGGACTCAACAAAAGCGGCAAGGTGCCCTTGGAGGACCTTTCAACGCAGCCAAAGTGTCCCTCTTCCCTTACTGGGCCTGGTTGACCCCCGCACATTTCTGCCTTTCTACAATTCCAAGCTGCCTGCTTCCCTTGTGTTCTCACTCTTTCCTGAAGCTCCTGGAACCTGTAAGTGGCTGAGCCAGTACTGGAAGGCCCTCACGTCTCTCTCCAAAGCCCATGTACTCGGTACTTCACGGATGTCCTTGGTATCTTCCGATATTCTGGATTTCCTCCCTTCCTTGGGTCATTTATTTCTTAACTGAGAAAGTGAAGGGTACGGCTCTTGCTAACCATGGCAGAAACAAGAGGGAGAAGCGAGGAGGAAGGAGCGTCCCTGCACACTGGGAAATAACAAGACTCTGACCAACCGCAACGGTTGAGAGGACAGAGAATCCTGAGAACCAGCTTTTTTATCAGTTAAAATAACAAAAAAAAAATGACAACAACAACAAAAGTCTGCCTTTGAGATGCTAGTCTTCCTAAAACGCTGTTGTTGGTTTCCTACCTTAGTCACTAAAGCCTAATAAACTTAACTGAGCCTTTTTTAGATTATTGAATGTACAATGACTGTAGAACATTATAGAGATAGCGGCAGTCAGTATAAAAGGTTGTACCGAAATGTGAGGGGTTTTCCCTGTCCCTTTTCCCCAACGTGAACCTGTTTTCTTGTGATTTCTCCTTAAAGCTGAGCTGAAGTAAGAGAAAGTCTAGTTCTGTGAAGACTATAAGTAGTTCAGCTCTGTTTAATTAGAATTTCCCAAGCACAGTGATTTATAGAGCGGTGATAATTTATAGCTCTGGGGACGGTGGAGATCGTATCATCCACCTGCCTCATTTTATGAATGAGGAAATAAGGCCGAGAGAGAAGTGGCTTGCCTAAGGATGCGCCATCAATTCATAGCAGATGAAGCTAATGCAACTAGATTTTAAGGAAAAAAAATTCAAAGTTATGTTACAAATAACAAATTTTACTGCAAATTATGTGACAAATGTGAATTTTTATTTAGAATGAGAAATCACAAGATATTATGAAAGTTGAAAGAAAGCCATCCAATATCACAAACATCACAAAATCCAAACAAATAACTACAATATTTTTATTGATTAACCCTCTGAGACACCTCTATACTAGTGGAGTTTTTCCTATACTTTTGTCTGCATATTCTTTTTGATGCATCATTCTTTAGGTAACGATTTTTAAGTACTATCTTCTATCTTTTGGGGAGAAGGCAATTCAAGCTTTCTTCTAGCATGGGCGATCGAAATTTGTTTTCTGGTATTCTCGGGGAATGGTTTTGATTAGGCATTGATGAGATGACTAAATCTTCCACCTACAGTTTTAGACACCTGATGATGGGGCGAACTTTCCACACTGAGCACAGCTTCTGGCTCCACACATTCATATCTTGCTTCTCCTCCACTATTCTCACAATGCCAGTGCCAGGTGCCTCAGGACACACAGTCAAAATGAGAGATGACTTTGACCCTGTGCCTTTATGCCGTGATGTGGGGTGAGTCCACCCAGGGGGTCTGAAGAATATTCCTGCCATTTCTACACCAAGAGAGTTTGCAATGGCCTAACCACAGGGGGTAAAGGATGACAAACCACGCTGATAGACCCCAAGAAACCTGAACTTACGTATCCGCAACTCAGTTGCCCTTTATCCAGATCCTCCAAATGCCCTCGGCCACTCCAATGTCACCTGACAGGAAGGGAGGTGTTGGCGGGAAGGTGGGGGAAAAAAGACCTCGGTCTTAACCGACTGCATTAAAACAGCTTACTTTTGGAAATTTTACGATGACGTATGAGCCCGAGGGCCCCTCCCGTGCAAATGGAGGAGAGAGGTCCTGCAACTTAAGCCTCATCAGCTTCTTAGTAAATCCAGGCGTTAAATCTAGAAATGCCAGACCTGTTGATAAAGCTCAATACACCCCCACTCCCGCAGCAGGCAGACTCACCTAATGTCTGGACTGAGGAGCTGATCTTCTTAGGTCTGTAGCTAGGGGATGGTCGGGGGTCGGGGGCAGTGTCCCAGATAATCCTTAAAAGGAACCCATATGTGGCTGGGTTTGTCTGATGAGTGGGGAGCAGGGGGCGGAACTAAGACCAGCAGACATCTCTCTTCATGGGCTGATGAGCATCGTGAGGAAGGAGAGTAAGGAGCAGCCTGGGGTGTAGTGTGGGAAGCAAGGGGGGAGAAGGGGGACGGCACAGAGTCACACGCACACACACGCCCCCCCACACGCACACCAGCTGATTCCAAAGGAGGGTCTGAGCACTCACTGTGGAGACAGGGGCTGCAGTGTGAGGCTGGAGGAGAGGATTTCTAAAGCACCTGATGGGTCATCGGGCACTCGTGTCATCACCTGGCCAAGCCCCAGGTGACTGAAGTGTGTGACACAGAGCGGGGTGGTAGCCCTTTCACATCTGAACAGAACACAGAATGGCTTGCCACCTTGAGGGCTGGCCCCTCGCAGAGGAGACGGCCCTGAACATGGACAACCATCTTCTCTCGTGGGTGCGGGCATCAGGGGCAGAGGAGGAGACACCACCAGGAGGGCCTCGAGTGGGAGATGAGGAAGCAGAGGACACCACATGTTAACCACCACTGGCGCTTGTGACATATTCTCCCTGGACCCCCAAAATGGCCAGGCGGCGCTCTGCAGAGGACTGAGGCCTGTGTGAGCCAGGGTAAAACCTAGTGAGGAATGTGCTGTTGCCATCAAGGCCTGGGGAGATGCGAGTTCTATTTCTTGTACGTTAGCGTCCCGGCCTGGTTTCTAAGAAGCCCATTGAAGCCATATTCTTGATCTGATTTTGAAGGTTGAGGAAGGATGGGGACACCCTCCCCAGGCCCATCAGTTAGGGGCGAGAGGGTCAGATTAGAATGAGAGTCTACTTATTCATTTATTCCTTCATTCACTAAACATTTATGGTGCTTCTACTGTGTGCCAGGCATGGTTGTGGGGTAAAATAGAGAGTTCTAGCCAATAGACTGAGTAAGCAATTGCTCCATCCCATGGGAGCTGGTGTGCATACCAAGACAAGGACGCAACACCAGGTTCTGGACTCTGCAGCCAAACTGACCTGGGTTTGAACACATAGTCACCTTTTCCCAGCTGTGAGGATTTAAGCCAGCTACTTAATCTCCCTGAGCCTCCGATGGTGTGGTCCTCACCTGTAAAATGGGAGTAATGCTTGCATCCAGCGTCAGCGTGAGGATTAAAATGTATAATCCACAGACGTGTTTAGCCCTGTTCCTGGTGCACAGGAAAGGCTTGGTGAGTGTGAGCTATTCACGGCCTGTTCATATAATTATTCTCTTGTTGTCCCCACTTGGGAGTTGTGCTGAGCCAGACCAGCGCACATGTGGCTGCAGGAAAGAAAGCACAGCCGTCCGCAGGCAGCTGCAGGAGCCAGTGCTGTGGCCTCAGTGACACCAGAGCATGCCGACAGCAGCTGTGGGACGTGGCAGCCTGCTCCTCCACAGTAGAGCAGGGAACTGACAGGTGCCACGAGGGAGATAGACACACAAGCACACAGATGACACCTGCTGGAGACTCACAGGAAACCTGGAGGCGGGGGCATATGAAGGATGGCTGGGGTGCCCGTAGCCACAGGTGGGGCCAGACCTGGAGAAGTGAGCTTTGCTGAATTGTTTCTCCCTCCAGGCTGGAGGCTGGGGAGCTGTGGGCTCCAGCAGAAGTGCCCTCCTCTAATTCGGTTTGGTAAGGAGGTAGCACTGACTGGGTCCTGAAGGATGAATAGGAGTTTTCCAGGTAGGACACCAGTTTCAGGAGCCGCTGCAGTCGTGTATGGGAAGAGGAAGAAGCAAAAGAGATGAAGTTGGAAAGCTAAGTTGGCGCCAAATTGTGAAGCACCTCCCATGCCAAACTCTACTCAATTTTGTGGGTTTAGGGAGCCCAGGGGAGGTTTATAGGCAAGAAGTAAGAAGCAGATAGAACATGCAGGTGTGCATTTTATTACAGGGTCCCTGTGGCCGTGTGGAAAGTAGACTGGGCAGGTGCGAGGGCGTGCAGGCAGCAATCTGAATGGGTCAAAGGGAACTACCCTCTCTCCCGAGAGCTGCCCAGGGGGTGCATAGGAGGCAGCTTTTTCCTCTCTGCAGGTTTTCTTTTTCTTTTTAAAGATTGGCACCTGAGCTAACATCTGTTGCCAACCTTTTTGTTTGTTTGTTTTTCCTGCTTTTCCTCCCCAAATCCCCCCAGTACGTAGTTGTATATTCTAGCTGTGGGTCCTTCTAGTTGAGGTGTGTGGGATGCTGCCTCAACGTGGCCTGACGAGCGATGCCATGTCCGCACCCAGGATCTGAACCGGTGAAACCCTGGGCCACAGAAGCAGAGTGCACGAACTTAACCACTCGGCCATGGGACCGGCCCCTCTCTGCAGGTTTTCTGACCAGTCTTTCTCCAAGGCTGGCGTGTGCTAACAACTCATCACTGTCAGCCTCTGGCAGGGAGCTTCCATTTCCTCTGATTCTGCATCCTAAGGACACATGAGGCACCAGCTTGGCATCTAGACTTTCTAGAAGTCCAACAAGGCCATTCCTGAAACACCTATGTTTTCGAGAATAAAGGAGCATTCGAACTAAATAAGATGAAAGAACACTGTATTCTGAGGCCATCTTTCAAGTATCTTAGATATCAGACTAAGCTAGATGCGAGCACCTGGGATCCAAGCTATGTTTTTATGCACAGAATGATCTAAGACATGAAGAGATGATCCGAGAACATTAAGAAAGTCGCTTACGCTCAGGTCGATTCTCGCTACCAGAATGATTGTCTCTTAGACGAGAAACAAGAAAAAACTATGACCTGTGCTCTGCGCCTCATAATTTTTATGCGGCCACAGCATTAGAATGACATGAGAAGGGGGTGGGGGAAGACGGATGCCTTCTGTTGGAAGCTCAGCTCTTGGGTCTCCCCTCATCCATGAGCCCCCCACCCAGCAGTCTTAGTCCTCAGCCTTCCCATCTCCTCACTTCCCCAGACCACACTGTGCTCCTTCTTGCTTCTCCACCTTGCCTTACACCTTCAGCCACATCCAAACTACCCTCCTTCCACATCCTCCTCTTCCCATCCACCCCTCCAGGTCCAGAGCACGCTCCACATCTCTCCCTGGTCACCTGTAATCAGCCAGTCCTCACAAAAACAATAGCAGTAAGGACAGTCACCATGCTGAGCCCCCACCAGCCAGACACTGCGAGCACTTTACTGAGCGGTGCCTCATTCTACAAAGAGTCAGGAGCAGCTGCCACCTGCCAGGAGGACCAGCGGCAGCAAGGATGCAGCAGAGCACAGGACAGACTGGGGTCCCTGCCCTCCTGGGTCCCTATAGTCCTTCACATCAGCACAGGGACCTGGGAGGAGGCTGTCCTGTCCATTCGAGATGAGATACCTGAGGCTCAGCCGGCTAGAGCATCTTCTCCAAGGCTGTCCAACTGGCCAGTAGGGGAGAAAGCTCTAGACACTGGGCAGCGTGATGCATGCTCTCCAGCCCTGTGACCCATGGGTCACCTCCAACAGCGTTTGCAGTGGCACTGTGTCAGATCCTCAGTGCCTACAATGTTTGCATATTGTTCAGTGTGTGTTGGACTGAGCTCCTTAACTGAGGTCACTCAAGGCACGAGCCCAATCATCTGTGTCATCATTTCCCACAGCACCTGGTGCCATGCTGAACCCAAACTACTTGGGGAGTGAGGCAAGGCAGGCCCTATCCGGCTCCTGAGCTCCCATCTCACTTTTCACCCATAAATTTGGCAGCAGAAGGAGAGCCTGCAGGGCTCCTGGACACTGAAACGCGTCCAGGCTGCCCTCCTGGTCTCCAGTCCCCACCGTCTTCCAATCCTCCCACAGGCTTTCAAACGATGCGGGGGGCCTAGCTAATCCACTGCTATCAAGAATCTTCTACATGTGCTACTGAATGGTGCCATGTATTCCAAAGATACTGTGGCATTTTAACTCCCAAGTAAACACTGTATCACGAGTAAGTCATATAGTACCCGTCCCGTGCCAGACATTGTTCTAAAGAAGGGATTCTCCGTCAGATGGCACTGGGGTCACCTGGGCACCTGTCAGGAATGCAGACTGAAGGGATGCTCCAGGCTGGGCCCAGCCACCTGTGTTTGAACATGCCCTCCAGCGGGGTCTGAGGCCCCAAAGTTAAGAACCTCTGTCCTGAGGACTTTTCATGTAGAAACTAATTCACTCAATTCCCATTCCAACCCTCTGAGGTAGGTTCTATTGTTAATCCCACTTTGGCACTGGGGAATGGAGGAACAGAGAGGTTAGGTAACCTGCTCAAAGTCACACAGCCATTGAGGGTGGAGCCAGGATTCAAACTTGGGTAGATGTTCTTCCAATCCTTCACTGGGAGAAAACGCTGACCTCAGGGACTTTGGGTAGCTCGTGGTGGAATCTGCCTTATCCCTAGAAAAATGTCTAGAGACAAGAGGCTGGTGGGCACAGGACAGGACTATAGGACTTTGGTGGGCTAGGGCTATGCCCGTTTTCCTGGAGGGCGTGTGAACCTGTGAACTGTCGCTGGCCCAAAGGCAGTGAAGAACAATTTGCCCAAGTGTGTTTGAAAGTGGTGCTGGAGAAAAAAACAAAGCTGTTTAAAAACCATTGTCTGCCAGGCCCTGATTGTTCCATAATGTGCTTTGCTCAGGGCCTGACACAGTAATTTTCCAGCCTACACTTACATAAGCCCCGTGGTGAGGAGCTCAGTAGAGTGCTGCCACAGCCCCTGGCCAGGGCAGGGTGGCGTCCATGCTGGACCAGGGGCCTAATTTGTCACATAACTATGGGATCAATTTATCTAACGGGAAATGACTGAGAGGACAGAAAGAGCATCCAGGAGCAGCCATCCCCCCCAGCTCTTGTGCCAGCTGAGACTGTCCATCTGGGGTCCTGGGAGAGAGCTGTGGATGGCCACCGTGAAACGGTAGCACATTCCTGTGGCTAATACCATGCAATTTTCTTCCAAAGTATGCTTAAAGATTTTACCAGCTTTGGGGATTAGGGTAGGAGAGGGGAAGAGACAGGGAAATAAATAGACAGAAATACAGAATAAAGATGTGAAACTGGCTACCATAAATTAAGCAAAGCTGGTATAAATATCCTTCATCTTTCTTCTGTGCTGGTCCATCTTGTGGCCTCTAAGGGATGCAGATAAACATTGCCCAAGAACCACACTGTGTCTGATGCTTTCCATGTATCACTTGGTTCACTGCTCCCCGCCGCCTACCAGGCGATATGATTGTACCCACTTTGCAGAAGGTTTAAGAGCCAAAACTGGGTTTCAAACTTCCTTCTGTTTACCGCCAAGCCAACACTTTCTGCTACAATTATCTCAACGAGTCTTGATTCTTTTGCCTTCAAAACAAGTCCCCAGATATAACAATAATTGGTACTTAAAAATAAATTATTAAATGCTCCTTTCATTCTTCCCCTCTTTCCCGTAACTTGCTGCTGTACGTTTTTCTCTGTTCTCACCTCATGAACACACGAACTTATCAAGTTAGTCCAGGTGAGAATATTCATCTATCAGGACATGAAATGGCACTGTTGTTACGATGCAAGCGCAGGTTCTCCAACCCCACCAAAAACCCACGAATAGTATCTCCTCCCCCGAAACACAAAGTCTCCTGGTTGTTCATCGAAGGAATATTTATTCATTTCAAAATTTTCATATTAAATGCTGAAGTTCAAATTGTAGATGGGGCCTACTTTACCTCCCCTCCCTCCCGAATCCCACGGAAATAACAGTAAATAAATGCAAAAGAACAAATTCGTAACAAACACCAAAGGGTCCCAGCAGCAATCCAGAAAATTTCACAAATGCCTGGAACACAAAGATGGGATCATATCGATGGATAAAGCTGAGCGGAAAGTTGACGCCCAAAAAACACACACAGGAGGAGAACTGGCCTGGAGGTAGAGGGCCATTCCCAGCAAAGCCCTGGAGAGACCCCCAGATCAGAGCCCCAGCTATAAAGAATGGGAGGGGGCGGCTGTCAGGTCATTAATTAAAGGCCTTTCCGAGTTTTACAGCCCCAACGCGCCTCCACAGGGCAACTGGCTGCAACAGCATTTGCCTGGGTAAAAAAAAAAAAAAAAAAGAGAATCCATGTAGCCTTGGCTTCTGGAACATTCTCCCCCGAGGGCCCCAGTTAAGTGATGCAGATTTGGTCCTACTACTTGGTTCCGCAGCATATAATACTTTCACAATCACAATACTTTACACTCTGTGCATTGCCTTTCAGTTTCTTAAATCAACCTACAGACAAAACTTAGAACACCTAGACTGTGAATCTTATAAACCTTGAAAAGATAAAGTAACTGCTGGAAGTCAGAGAAGGGAGGGGGGAGGGTGGAGAGAGGAGGGCGCGCAGGTGAGCTCTTGTCTCCTGTTACAGTTGTCCAGGCAACAAGTGGGAAGTAAGCACCTACGCCGTGTCTGGACTGTTCTGGGTCCTGGGAGGCATCGAGGAACCAAAGGGACACACATCCTCACCTCTGTGTCACTTCTATTTGAGTGACAAGTCAATGCATACCGCCTAAAAGTTAATGAATCACGAAAGAGGGCTTAGGTGTATTATTTAGAACTATGAAAGTGACCACAAGAGTGATTGAAGATAACCTTATTATGTGCAAAGATCCGTGGAAGAGGACGGCGAGTGCAAATGTGCTGAAGTCCCTGTCGTCGCCTGGCGGGAATGGACGCAGGTTTAATTGGACAAACTCAAGAAACAGATGGAGACAGGAGGATCTGTTTGTGGTGGGAATTCCCAGAACAAGAAACTGACGTGGTTAGGGAGTAACATCCGGGGCACCGACCACAGCAGGAGGCAGAAGGAGAGAGACTGCCTCTCCACTAGCCATGGATGCTTATTGGGGATCAGCGGGGGAGATGTTTTTGTTATATAAATGTTTGCATACAAATAAAGATTGTATTATAGATAAATAAAATGATAAGAAGCAACTTCACAAACCCCAGGAGAGATGCAAAGTGGATATCCTCCTTCCTGTTTTCTAGGTGAAGAAGCAGAAGCCAGCCCTTGGTCCCCTACTTGTGGTTAGAAACCAGGTCTGCTACTCCCGGCTCCCGATTCCCCCCGCTTCCCTGGGCCGTCTCGTTTCGGATGGAGACTGACAAGGGTTGGAATCCTTTACTCCCTGCAGCAACTCTGGGCAGTGCACTGTTCACGTTTGAAAACAGGGAGAGTCTGACCAGCACCCCGTGGGCTGGTGCACAGCAGGCCTTCAGAAAACGTCAGCTTCCTTCCTTTCTATTTCTTTTCTAACTTGTCCCACATTCGGAGTATTAATACTGTTTATCAACCATGTTGTCTTCTTATCATTTGATGTGATTTATCACTAATTCGGACTAAATGAGTCTGGCAGTTCATTCTAATGTGCAGCCTCGGCTGATATCAAAGGGCTTAGGGAAGGAGACAACGTCAAGTTTAAAACATGTGGCAGGAAGATATGACTCCACAGACACGTCCAACCAATGCTCCAAGTGGATGAGTTGATGGGAGGATGGTGTGAGGGGTACGGGGAAGACTTTTCCCTTGATCCCCCGAGATGTCCCTTTCTCACTTACCATGCTGAGATGTCACCCTCAGGACACTCCCCGGGACCCTGAAGAACTTTGGATTTCTCTGGTCCCCTGTGAAAGTGTTCCTGCCACAATCACCTGGAAGGGGTGGCTGTCCAGCTGGGAGTACAGTCTCCTGGGGCTAGACGGCTGGGGAGGGGCCTGGGAAGGGATGGAGAAGAAAGACGGAGGGAAGCAGAGAAACACTGAAGGGGGAGGCACCGAGGACAATTCCACCAGCCCCCCAGGTTTCTTCTGCCTGTTATACCCAGGGAGAAGCAGCACCTCCTCCCGAAGGACGCTGGATGGTAACACACAAGAGCGCACAGGATTAAGTACCAACTCTGTGCTAGGGAGGCTTTGGGCTAATGCTTCACAGGTGTCAGCTCATTTAATCCTCAGCAACACCATGAGGGTGTCAGCATTATTATTCCCATTTTACAGATGGAGAAACTGAGGCACAGAGAGGCTAAGTGTCATACTCAACTCACACAGCTGTGTGAGAGCCAGGAGCTGAGCCTGGGCAGCTCGACTCCAATGCCACGCTCTGCACCATCACTCTAGAAACACGGTCCCCACCCTGGATGCGCACACATGCATCCTGGGAGGGCCGTCAGGTAACTCTTGCTTCAAGAACTGTTAGTTGCCAACTCTGCCTTTTCAAGCCAGTGAAACGATGAGAACCTGTTGCTGTGTGAGAGTGCTTATCTGATGCCAACATAGTAAATGTATCCTCTGTCACCCCAGAGGACAGAACTAGAACTGAAGGGTGGGACTTACAGGAGGCACACTGTAACTCAAAATAAGCAGTATAATGAAAAAAATGGGTGGCCGCGGTAGGTAATGAGCTCCCTGTCAGTGGAGGTGTTACAGGTTGGGCAGCTGCAGGCCAAGGCTGGGCTGATGTTCTACGCCCTAAGGACAATGTTGGAAGAGACGAGAATCAAAGCCCCTCCCAACCCTGGCAGTCAATTCAAACACGCTTCTCCAGATCTGCCCCGGGGAAGCAGTGTGCTGAACCAGCAGGAGATGCGTGATGAAGAAGACTCGCCCCAGCCTCTCACGAGTTTACAGTGTGATTCTCAGGTTTTCTAATAGCGTCTTCATAGCGTTTCTGGGAGGAATTTAATAAAGACCAGTGAGGATCCATTCCTTTCATCTCCTGGGGGTAAGTCCGTTCTGACCTGCCCAGTCATCCTTTCTGTTCTCTGTCTGCTTCCGGAGAGCGCTATGAGGATTCAGGCTTACTTTTAAAAAAAAACAAAACACATGTATAATATGTTCTATGTCTTTGCCTCCGCAGAGGAAATGCTCTGTGTTACTGTAAATAATAATTTGTAGGTCAGTGAAGGTTGTTAAATGTTCCTGACGCTTTTTCTCACTTCCCTCCAGACTCTCGTAATTACTACTGCTCTGAACCCAGCGGGCAGAGATGCATATTTCTCTGTCCAGGAAATGATGGTGGCGTGGTACCCACTTCCCACTTTGGGTGGAAGCCTGTATGTCTGCGTGTCAAGCCCGTCCTGAACCCATAACAGAGCCGTTCACGTCCCTGCATGGAAGTAGCCACATGGGAACTCGGCAAGTTGTTGCCCAAAAGACCTAAGGCTGCAGGTCATAGTACCTGGGTTCTAAAGCAAAGTCTACCACAGTCTGCGTGACCTCTCACCCAACCTCTTGGGGTTCTGTTTCTTCATCTGGAAAGCCAAGATCACAATCCAGTCATGCGTTGCCTAACATTCTGAGAAATGTGTTGTTAGGCAGTTTCACCGTGGGAGTGTCATAGAGTGTATTATATAAACCTAGATGGTGTAGCCTGCTACACACCCGGGCTATGTGGTACTTATCTTATGGGACCACCATTGTATATGCGGTCCGTCATTGACCAAAACGTAATTGTGCAGTGCATGACTGACTTACCCTGACTAATACACATTGCTTTGAGAAGTCATGCTTCTACTCAATACTTTATTCTAAATATTTATGGATCATCGCTAAAGGCCAGGCACTCTTGTAGTCTCTGGAGAGAGAAGGATGCAGTTATAAACAAAACAGGTAAAAGTCACTCTCTCCCTGGAGCTCGACTGGGGAAAGCAGAAAACACGTGAATAAGCCAAACATGCAGAATCTCTATTGGAGATTGGCACTTTGGCAAAAAGTAAAGCAGGAAGGGGAACAGAGTGCTGAGGAGTGATCAGGGAGGGCACCTCTAAGAGAGCACTGTTGGGACTTAGGCCCAAAGGAGGTAAGGAAGGGAGCCCGGAGAACACTTAGGGGAAAAGCATCCCAGGTGGCATGGCGGGAACAGCAAATGCAAAGGCCCTGAGGCAAGGTTGAGACAGCACATTCACAGACCAGCAAGGCTGGAGCAGAGCAAGGACCAGCGCAGTAACTCTGAGATCCCACTGCAGTGAGACCAGACAGGGTGGGGCCCTGTAAGCCTCTGACTTCGACTACCAGTGATGAGAGCTCATGGAGGGTTTTCAGCAGAGGAGTGACACAGTCTGACTTGGGTTTTAAAAGACTCTCTCCAGCTGCTGTGTTTAGAAAAAAAGAATCAAGTGAAATAATATTTCCCGTGGTATTTTGAAAAGCACAAAGTGCAACGCGAAAATGAAGTACAGGAGAAAAGTCAGCCCTCCAGACCCCAGGGAGCAAGTTGTTCTGGAAACCTGGCATGGCGCATTAAGTATGACTACACATTCACTGCCACTTTCCCCCTGGAGAGGGGGAGTTCATTTCCCCTCCCCTCAAATCTGGTTGGTCCTGGGACAACTTATCAAATGGGATACAGCGGGAGTGACGGGGGCCAGGTCCAAGCCCAGCCTTTCAAAGGACCTGAGAGCAGGAGGGAACCCAGGCTCCACCTCCTGGGCCAGCGTTCTCGCAGCGCTTGTTCAAGCACAGCTCTCTTGTGATCCCTAAGTCCCCAGTGAGGCCAGCAAGCCCTAGAAACACCTTCCGAGGAGAGACGGTAAAGCACAATGGCAAATGCCTTGCTCAGCTCCACCACCTATGAGCCATAGGATATGCGGCAAGTTGCTCAGGCCTTCTGAGCCTAATTTATTCAGGATGATAAGTTCCACTATCCAGGACTGCTGTGAAAAATAAATAAGATAACACATGTTGAGTACGTAGCAGTGTATCTGGCACCCGGTTAATTATCATCATTCTTTTGCGGTGCCCTATACCAGGCTTAACCCTAACACAGAGTGTGAGGCCCCCCGTGTGGTCTAATTAAAGCCTTTCTTGCTTCCTGTAACTGTACCTTCTTGATCCGAATGTTCCACCTCTACACCCTCCCCTCTGGGCATGAGATCACAAAGCGAGGAGACTGTCCAGGGAGAGCGTCTCAGATGTGTCCAGCTTGTGGGCGGGGCTGTTGAGGGAGCCCGGCTTTGCCTATTCCTGTTTATGGGACCCTCTGCTGGGCAAGGGCTCCCCCGGAGATGGGGAAGTCTAGGCGTTTGCCAGAAAGCGAATGTCTGAAGAAGGGAGGCAACCCTAGAAGCCAGAGATGAGATGCAAACCCCTCCTGTCCTGTGCCCTCCCCCCAGCAGTTCCCCGAGGACTGTGAGGCCCCCAATACTTGTTTTGAAGAGAATTTCAGTCAGTTCTCAGAGGAAAGAGGGGGAAAAAAAAATAAGGCCAGTAAATCAATAACAGATTTTTCTTCCCATCAGTTGGTTTAAAGTATTGAGCCAATGTCAACCAATCTAGAATTTCTAAGTTGTAAATAAAAAATTGAATGGTAAGATTTTTATCTGAGCCCCTTCATGAAAGCCACTATTCAGAGTGCTGGTTTATCACACTCCTCACGTAGTCTGAGCTAAGGTATGGGGGCAACACCTCACGCCAGGCCAGGAAATTCAGTGGAAAGTTTGCATTTCTACCTGGCTCGGGCTACGGTGCTTGCATATGGCACTCCTACTGGGTCTTCTTGTTTCTCCTCCAACTCATTTCCCTCGACAGATTTCTTGCACCCTAATGCATCAATCTGACCATACAGAAACAGTCAGACCAAGGAAGGACACTACGGGACATTGAACAACCTCGTTGTTCAGGATTAAACAGTCAAGGTGCCTAGCCCCATACTAGATACTGTGGAGAATGCCATAACAACAACAATAATAGTAATGGCGGTCGCTATTTATTGAGCATCTACTAATGCCAGGCACTGAGCTAGCCACTTTTCCTATATCATTTCTGATTCTTCCAAAAAATTGACAAGTGCTTATCCTATCTCTGTTTTATACACAAATAAACTGACTTAAAGAAGTTAGGTAAGTTGCTCAAAGTTGCAAAACTTGTGAGAATAAAGAACTATACGATCATTTCCTTGTTCCCAAAGAGTTTTAAGAAACACCGTCTCTAATCAGGAATGTTCTCTTGCTTCTAGCCGTATGTTGACAGTCATTCATCCAATAAATATGTTTAAAGTGCTGACTGTGTATATCTGCAAGTACAACATGGACGACAGAGAGAAAATATGTAGAACAATTATTTATTCAACTTCGGGGAACACAGTGGAAGTCAGAGAAAGAGGACAGTGTGGGTCAGAGAAGCTGGGGAAAGTTTCACGGAGAGAGTGAGACCTGAGTTGGGTCTTGAAAGACCAAAAAAAGTTATTCAAAGTCCTTTCCTAGTCAGGGGACCAGGACAGGCAAAGGCACTGAGGCACGAATAAGCATGCCGGGAGGTAGCAGGTGGAAGGAAGTGGAAATGTGCCATGTGGAAGAATGAGACTGTTCCCACCGCCTACAGGGATGGGGCCGGGGGTGGCATTTGTCCAGGAATTTAATTAGATTGTTGCAAACGATAATTCCGGTGCTTCAAATCTCTTATTCTCAGAAGGTTTGAGAGTACTTTTAAAAGTCAAAGATGAATGGAAAAAAAAAACCCCAAACAACTAACATTACTCTGCATTAATACTTAAATCACTAATACGATGATGAGAGCAGCAGGCTACCAAATGATGTGGTGGCGAGGACAGTGTTTCTGCTCCTCTTTGTGGGTTGAAACTGGAATTTCTCTGAGAATTAATCTTCGTTCTCAGAAGGTTCAACTGTGTGTGTCTATCTGTTCCAACAATACTCCAGAAAACTGGAAAATTAAGCAAGTATAACTGCCGCTTTTCTTGATGTGGAAAGCTCCACAGGGACCAGACTGATTGTGCCCACGTCCCCAGTGGATTAGTCTGAAGGTGTTGGGATGTCAAAGACTATCACGGAATGCCCTACTGTCCTGCTTTCCCCCCAACAACCTCCCAGGTGGGTGGATTATTCCAGACTGAATACATTTATTTAGGGGAAAACTCATGTAGGGTGAGGGATGGATCCCATGGGGAGAGAAACTCCTGCAGGTGGAGTGGCGCTTCTCAAAATGTAGACACTTCACAATGAAAGTGAAAAGAAGGAGGTGCTCTTGCAAAGAGGCAGCGACCCGTGAACAGAGACAGACGGGGCGAGATTCGGAACAGGGAACGCTTTCAAGGGGACCGTCCCGGGATGGTTTAACTTCTTGGATACGGTTGCACTGGGGAAAACGGATAATTAGGTACGGTTCTAAATTGTCGTCTTTTGTGGCAGAGCCTGTTAGCTGTCCTCCTTGTGCTGCCCTGCCATTGTACAAAGTCATTTCTGGGACGGAAGTGCTCCATCAGAGGCCTCATTTCCCAGCTCCCTTTGCACCCAAGTAGAGCCATGCAGAACGTCATGTGACGTCTTCCAGGGCCCACCCACTGCCCTAGGCGTGGAAAGATCTTATTCCTTCAAATCCTCCCCGGCTTCGTTATCAGGAATCTATTGCTAAGAATATTTCAATCATCAGGATAATAATGACACGCTACAATTAAACACTTACACTTTAGAGTGTTTGTCTACATGGATGACCTCATTTGACATCAACAAGAACCCTATGATGTGACTATGGCACTGACTATTGTCCCCATGTTAGAAATGAGGAAACTAAGATTCACATCTTATCAAAACCTAAGTTGTAGGGCCATAACTGAACTGACACGCAGCTGAACAGACGCTCTGTCAGAGGGAGTTGGTGGGTCAACCCCAGCGAAATTGCTTCCTTTTGCTTCTCACCACTGCTACTCTCATGGTATCCAGCTTCATTACCTTCAGAGCAATGACACAATTCTCCCATTTTCACACTCAAATAAGCAAGACCAAGGAGACGTCTCTGATGCCTCTGGTTTTACTTTGAACCTCAAATCAAAATGATAACTGGGGGGCTGGTCCTGTCACCTAGTGGTTAAGTTTGGTGTACTCCACTTCAGCCGCCTGGGTTTGGTTCCTGGGCGTGGACCTACACCACACGTCAGTGGCCATGCTGTGGCAGCAAGCCACATACAAAATAGAGGAAGATTGGCACAGATGTTAGCTCAGGGTGAATCTTCCTCAGCAAAAAAAAAAAAAAAAAAAAGCACAACTGGAAATGTAGAGACCAGTTTAAACTGAAGTCAAAATGTTATGGCAGTTGGCTAAATCTCTGAATACAGGAGTCTTTGCTCATGTTAGTTGTCCAGCTCTAGAAAATGGGGCCATGAAGCACCATCTCTTACCAATTATCCAGGAATATTACATTGCCTCTAGCCCATACATTACATTCATTCAGTCAGTCAATAAATATGTACTAACAACATTTCTCAAACTTTTTTTCATTATGAGTCTCCTGAGGAGACTTTTAGACATTTTTTGCCCAATCTCCTCATGAAAACTTAATGCCACAGATAGATTGTATATCTATTTATATACTGTGGCCCTTTGAAGGGCTCTAAACCATTTGTAGGATTTTTTTCATGCCCCTCCACCCAGACCATTTTCACCACTTGGGGCACTGTCACCTCCACTGAGAACATGGTTTAGAGCACTTACTATGTGCGAAAGATATAAAAGTGAGGAAAACAGACTTATTTCCTGCCCGCAAGAGCTTACAGTCCAGCATGAAACAGGCTCTGTCTCGCATCAACAACCCCAGTAAAGGAGAGAAACCAGAGGCCCTGTGTCAATTTCTGTCGAAACCACCAAAGGCGATTTTAAGACCCTTCCCAATCCAGGAGTTTAGTAGCATTAGATCAGGTTTCAGTTCTGAGCCATCATCGGTGGGGGCTCTACAACCAAAAAAATTGCAAAGACCTGTGGTCTATGTGGAAATATGGTTAGGAGGAATTCACCGCACATTCATGTCACAAGGAATAATTTTTGCTAAAAAAAAAAAAAAAAAGAACTGTTTATAATGAAACACAAGACAGAATGGAACAAATTCCTCCAAAAAATAAAAAACCTTTTTTTCAATCACTTCCATTGAAAAATCATTCAGTAGGATTTCAATAGTCGACCCTACTCAAGATAATGTTTCACCTTCCTTAACAAGGGAAAGAATTCGAAGCTGAAAAGCCAACTGCGACTTCATTACTTTAATGGAAATCCCCTTGAATTCTGTGATCTACTCAATCATAGGCTCACAGGTTGAGTCACAAAAAGGTAACAAATGCTCAGAAAGGGACTGAATGTGAAAGTCATTCCATTTCCCTTTAGCACCTTCAAGCGTGTTATTTTAAATGCTTCTGGTGGGGGTGGGGGGAAAATTAAACACGTGCTATGCTCCTTCATTCAGCAAATATTTATTAAGTGCTGCTATGTGCCAGGCACCATGTTAGGTGTTTAAAATAAGAAGTCCATTCGGGAAAGAAGTGGTCCTTCTCTAGCATCTGTGGCGTGCCTGGTCTTGTACTTTATACGTGGGAAGTTCGAAATGCATTATTGGAAAATTATTTGTTTTGCCTCCATTGCTTCCGGTTCCTGTTTGAGCATATTTGCGCTTTCCTTCCTCCTTTCCCTCATTACCATCTGTTTCCTGACTCCCTTTCTCTCCTGACCCACTAAAGTATAGTGCCTGCTATACATTTCTTGGTAAAACGCATAGTAGCATTCACTTGCAGCTAAAGCAGAACTTATCTCAAGAGTCACTGCTTTCAGGAAGGATGACCTAGAACGGTCAAATGAAAGACCCTAAATCCCCTAAGAAAGCAAATGCAGGCCTCAGCAAATAGGTTGGGACGCTGCTGAAATCAGGAGCAAGGCTGAAATCAAACCCTGGAGAACGGTACCTTCCCCAGCCTTGTGAAGAAGGCACACGCCCTTGACCCCCAGTGGAAAATGAGACAAGATTTCTCCAGGATTTAACCTAAAGGCTAAGAAATTTGGAACAAATTGAGAAGTCTTCTGGTCAAACACTTCTCCCCACTGCTCAGCCTCCCAGGCCCGTCCAAGACACTTTTTACTTCATGTGTTCCAATTTGTGGATATTTCTTTAAAAAAAGTGGAAATTCCGTTAAATGAAAATGTCTTTTTAAAGATGTCCATACACTGGAAACTCCAGGTGTCTCTGTAAAGTTTACTTGTTTTATTTCCCTGAAGACATCGATATTGAGCTGTCTAAGTTACATCCACAATAGCATGTTCCCTTTTCCTTCTTATGAAAGAAGTAGTCCTACATTGTAGTTAAAGTGGGGCATTTTTCCTCAATGTCTTTTTTTCAGGCGCCAAACCAAAAATGCTTCCTGGGAAGGTAAACGCTCCCATTTAACTTTTACTCTCTATCAATTTAGCAGAGTGTTTGGCACCTGAATGAATGAATGAATGAATGAACATCTCCTATGGAGGCTTCTTCTGCAATTTTTCTCTTGCACAAACCATTTTCCCTTCCTTATTCCCAAAACTACACTAGTTGCTATCACAAGAAGACAGACTACTTCAAGATTAAGAGACCCTATGGCCGTGCCTAAACGCCAACCACACCATTTGTACTGTGACCAAATGGCACCCTCACTGCCCTTGTCGTGTACCCCAGGAAGATGCTGCCCACGATGGTGGTGTAGGACCCTATGACACCCTATAAAGAACTTTCTACTCTGCCTCTCCCATCCGGCCCCACGAGAGCACTCTGAAGTCTCAGTTAAGAGAAGTTGAGTTAGTCATTCAGACCACAATCACTAAACTATTTTTTGTTTCATTTTGCAATAATAAAAATATATTCACAAGGAGTTGCAAAAATGTACAGAGAGGTCCCACATACCCTTCACTGAATTTCTCCAGTTCGCCAAACCAGTTTGCAGTTTGGCGGAATAACTTCTATCAGGTATGTTTATGTGAGGGAATGGGACAGAGGGTGACCAGCTGTCCTGGTTTGCCCACAACCCAGCGGGTTCCCAGATGATGGGATTTTCAGTTTTAAAGCCAGGACAATCCCAGGCAAACTGGGATGAGTTGGTCACCCTAAAAATATCCATAAAAAACTGCCCAGCAGGCAAAATTGGGGGGAATATATCCCACTGCTCTTTTTTACCTCTTCTAGAGCTGGTTATCCACACCCCTGCTCCGCTCTCTGGCTATTTCATTTTTCCTGCTTGCAGGCTCTCACCTCGTCCTAACTGGATCTATCTTTCCTCCCAGACCTGTGTTTTAGAATTAGCCCCTCAGATATTTTTGAGTCTCCCTGTGGCTATCAAAATTTGTATTTTCTCAGTTCACACTGCTGGTCTCACCAAGATATTGGGAGAAAAGCCTTTCACCCTAGGGCAGTGAAAAGAGCCCTGGACTGGGAGGTGGGGCAAGAGTTCTAATCCCTCTCCTGCCACAAGTTGGCTGAGTGACTTTGTGCAAATCGTTTTCCAGCTCTGGACTCCTTACGCCGAAAATAAGGGAATTGGTCTAAAACAGGCTTTCTCACCCTACTGACACTAATGACGTTTGGGGCCAATAGTTCCTTGCTGTGGGGGCAGTCCTGTGCACTTTAGCAGCATGCCTGGCCTCTACCTTCTAGATGCCAGGAGCATCCCTGAGCTATGACAACCAAACATGTCTCCAGACATTAGCAAATATCCCCTGGGGAGTAAAATCACCCCTGGGTGAGGACTGGTCTAGAATATTTTCAAGTCACTTCCAGTTCTGAAAGCATTTGATATAAATTAATCCCCAGTGGGTAACAGTTTCCCCTCAGCCTCCCAAGAATATTTGCATTTTCAAAGTATTACCTACTTGGAAAAAAGTCTAGAAGCATCCTCACCGAAATATTAAAAGCAGCTCCCTCTATGCTGTGGCTGTGGAGGTTTAAGCTTTCTTTCTTTTTTCATCCTCCTCCTCTTCTTTTTCTTATTCTTCTTCTTTTTACTTTGTTTAATATCTATATGTATTACTATCCAGATGTATCTCATTTATTACCTGAGTTATTTAAAAAAAAAAAACTAGATGTTTTCCAATCCAAATGAAATCGGTTGGTAGATTTCCAAGCTAAGAGAGCACCAGGGAGCATGATTTAAACAGGAGAGATCACAGTAAAACAGAATCGCACTGTCACATCGTTTTGAGCTATTAGAACTTTTCATACAGTTGTATTTACTTAGAAATTGGTATCACGTATTTATCCAAATCAGATTTTTCTGGCAAACAAAGAAGATTTTCAAAATACTTTTCACACCAAAAGCAGCCCTCCAGTTCAGGCTTCCTCAGCTGGAAAGAAGGGAACCTCGTCAACTCTCACCTCCCAGGAGCACAGTCAGCCAAAACCCGTCAGCCTCCGACACCCGGCCTGCCTGGCTGAGGGAGAGGACGGATTTCTTGTAAAAACCTAAAACACTTCCAAAAGCGTTTGGATTATCCACTTCATAGAAATATGCTAAAATTTGATTGAATCTCATGAAATTTTTTTTTTTTTTTTGTGGAAGATTAGCCCTGAGCTGACATCTCCTGCCAATCCTCCTCTTTTTGCTGAGGAAGACTGGCCCTGAGCTAACATCCGTGCCCATCTTCGTCTACTTTATATGTGGGACGCCTACCACAGCATGGCTTGTCAAGCAGTGCCATGTCCACACCCAGGATCCAAAACAGCGAACGCTGGGCCGCTGAAGTGGAACATGCAAACTTAATCGCTGCACCAACGGGCCGGCCACCGTGTGAAATTATTGATAGCTGACTATTTCTGACCTACGAAAACTACAATTTCATCCAGTTTTCTCTTAATAATATTCAGTAGCTGTCAAAGAGGTGAAGAATCACACCCATCAGCACTGGTCCTCCCGCCAGGAGCCTTGGCATAGGAAGCAGGTGGAAAGGCAGAGAGAAGGGGGTGGCATTGAGGCTTGCAGGGAGAAGAGTCAGGAACCTCAGCCCGTAAATGAGTGGTAGGGGACCACTGTGGATGATGGCGACGCCATAACTGACTTCATCCATGATGTCACCAAGAGGAAAAGGCCGAGAATAGTGGCTCTGCCCTGTGCTGTGTGTAAGCTCCTGGAGGGCAGGAACCATCTGCTGTTACACACATCTGTCTGTCTCACTCTGTGCCTCTCACGCTGCGCTACACACAGCAACAGCCCAGTCGTCCCTGCTGACTGGGTATGTGAGTCAGAACATCTAAGCCATATTCTAGGATGAAATGAGTCAGTGTGACCATTCATTCATGGACTCCTTCATCCAAAATGTATTTATTACATACTATCCTCAAAGATGAATGGTAGACAATGGGGATGGTTCGACAATTCTGTCCCAGCTCTCAAGATATTTCTAGCCTATGCAAATTGGGCCTAAAGAAGTGGTTTCAACACTAGAATCCAAGCGCAATGTGGTTCCGTGTGAATGACTTTATCATTGAAATAAGTGAAGCGGGGGAGTCCCCTCGAAGCTACGGTCATGACCCCAGTCTCTCTGACAAATGACAGTCCCCAGTTAAAGTGAAGGAACACGTCTGCTCGGAAGAAAAAAGTCTATTTACTTCACTAGTGACTAAATCTTCTCATGCTCAGCAACTCATTTTTGAATTCTCAAAAGTCATGAATTTGCCTCTATTGTCAAAAATACCCTTTAGCAGCAAATGCTCCAAAAATACTCCAATCCACCAAAGTGCGATTGAAGCGTGAGGGGACTAATTCTAAATCTTTTGGATTATTTTGGGGGCACTTTTCCCGTTTTATAGTGTTTATGGTTTTTGAGCAGAACTGACGTGGATCCAGCCTTCCCGTTGATGGGAAGCCCATTAGATTCATTCCGAATGGTTAGAGCTACTAGTTCTGATTTGAGGTCAATAGAATAATAAATCGTTATTCAAGGGGAAGCTGTCTTTCCATTTTCTATAAGAATCTCGGGGCCGGCTCTGTGGCCGAGAGGTTAAGTTCGCGCGCTCCGCTGCGGCAGCCCAGGGTTGGGATCCTGGATGCGGACATGGCACCGCTCGTCAGGCCATGTTGAGGCGGCGTCCCACATCCCACAACTAGAAGGACCTGCAACTAAGATACACAACTGTGTATGGGGGGGGAAGGGGGGGGTTGGGGAGATAAGGCAGGAAAAAAAAAAGACTCTCAACAACATTCTCAAAGTCCGAAAACCTTGTACGTTTTGGTCGTTTTCCTGTTTTTCCCTGACACTTGCCTTACTAACAGTTTCTTCCAATATTGCTTTGACCGGCGTTAACCGTCGGTGAAATAAATAACTGTCAGAAATTGGGCAGGATCATACATAGGAGGCACAACCACGTATCAGCAGCGTGTGGGCCTGCTCCCTGGGACTCACCGACTCTCTTGGTTACCATGATGGAAAAACTTGTAACTTCAGCTTTGTTCCATTATCTCTTCCCAAGAGAAACTGGCCTATCATATCTTGCTTTTCTAACCTCTTCTTTAGGCAACCAAGATCTCCAGAGAAAAAGAAGACCGCTGGAGGACAGAAGGAATTTCAGTCCAGGGAAAAGTCAACAGGAGTTGGCGGTCCTGAGTTCACATCCCACCCTTCTGCCTCCTGTGGTAGCTAGAGCCAGTCACACAACCTGTAGAGGCTGAATGAGATAACCCTGACATTGCTTCAAGTTCTCATTCTCTGTAAGTCTATGGCCACTCATGAAAAAATTATGCCTCTTTTCTTCCGCCCGCTCCTTCCCTTCCTTCTAATATTTCTCTGCTCTCTCTGTCTCTTTCTCTCTCCTCCTCCTCTCTCCCTTTCCCTCTGTTTCTCTTTCTCACTCTCCTTCGCTCGCCCTCTCTCTTTCTCCCTCTCTCCCTCTTTCTCTTTCTCTCCTTTCCATACAGCTTGCTAAAGGCTGGCAAATACTTCCCAGCAGCCAAATAGAAGTCATTACCAGAAGCACCGCAGCTAAACAGAGGGAAATGTTTAGGTAAGCATTATAATGGGCATGGAAATAAAGAGACCACAATTCAAAGCATAAGTCATCGTAGATGAGAATGCACATGTTTGGGGCTCGGTTTATGAGAAACGAACGGGATGATGCTGTGCTGGCGAATCCCCGGGCTTGTGTTTTCTTAATGCCAGGAGTGATTTATTTTCTGGTAAACAGTTTTGCTCAAGTAGGGCATCCAATTACTACAAACCTTGTTTGGTATAAAAACTAACTGCATAGAAAAATATTGCCTTAGCAAGGTTTAACTGCTTGTTAATCCAAACATGTGGCAGGGCCCGAATTCCAGCGCTCAAAATATCCTCCTGATTCTCAGCAGCATCCAAACGTCCAGAGGAGATCACAATCATCACTCTCAATGAGGCGTGACTCAGGGGTAGCGTATGGAAAGAGGACATTTCCAGAAAAACCATGGTATGGAAACCAAGCCCGCTGGGGAAGGCAAGGCCTGCCTTAGGTAGACGTTCTGCTCAGCTCCTTTGAAGTCCGAGGTTGGGCTGCTTTGGGAAGATGAAAAAAAGTTTTTTTAAATCCTTCTTTCCACACACATCTCTTCACATACGGCTCTGTTCGCTGGGATGTTTCATCACCTTCAGAAATATATTTAAAACAGACACAAGTAAGAGTATCGTTTTATAAGTAAAGCAAAGCTCGAGGCTTTTATTTTTTCTAACCAAAAAAATTTAATTGCCTCCTTCAAATTCTCTGGGTTTGCCTCTCAGCATCCATGAGACTTAATTGTCATACTTTAAATATTTTTTGTAAGTAAAACAAGCTTGAAAGAACTCAAGAGAGAAAGAAAAATGAAAAGGAGAAAGAGAGGGAGAAAGAAATCTGGTCATCAAGAAACATTAGCTTCTACGTCTGAAAAAGGTTTTAAAAAGAGAAAGAGAGGAGATAAGTTTAATGTCCGAATCTTCCCCTTTCCCACATGTCTGCCGCGGGGTTTCCCGCCGTGCGAATAGTTCTCAGTTGCCTCTGTGAGGTGTCCGGTGACCGTGTATTCGGCCGCACGTCCTGGAGGATTTGTTTAAAATACTTTTCCTATTTCAAGGTGGCAGTCGGCAGTCAGAAAGATCCTAAACGACTTTGGAGCCATTTGAGTTGAAAGGAACGTGAAGTGTCAGCTTACCCCAGCACACAGGCAAGCCGCTTTGCCGCAAGGCAGCAGGCTCCTGGCTCGGGCGCTGGGTTCCCTGCCACGGGCTGGCGATGCGCTCAACTCAGAGAGTCATGGCGCACCAGGGGGACTTGGCCACAGAAATCCCTGCTCCGCCGACCCTCCCCAGCTAGCAGGCCGATAACTGAACCACTCCACCCTGTTGATTCACGCAGATCACGTTAATTTAAGAATTCCAAAGATGGGCATTTCATAATCTTCCTGGGTCGTTCATTCTGATGTCTCACAACCCTTCCACCAGGACCTGCTTCTTCATCTCTAGTCTCTAATCTCCCCTGATGCAATTCCAGCGTCTCCATTTTTTTCTGTCTTCACTAGAAATGAAAAACAGCTGGACATCATCTTCTGCATAATAACCTTCCATAAACTGGGAGACCATTATTAAATCAACTGGGTCCTGGTCTTCTCCAGGTTCAATGACGCCAGTGCCTTCAGCCTTCTCTCAGACTTGCTGGTTTCTCTTTTTATGTGCTTGACTGTCTGTGTCACTCAAATTGTTGAGGCCCGTAATAGAAATTTTATGAGGATTTGACTAATACTAACTAATGTGTGTGTGTGTGTGCGCGTGTGTTTGTGTGCGCGTGTGTGCGTACAGAGAGGTTTAGCTCATAGTCCCAAGTTAATTTTTTACACTATTTATTGTGAAATATGTGAAAAAGAGTTTATGTAACATACATGCACAGTGTACAAAACAAAAAATGAGAACTCACGCACCCATCACAAGTTACTTTTTCAATGAACACTGACCTTGTGTTTAATTTTGCTTAATTTGAGAGGAGGCAGAGCATAATTTCCCACTGATTACATTTTAAATTACACTTATGTTTACACCCCACTGACTACATTTTAAACCAATGATGCAAGTTGAACTCTTACACACATTTGTTATAGCCTCTTTCAAAGCTGACAATATTTAGCCTCAGAAGTTTTATAAGATGACCCATTCTAAAAAGGCTGAACCCAAAGCAGAAAGTCTTCAAATGGAGAGCGTTTTCAATGAGCCAAGTTTACTAACAGTCTAGTTCTCTATTATTGAAATATTCATGTCGGAGCGAAAATGCAATGTTTTCATCAGGAAATGTCAGGAAACAGGCCATTGAGTCATGTTTCTATCAGATGATATTTGATGGTACCGTTTCCGTCATCCTAACCGATCACCGAGAGTCTGATGTGCCGAGCGTTCGAGTTAAAGATTGAAGCCCTGTAGATTTATTATCATGAATTTTCTACTTCTGATCAGTCAAAGAGATGCTGCTTCATGAAAACATTTGAGATTAAGCAACCTTAACAAACCACTATCATTTTGTATATTTTAGGGGAAAAATGTGTCAACAAGGTATCCTTTATCATTGATCCTCGGCTCTTCATTTATAGTCAACCTGAATTTCTGCTTGAGTCAAAAGCCCAGAAGCTTCCAGAACATGAAGCCACAGCTTTCAGATCAGCCGACACGAAAGCATGTGCAAATGCTTGTTCTCAAGAGGCAGCTCTGATGGCCTGTCATCCACAGGTGGCCAGTGCCTTCATCACAGAAGCAGCCTCAGTTTCCCTTCTCAACTCTACTCCTTTCAGAACTCTCCGGGGCTAACTTTTCATGTCGTGGAAAAGAATCAGCAGAACAAGCTGTGCTCCCACCACTCTCATATCTATCTTTCCTCAGACACACTGAGCTCTTTCTTGTTTTTATGTTTTGCTTTGGTTTTTCGTTTCCCTCTGCTGCCAACTGATTCACTCCTGTGGCTGGGACCACACCTAACCTGTTTGTGTTTACAGGTCCTCCTCTCGTGACTTGATTAAGGCTTGTGGCTTGGTGACAAACTTACTTTTGTCTCTTTCAAGATTCCGGATCCAAAATTTGAAACCGTTTTTGGACACAGACCTCAGCTGGCTTCATCACACATTCACAAGAAGCTGTGCAGAGGTTGCTTCCTGCGTCCAGGCCCTTTCTCCAATACCAGCCCTTTCCCTTGGCTTCAGGCAAAATGTTTTTAAACCATCTCCACGCTCCTTGAGAATTTATAAAGACTATTCGCTTCCATTTTTTTTTTCCTAGCTAATGCCCACATTTTATTTCAGTTCCTCTTGCTAAACTTGAGAAACATATAGGATTTTTTTTTTCTCTTTAGTAGCAACTTCACCCTCTGCACTTCTTGTAAGGATTTCTCTCTACCTGTCAGAACCAAGGCCAGACTATTTCCCATCCTTACAGCTGTTCCAGGCTCCAGAACGAGGCTAGACCCACCTGGCAGGCTCTGTGCAGGATCCAAGGTAGGGACGAGCTGGGCCTACCTGTCTTGGAAAAGAGAAGGGTCATGCAACTGACACCATTCTGGAACTTCGGGCTGGACTTGTAAGAGGGAAAGGGAGAAAAAGAGAAAAAATAACAGAGCAAACTGATCTTAGCACTACCCGTGGAGTCATTAGTGTGGTTTCTAGCAAACTGCTCATAAAATTCATGGCAGCAGCTAATTGCTACCATGTTCTTCCTCATATACTCTCATATTAAATTTGAAAGAAAGAAAGAAAAGCCCTTTCAAAGCCATATTAATCCATGCACAGCAGTGGAATGCGTGATCTAAAGTGAGCCTCTCGCGTCACCACAGCTATGTGGGCTGGCTGTCAAATGGTGGGTTTCATGTCACTCACAGTACAATGAACAATGCCTGTGCCCGCCACTGGCTTTGCCTTGGCCCAGTTCCCCTGAACCCCAACAGCACTAATCAGCACGGAGTGCAGTGTGAGTGCACACATGTGAGCGACGGCACATGTGCATGAGAGTGCATATCAGCCTCCAAGCCGTCTCCAGGGAATTCAAGCTCAATCTTGGCGTGTGTCTTTTCTGCCTCCAGCTTCCCCACATACATTTGCTTGAAAGTTTTCAGCAGAAGAGTGGTGGCCAGTGGCCAAACTCTGGCTGCCGCCTTACCCTCATGAAGTTGTTTCACTACACATGCCATGCGATGTGCTAAGAAGACCAGCCTTGCCTCAGAGCAGCTCTTGCAAGGATTTAAAGAACCACAAACTCAACAAACCTATCACACTTTCCAAAATTCTCACTGGTAGAAGGCTCCTATTGGCATTAATTATTCCAAGCACTCATCTGGACTGGGCTGCCCCTCAGCTCGTCTGCGCTGGTGTGGCTTTGTCAGTTGCTTAGGGTCAGCTTCCAGCTTAATTGGTCATGACATCCATTCTGATTGGGCGTGGCATCCATCCAAATGGTTTTGGCCTCCTTTCTGATTGTTCAAGCCAGTGTCAAACAGATTGTTACATATTGTAAATGCATTAAATGCAATAAATCTCCCCAAGAAACCAATACGTTCAAACAATATATCAGAATAACTGGGTGACAACTAGCCAAAGGCATGGCTGTGTCTACAATGAGCGGTTCATCTGAGAATTTCTTGCTGCTGTGTGAGAATATGACCCTCTCCCAAGTATACCAGAGATGTCACTGCAAAATTGCTACAGATTAATGCTTCTTTTCTCAATCCTGCCACAGGGCTGAGCAGGTAAGCTAAAGAGGGTTGATGTCAGTCCCCCTGGTGGGGAAAGACTGAGCCTGCGCCATTTTATTGCTGACTACTTTATCTCTCCCTCCTGCCCCACCCTCATCTCCCGTAGGACCTGAACACTTTTCCTTGCCACAGACCCATTCTGGCCCCCAGCCAGCCCTAACTAAGCCAGGCAGTAAATTAGAAGCCCCATCCCAATCAATGGGCATGTTTGAAATTAGTTTAAAATTAACCGTATAAGCTGATGGCTCACAGGAGCAAGGTGAGCATTCTGTGTCCACCAAGCGTCTAGCCTTAGCCTCATCCTCTCAGTCTTTGGTCCTCAATATCTCATTATTTCCACGGAGATAGATTCCTTGCTCTGAACCACAGCCCACTGGCCAGAGTTTCTACCCTAACATAATATTAGTGATACCCTCTCACCTCTAGAAGTGGCTCAAGCTTTCTCCTCCTCTCCAGGTGGCTTCTTCAATCCCCTCGTCCTTGTGCTGCTTCCAAGAGGAAGAGTTCTAAAATCAGGGAGCCTTGGGACAGAGTTAGAGCTCAGTCCTGGGCAGTGAAGCTGTGGATGGGAGAAGATGAAATGGGCATGAAGGTGGCGAGTGTTCTCTTTCTCTTGGGTTCTTCATTTTATTCACATCCTCACTAACAGAGTAGTGAGTAAAACCAGAGATAGGCCTGGGGAGGAAGCCAAAGAGACCTGACGAGTTCTCGGATTAGAGGAGAAAAATGGGGTTCTTACAGTTCACACTTGACCCAGTCCAGTCCTCAGGGATAACACCAGATAAGGATATGGGGCTGAAGTCTGAGTCAGAAATAAAGCATGAGGGGCAGCCCCGGGGCCGAGTGGTTGAGTATGCATACTCCACTTTGGTAGCCCAGGGTTTCGCTGGTTTGGATCCTGGGCACAGACATGGCACCACTCATCAAGCCATGCTGAGGTGGCATCCCACATAGTACAACCAGAGGCACTCACAACTAGAATATACAACTATGTACTGGGGGCGCTTTGGGGAGAAGAACAAGAAGAAGAAAAAAGATCGGCAACAGATGTTAGTTCAGGTACCAATCTTTAAAAAAAAATAAAAATAAAAAATAAAGCATGTTCCTTTTGCCTCTTTTCTTGGGAGCTTGCAGCAATAATCAGTAGCTAGTGGAGTATTAGAAGTTCATAATCTTGGACAAATTCATTTCCATGAGCACATCTTTCTAGTCAGGCCTCTTTCCTTAGGTTTAGGAGCCCATTCACCATCCTTTTCCCCATTGGCTGGGCTTGTGCTTCTAACAGACAAACATTCCTGGGTGCATAAGGCACCCATCCTCCAGACAAAGAATATTGCCTCTGCCCAAATACTTGCTGCTGAGCTCCATCGTATGCAACCCAAATTCAGGCATTGACATTGTGATACACACTCAGCCATCCTCCTTGAGGGCCAGTCCTAGAGTCACCTTCACAACAAGAGAAGTGCTTGGTTTGTGTCCAAGAGCGGAATTATTATCCCTGAACGCTGCTGCATATCTGTGACCATGTCAGAGGAAAGTAGCAAAAACGAAAAAGTTATTATGCAAATTAAATTCCCAGTGGACTGGGGTCCAAGCAATAGTGTTTATGAAAATCTGTTGAGAGACTTGCTGTCTTCCCCAAAGATTTTAGGTTGTCTGCTATCCATAAAGAAGGGTCCTCATAAATAATATAACTCAAGTGATCCAAGATCTACAGTCTTCGTGTGTTTTCTGTTTAATATTCACATAAAATCACTCAAGTCTTCATCCTCTGTAACTGGGGAATCCAGTGTCTTTCCAGTATTTCTTAGGATTTCTATAAGGTGTTTACAATCTTCTGGAGCTTGCCTATACCCATCAGCCCTAAACTTTTGTTCCTGGTTTTTCCCTACTCATCTCTAATTTCAGTCTGTGCTCTTCTCACCCACACCATTGCCCCTAAGTACAGATCAGCCTCTTTTTATCCTCCAAGGCAAACCCAACACTTGCCTTGGTGGAACAGACATTGAAGGTTTGGGGATAACACGGCGGGATTACAACAGAGGACAAGAAAAACTTAAAATTGGGTATCAGATACTAACGTTAATAAAGTTGATGGTCTAAGCCCTTCATGAAGAACCTCTACTGGCTGTCTCTCTCCTTGGGCCTTGATGCCAGCCATGTGGCTCCAGATCTTTCACAAATCAGAGTTCCTCTCTCATCACATTTCTTCCCCAAGCCTCTGACTACCACTACTTCGTTTTACCCAATGGTGAACACTTAGGCTTACTCACAGGACTGACATTTTCATAAAAATTTTGCAAAGCCATCTTAGGACTCTCTTTGACTCAAATGCATCCATATAGATAAAACATGATGCCTAATCAAAGGCTCACTAAAGTTTTTTCTTAAAAAAAGAGCAGCTCCCTATTTAATAGGTCTGCCTTCCTTCTTGGAGGTGGCATGACTGTAACTTTGAAAAGCGGCACCTTTCTTTTCTTGATTCCACTGTGATAGGTTAATCCTAGGGTTTATCCCAATCGCTGTGGAGGGCTTTTAGTGGTCTTAGTTTTCATAAGCCTTTCCAGGTGGAGTTTAAAGTTGTCCTTGTATCTGGAGGAGAGAAGGGAGACCTCACTTACAAACCAAGATAGACTTATTTTTGATGCATAAATGAAGAGAAGTGAAGACGATACCATGGTCCATGTTCTCCTAGGTATTCTCAAGTCTTAGTGGGATGGGTCTTAAAACTGGAATTCAAAAGAAGAGGACTATTTTTTAGAAAGGGAGCCTGCATAACACAAGTCAAGGAGATAGCTACGTTAAAATTCACAAACCTATTATTGAAAGATTGCTGGAGAACACATGAGGGAGGGGACAAGGACAGGAAGAAAGATGTGCTGTGGTGGGAGAAGGCTATGGTCAGCTGGAGAGCATGGATGATGCCACCCAGATGCAGATGATGGGAGATGCCAAGAGCAGAGTGCCTGGCAAATGCTAGAATTCAAAGACGTTATTCCATGACCTAGCAGGTCAGGCAGGGACCATGTCTCACGGGGGCTGGGTCAGATCTTAAAAAGGAGCAGGAGGCAGTTATTACTGTGATAGAAAATTATCTATTGATCTCAAGCGAGAGAAAGAAGGGAAATACGTCAAGTAGGCCAGTGGTTTATTTGGGGTTTTATTTATTTTTAGCCCATGGTGCTGATTCCTCTACCCGTTTCTAATAACAGGGGACCTGGTGTAACTTTAAAGAAAATTAAAAGTTGATCTGACTTGAACTAATTTTTGAGAACTTCATTATGCATTTGAAGCCGAAGAATCACAGAGGAGACAGAGAGTGTAATGTCCCAAGTCTGTTACAAATGTGTGCATTCTGACTAAGACTAATACAGATCTCAAGAAATCCCCTCTCTTAACTCAGTATGACACAGTCTTCTTGTGGTTACAAAATAACAAAATAACATTAGAACCACCCACATCAGTGGGTGGAAGCAAGAGGTGCAGGGTGGGGGGATGTTAGCAGAAGGCATGGGATCAACTTGGAGATATTTGGGTATCCTTGTCAGTGCCAGGGGCTTGTTAAGCTCCACTTTCGTACCAGTTGGCTTGATACTTGGGCTCTTTTCCTATTTGCAGATGAATCCTAAACCATACAGATCCCACCTTTGACTAAGAGAATGACGCAAAGGATCTAAGACACCAAGAGGATGACCCTACTCAATAAATATGGAAAGCAAGCCAGCTGATATGTCACTCAATGCAGAAAGGCAGGAGGCTAAAGCACAGCCAGTTCCTGGAGGCTCTCTGATTCCACAGCTGGAATGCTTAAGTGGGAAGTCCCAAGCACCCCTTCATTCAACAAAAGTCAAGTGACATCTCCATCTGGTTTTAAAAAAAAAGGTAATGCAATTGAAATAAACCAGTATTCTTACACAGAAAGCTTTCAGAAGAGTATTTAAGAAATAGGGACAAAAGATGAACATTTAATCCAACATGAATATGACATGAAGATACAAGTTTGTTTTAACTGGAAGAAGAGTGTCAAGAAGGTCAATGTCCTGAGAGAGTGACCAGCCATTCTGGTTTGCCTGGGACTAATGAGTTCCCAGAACATGGAACTTTCAGTGCTAAAACTGGGAGAGTTCTAAATAAATCGGAACAGTTGGTCATCCTAGTCCACAATGAGGCTAGTGACAATGCAAGAGTCAAAAGAGATTCTGTGCGTGTGCGTGTGCGTGTGTGTGTAGCAGGCTTGGACTGACTACACAGTAGAGAGACGTCTAGGGGCTGATTTCAATGCTGTATATTTGAAGGATGATATCATGAAAACAGAGCTCTCCGACTCCTGCTTTGCTTTTGTTCTGTCTGGAAAGAAGAATGATCTTTGGGGCAAGAAGAATAAAATCAAAACTGGTTAAGGGTCTACCAGAGCCCAAGATGGATGTAGAGCTAATAGGGGTTGATCCAGCTGCTCAAAATGAAATCAAGAGTGCGAGCCCAGGAACTTTCAACCTGAGAGAAAGGGCAGTAGAATCGACCAAACCCTTGCAGACAGTATTCAAGGAAGTGTTCCCAACCTCGAGTGCTTGTTGTCCTGCTGGGAAGCTTGTTGAAGGTGCAGGTCCCAGGGTCCCACGTTCAGAAAGCCTCATTTGATAGGTTACAACGGTGGGGGTCAGCATTTTCAAGAAACACTCCAAGTTATTCTCTTAAAGATAGATCTTCAATGGTCCACCCTTTGAGAAACACTCTTTTAAAGAATGTTGCTGAACAACGAGTTGATGAGCAAATAATTGGTTAACATCAACAATTGGTGAAAGAACAAATAAACAAACAAAAAGATTAGAGATTAAAAAAGAATAAATACATATATATGGATGTCTCTGTGTGTGTGTGTGCACATATACAGATTTTAATTTTCAAATAAGAAATTTCTAAGATGGATTTCACAAAATATGGCCTAATGAACCGCTTGCCAGTTCTGTCCGATGCAGGGTGATACCCCTCAGGGAGGACAATGCAGCTCATGATGACAGAGGCCAAGTTTGGTCCTCTGATGTCCTGACTCCCTATCAACCTTTGGGCTCAGCACTATTCTGAACCATCTATTTGGAGTCATTGCCTCTACCAAAAGAATGATCTTTAAGGTAAAGATCTAACACACGCTGGCAAAGCGAAGTGTAATAAATATCATTTGGGTGTATTTTTGTCATCAGTGGGCTAGACAGTTCCAGGCACTCAAATCAGAGTCCTGGAAACCACACCACTAAAAACGCCTCGGCTAGAACCTCCCTGCCACCCAGACAGCTTGTGTTCTAATAATGGCATTTCCTTCCTATCTGGTTGCTAATTCTCCGACATGCAAACAAAGAAGAAATGAGAAAAAAAGCAATGGCCTGCCAACTAGCTCTGCAGAAAAAATACCTCCCAGATTAAGATTTTTATCTCTTCTTAAGTTTGGTTTCTGAAATAATAATGAACATGTGCATAGCGCTTTATTCCTTAACAAAGCCTTTTCTTGTATATTATTACCTCATGTCATCCTCCCACCAGCCCTGTGAAGTAGGTGGGACAAATGGTGTGATGACACCTGGGCCCTACAGGCTGGGAAGGGGCAGAGCTCAAATAGTCATAGCAGGGACTTGAATGCAGTCTCCTGATTGCAAATCTGAAACCACAGCCCTCAAACCAGACAATCATCTCCTAAATCCTTTGTGGAAAACAGGGCAGTGCAAATTACTTAATGCGCTAATTCCTCCATTGAAGAAATGGCTCAGACAGTTGTGGCTGCTCTCCTGATCACCGTTATATTTGTGTTTACTTTTTCTTAAAATTAACTTCATTAGGATCCTGAGTGGCAGGCAGATGCCAACATGGATCTGTAGGGAATTACAGTTCTGGGCTGGAGGGAAGTTCCGTCTTGGACGTCTTGCAAGACCCATCAAGGAACCTGATGGAAATTGAGCCTGTCATTAATGAGACAGGGCAATTTGGCACAGAGAAAACAATCTCCTAAAACGACTGTGTCAGCAACCTCGTGGCACTTCCCGCTGAAACAGAGCAGGGACAAGTGCCCAGAGGGCAGGTGCCACGTGGTGAAACATTTATATGCTCCGCGGTGCCTTGCATGGTGTCACAGGCAAATGGGTGCTAGGAATGTCTATGGAATGAACAATTCAGGATGGCTACATGTTTTGTGAGATAAAAAGAGGTGCAGAGAACAGAGTCGAATAATAAATTAGAGTCTAAGGTCTTCATCTCAGCTCGAGCCTTGTCATGAGAGCGCTTTACTTTTCTTTCTCGTGGATGAAGCACTGTAATGAAAAAGAGGACATGCTAAGCATCTTATTTCTCAATAACCTATACAAAATCCACCAGAGGAAAGTAGGCAACAAAGCAATTAAACCAAAGTAGGTTAACAACAGAGGGAACGCAGTCCAAATTCAAAACTGAGAATCCTAGCTAGGAGAAAAAGCAGTTCAGATCACTTCTCTTTGTAAAATGATCCTCTTGGCTCACATGAGGTTGACTGGATGCTTAAGGGTTAAATGCATTACCAGCTGGCAAATGACCTTCTTGAGAGAGAAAGGGGAAGCAAGAGAGGCCAAGTCTTCAGAAGTAACTTGTTTAATAAAAATAATCTCCCCCTCGCATTTCTGACACCACCGGGCAGTCACACCATCCTGCCTCGGGTCACCAGACGCGGCTCCGTGAAGTCAGAGGAAATTATAGAAATCCATCATGGCTGAGTTTTCTGAACTGGTTATTACTCGCTGCTTTTTATCTTCCAAACAGTCCCTAAATTTAATTGCTTCGTTGTAATGGATTAACCTCTGAGGTCCACAGTAGCATTTATATTGTGTTCAAAGGAAAGTTGCAAGTTCTGAGCCTGTTTTTTGGAGCATGTTTTATCAGACCAAAGCGTCCCTTCTCAGTTCTGGGTAACTCCAGAGAACACTTGTCGGTGAAGGTCACAGGGTGTCCAGACAAAGAGAAACACAAGGAGACTCTCATTTGATCAGAAGGAATCAACGCATGCCCTCCAAGCTGATTTCAAGAAGAAAGAGGAGTGGGCAATGACCATGGGGACCATCGCTCTGCAAATAGACATTAAAAGTATGGGTCTTAGAGGAGGGACAGACATGGGTCTTACTCTCCTGCCTCATTTATCGCTCTATCTCTTCTTATAAGGAAAACAATAAAGGGTGAGAGTAGTAGGCAGGTGTCTGAGCAATGTGGAACACTACCAAGGCCTTAGGTTGAGTTCTGGCTCTGACACTACCTGCAGAAACCAGCTTGGGGACAATCGTGGTAGTCCAGGAGAAAGGATGACTCCCTGGGCCAGGGGTATGGAGAGAAGCTGACGGATCTGAGAAATATTTTTGAGATATAATTGAGAATACTTGGTGATATTTGTATGTGGAAGATGGGGTAGGAGTTGAGGGTAACTCCCAGGTTTCTGACATGGGAACTTGAGTGGATAGTAACATCCTTTACTGAGATGGAAAAGACCAGAAAAGAACCAAATTTGGAGGAGAAGCCTAAGAGTTCCTTTCTGGACATGATAATTTTGGGATGCTTGAGAGGTGCCTAAACCAAGAGTCAAGTAGGTACTTAGCGGTGGGGTTGGATTGCAGGAGAGAGGTCTGAGTATTTCCAGGTCTGCAGTAGGTACCTTGAGATTGAGAGTTGTCAGCATAAACGGTATTTAACATCATGAGAATGGAGGAAGTTGTCTAGGGAAGGGATATACAGTGAGAAGAGGACCAGGATAAAGGTTTGAGACACTCCAGCATTTAGAGGTAGTATGAAAGATCTTAGTCCAACAAAAGAGATGAGCAGGAATGGCCAGAGAGAATAACGGATCAGAAATCCTAGGAAAAGGCCAAGAGAAGAGAGTTTTGAGAAGCCAAGAGTGATCAATTATGTCAAACACTGCAGAGATGATCAGGAAAGAAGTGTCCCTTGGATTTTGCACTGCTGAGGCCATTTCTGGCTTAAGCAAGAGCAGGTCTGAGCTAGTGGTGGGCAAATACAGACTCAGGTTGACTCATGAGAAATACAGGCAGACTTTGTAAGCAATGCTTTCACGAAGCTTGGCTGTGATGGTAACCAGGACAGGGTGGAAGCTAGTGAAGGAGATGGTGTCAAAAGAGGGTTTTAGTTTCCTTTTGTTTGGGGAACCATTTGCACAAGTGGGAAGCTAACAGAATGATCCAGACAGAGGGAAAAGTTGAAAATATAGGAGAGAAATGAGGTGATCAGAAGAGTGATGTCCCTGAGGCCCTGGGGAATGTTGGGTCTAGAGCATAATGCAAGCCACATATGTGATTTTAAATTTCCTAGTAACCACAGTAGCAAAAGTAAAAAAGAAAGAAGTAAAATTAATTTCAATAATATATTTCATTGTACACAACATATTCAAAATATTATGATTTCAACATGCAATGGATAGAAGAAATTATTAGGGAACTATTTTACATTCCTTTTTCATACTAAGTTTGTTACACTTACAGCACATTTCAATTCAGACTAGATGTATTCCAAGTTCTCAATAGCCACTTGTGGCTGGTGGCTACCATGTTAGATAGCCCAGGCCTAGAAGATAAGTAGAGGGATTGGCCTTTGATGAAAAACACTTTCTCCACTGAAAGATAGAAAGGAATAAGAGCACAGGTTCAGGAGTGTTTGAACATTTGGAGGTGAATAGATGAGGGAGAATGGGAGGAATATTAAGACCATTTAGTATAACCACCAATACATTACTTAATCTTTCCATCAATATATCTCTTCTCTCTTGAAATTTCCTTTGACTTCCATACTGCTTTGGGAAGTCACTGAGCTTCCAGAGTCATGGAAGGTAGGTAATTTTGACACTGGAAAGCCTCCCATAATATCTGAAACAAATACCTTTTTAAGCAAAGTAAGGACTCGTTTACACGTTCTCTTCTCATCCATTTGGAGAGACAAGGCCTCATTCTGTAGTAAAAAAGTTCCATGTTGTGGGGGATCAGAATTTTCTACCCCAAAATGTGTGTCTTTGGCTTGATTATTTTTAAGAACAAAGACTCAGAAAGAAGCTTTGACCTTCCCTCTCTAGCTGCCTGAAAGAATTTAAGATAGAAGGCCAGTTCCAGGAAGGAGCTATCACCATAGATAACTTTAGGTGTGGTACACAGGAAAACAGGAAGGCACCTAGCAAGGCCCATTTTTCATCAAAGTTCTCTCTTGTCCCACTGTCTGTAGATGGCCCAGCAAAGATTTGTTTACCAAACATTTGCTTTTCTGCTGTCTTCGTGTGAATTGCCTTCCACCCCTTTGAAGTCCCATACCACTATCCACAACATCCTCCTTTGTCTTTAACTAAAGATGGTATTTAAGGTGGTGGCTTCAGCCATTTTGGTGAGTTTCTCAGTTTTCCTGGGTTTCTCCCATGTATACGTGTTATTAAATTTTGTTTGATTTTTCTCCTCTTAGTCTGTCTCATGTCAATTTAATTGTTAGACAAGACAGAAGAACCTAAAGTCTAGAGGAATAGTTCTTCCCCCCTTACAGCGTCCTAAACCCAGTCCTGCCACTGACCCTTCATCCTGCTGGGCAGTTCATAGGGATGGTCTGAGCAACAAGCATAAGAAAGAAAAAGAAACACTATAAAATACCTAAATGTCCACAAGCACATCAATAATATTAATAACAACAACAATGACAACAATACACGTAGGATCAACCACATCCTCCCAGTGTTGGCAGCTGATGACCCCTCAAACCTATTTTTCACTCGTATAGGGATCAGTGAAACCCCAAGTGTGACTCTGCCTGAGTCTTTTCCTCCTTTCCCTTCAAACCCACGTGGACTTTGAGGTAAATCTAATCCACATGTTTCTGATTCATTTACACTTAACTCATCTACATGTTGTTTTCTAACAGCTATTTGATGGCCAAGAACTTCTTAAAGCTCCTTTCTTAGAAATAGGATGTTGTGGTTTGCCAAGAGGAAAAAAAGCTGAGCCCCAAAAGGTTTGAATTCAACTTGAAACTAAGAAATCGTGAAGTTGGACCAAATTTGGCCCGATGCTTTCTCATTATTCCTAATAACCTTTCTCTCCCAGGTAATTTTTCAACTCTTGGTTCAGTGATGCACAGAGTGAAAATGCTTGGGCTAGGCAGCGTTGCTGGTCTAGGATCACATTTGAGACAGCTAAACTAGAAAATGGGATGCATTGGGAAAGGATGCTTTTCTGTCAATTTCATTTTCCCTCTCTTGAAATTCCCTTTACCTCCATGGTTTACAATAAGCCTCTTGTCAGCTAAAGGGCCGCTCCTCTACTCCCCGCAGGGCGCTTTCCGTGCTCACGAACTGCTCCCCCTAGGGTGGGGCTATTCATGATCCTTGGAACCACCACTTCTTTCTTCATTTCCCCTTCTCAATGAAAGCTCTGTTTCAAAGGGTTCAGGAAAACAAAACTCCCAGAGCATGAAGAATTTCATGGCCCTGCAAAGAAACAGAAGATACGTTAGATCAGATGTTAGGCTGATAAACTCACCAACTCCCTTTAACTTAAGACTTTAATTAAAATGACCCTTGTAATGGGGATTAAAAATAAACACTCATTCATGGTTTTGCTCTGGAATCCCATAAAACCTACATGAATACACTACTTCTGGTTTAATGTAACTTCCTAAGACCCCCTGCCCAGATGGATTTTATTCCTGCCGTTTGGAATTAAGACAAATCCTGAGCAGCCCTCGCAGGCATGGAGACTCTGATCTTCCTCCATGTTTGTTTCTCTTTCGGCAGCTTCCAGACACGGGCCATTGGATGCGCGGTACACTACAAGATGAGTTTATGCATTCTCTCCGGTGAAGGAGCAAACTGTGTAGTCTGGCAGAGGTAACTAGGACACAATAAATGTCAAAAAATATATGTGTTGAATTAATCTACATCAACAAAACTCAGGAGTCTATGGACCTAGTGGAATAAAGAAGAAGAACCATATTCGTAGTTTGCAAAGCAAAAGAAGAAATTGAAGCGGTAAGGAGTGGAACGGAATGAGGAGAAATGCAGAGAGAAGGTACCTAGTAAAGTCATTTTGTATAACCAACCATTGGCTCATTTCCCAGTGAACAATGAATGACCATTTCTAGAAAGTTTTACCAAGGTGACAATGGACACGACAGGATAACCCAGGCTTTGTGAAATATACCAACAGAGGACTATTTTATTATTATCCTTCTGGAACAATGGGAGAAGATCACACTTTGGCGTGTACAAGTGGAATTTTTCTCCAGATGATCTGATACTTTCACCAGAAAGAAGTTAAGATAATGGAAAAAAACAAGGCACAATCTTTGGACTGGGAAAAAGGGCTTTCCTACTTTTTCTCAGAGGTCCAGTGCTCACTGGATCCAGACTTTAAGACGTAGATTCTCTGGATCCATTCCAGTAGTGGGAATCAGCTGTCCCTGGGAAAGAGGAAGGAGGAAGCAGCAACAGCGATGGAGAGAGGTGGCCCATCCCTGTGCAGCCAGGATGCAGGGCACAGCCGTGATGCCCTACAGGCTGAACAAGGTACGCCTGGGGCTCCAGGATCACTAGTAAAGACCAAGAGCAAGCTTTCACGTCCCTGTGAATTTGAGGTGAGCAGTGAGTGCCCCATCCTGAGGCTGCAGTGGGGTCATCAACAGCAGACACCCAGATGAGACAGCAGAGAGGCAATCTCAGAGTATTCACTCTGAGCCAGATGCAAGATGAGATGATGGAACTTCAGCCTTTGTTCAGAGCACAGCCTCCTGGAAGACTCTCAGAAACGTCTGAGGGACATTTTGGAGGTGACTTCTGTCCAGCAAGTGTACATGTTCTTAACTGTTCATGTTCTGAAGTGTTCATGTTCTAAGAATTTGGACGTTTCAAAAGTGGTACTCATTTCTTTAGAAAGCCTGAGAACATATATAGGTGACACAAATAGTGCCTTCCCGAAGAGGCCCCAGCTGACTGCTTAGTTACCTTGCGGGTGTCTTACGCTTTAGAAGGATTCCGCTACATTTAAAACCACCTCTCTGCCTTCTTCTGCCATGACACAGAATCTTTTCCTAAAGTAAAAGGTTGATTTGTATTTTAAAAAAAGCGAAAAAGGCAAAGCTTGTGTAATTCAAGTTATACTCCTGGGTATCTCCAGATTCTCCAGCCTGATGGGGTGATCCTTCGCCGAATTAAGCAACCATCTGAGATCCTATTCCACGTTCAAGAGGAATGCAGCTCCCTCCCCTGGGGTCTGCCTCTAGGACGCACCCCAGGTGCCCCCTCCTGCTCTGGCCAGCCCCTGACGGTCTATTTCTTGTTCACTCTTCATGGTGGGCAGTTTAGCTCTTCAATCTCATCCCTTACTCTTTGGGGATAGATACTCTCCCAACAGCCCCTTCAACGACGCTCTGAAACGTCAGCCGCTGCTCAGTAACCGATGGACTACAACAAAATGAAAAGCTTCTGCACAGCAAAAGAAACAACCAACAAAATGAAAAGACAACCTATAAAATGGGAAAAAATATTTGCAAATCATATATCTTATAAGGAGTTAATATCCAAGATATATAAAGAACTCACACAACTCAATAGCAGAAAAACAACCAATCTGATTAAAAAATAGGCAGAGGAACTGTATAGACATTTTTCCAAAGAAGACATACAGACGGCCAACAGGTACATGAAAAGATGCTCTACACCACCAATCTTCAGGGGAACGCAAATCAAAACCACAATGAGATACCACCCCACGCCTGTTAGAAGGGTGTGAGATAACAAGTGTGGGCAAGGATGTGGAGGAAAGGGAACACTTGTGCACTGTTGGTGGGAGTGTAAATTGGTGCAGCCACTACGGAAAACAGTATGGAGGTTCCTCAAAAAATCAAAAATAGAACCCATGTGATCCAGCAATTCTGCTTCTGGGTTTGTATTTGAAGGAAACAAAATCACTATGTTGAAGAGATATCTACACTCCCATGTTCATTGCAGCATTATTTACAGTAGCCAAGACACAGAAACAAGCTAAATGTCCATCAATGGATGAATACATATACATCACATAATGGAGTACTAATCAGCCATAAAAAAGAAGGAAATCTTTCCATTTGTGACAACATGGATGGGCCTTGAGGACATTATGCTGAGTGAAACAAGTCAGACAAAGACAAGTACTGTATCATCTCACTTATATGTGGAATCTAAAAAACAAACAAACAAAACCCCACCAAACTCACAGAAAAACAGGTCAGATTTGTGGTGACCAGAGGCAGGAGGTAGGAGGTGCAGAAATTGGATAAAAGTGGTCAAAAGGTACAAATGTCCAGTTTTAAGATAAATAAGTCCTCGGAATGTAATGTACAATAATATGACTATAGTTAACACTGCTGTATGGTATATTTGAAAAATTGCTATTCGAGTAGATCCTAAAAGTTCTTGCCACAAGGAAAAAACTTTTTTTTTCTGTTTTTTTTTTTTTTTTGTATCTATATGAGCTGATGGATGTTAACTAAACTTATTGTGGTAAACATTTCAGGATATATGTAAGTCAAGTCATTCTGCTGTACACTTGAAACTTCTCCAGTGCTGCATGTTACTTATATCTCAATAAAACTGAAAGAAAAATAAATGAAAGCCGACAGTTACAAAATTTTAAGCAAACGTATTTTTATGTGAGGTAAAAATTTTTGTTTTTCACTAATACTGATAAATGTAGATTGGAGAAATAAAGTTAAAATTAGTGATAAAAGAATGGGGGAAATATCAGTTGTTTAAATGGGGCAAAAGTTTGAATCTAAATCTATCAATAAACTCATGAAATTTTATACATTTATGTATTCCTCATGGTCATACTATTTGCATAATCAGAGCATTATGTTAAACCTCGTCTCTGTAAAAAAAAAATATGTATATATATTTATGCATCCACACACACATACATATACACACACCCCTGTACTGAGATTAATGCCTCATTTATCTGACATTATTGTTAGTACATTTCCCAGATAAATAAAGCTCACCCGTTTAAAGTTACATATTTTAATTGAGATCATAAAACTTTCTAAAAGAAAATATACATTATTCTAACTTCTTAAACAGAAAATTCTCAACATAATGTAAATGATAAACAATGAGTCCCGATGGTTCTAATTATGCGCATCAGTCATTTTCTGGGCTCTCAGATTCTGCTGAGGATCTTTCAGCAATCACCAGGCGATTTATTATTATTAACTGGCATTCTAAACAGCTGAGGCTGTGCGACCGCCCCCGCCTCCCCCCAACAACACCTTACAGCTGGTGGCAACTTTTGCCCCCAGAATAAAACCTGAGATTTGGTGTCTGAAGACAATAGGTATTCTGCCTGGAAAGGATCCAGGTGTGGGCTGAGTCTGAGACCATATTAAAATAAATCATTCTGTAACTCTAGCCTTCGTTCCCATTAGATTTTTAGGGAAACGAAAAGGCAACCTCACCCAGGAGTCTAACACACCGAGGGGCAATATCCCCAAAGGGAAGCCCTCTTTATTTTGCCTCTCGTGGGTTCTTCAGCCTGCTCCACGCTCATCCCACGTGGAAGCGGGCACCCTGCCCACGTACACAGCACTCTGTGTCCTGTTGATGTGAGAGGCCTCTCAGGCAACAGCCCCGGACAAAAGCAGGGGCCCTGCATCCAAGGATCATCCAACGCTGAGGACAAGCCGATTCCGTAAAAGAGAAGAATCAGGTGAATAAAGAGATCAGTCTTAATTCAGAGAACAGAAGGAACATTTTTAAAAAATATAATTAGTATTTGCAGAGCTTTAAGAAAATGCATTCAGAAATCAAGAACAGGCTGCTGCCAAAAAAGAGACATTCAAGGAATGAGAAAGAGTTTCTGGAAATTAAAAAATAATTTTCAAAATAAAACTGTCAGGGCCTGCCTGGTGGTATAGTGGTTGGGTTCCCACGCTCTGGTTGGGAGGCCAGGGTCGTGGATTTGGATCCCCAACCGGAACTATGTACCACTCATCAAATCATGCTGAGGCAGCGTCCCACAGGCAAAGTGGAGGGAGACCTGCACAGATGTTAGCTCAACAATGATCTTCCTCAAGCAAAAGAAAGGAATATTGACAACTGATGTTAGCTCAGGGCCAGTCTTCCTCACCAAAAAAATGAATAAATAAAAATAAATAAAAAAATAAAACTGTCATATCAATAATAGAACAAAGTAGGCTAAAGACCAAGATGGTGTCTGGAATCTATTACTGAGGAAACTTCCTGTAACATAAAGCAACAAGTCAAAGAGATGGAAAATGTGATAGGAAAGTTAAGAGACACAGAAGAAAAATCTACCAAATCCAGTATCCGTCCAATAAGAGTTTTAAAAGGAGGAACAGAGACAAGGGAGAGGAGAGAACCATCAAAGAAAGGAGGGAAAATCCTTTCCTGAACTGAGGAATAAGAATCTTCAGATTCTAAGGGGCCCATAAAGTCTCAGAAGAATGCCTAAAAAGATCCCACTTAGGGCTGGGAGAGATTTCAGAATTTTAAAAAATAAAGAGAAAAGCTTAAAAGCTTCTGAGACAAAAAGTAATTTTTTACGAAGGAATTTGAATCAGACTACTTCTTGCTTATAGTAGATGCCAGAAGTCAGTCAAACAGTGCAAATACACACCATTGGCGACAAGTAGGGACCCAGAAGATGCACCTGTGTGGCCTGTAAGTAACCTGGGGGCAAACACCGCTGGTTTCTTGCCTAATATTTCTATTACCTTCTTCTTTACTAACAGAATCTCAGTTTCTTGGGGGGGAGACATCAATGTACCCAGCTGAAATTATTCGCGTCGCTAGACTCCCTTGAACCTAAGAATGGCACAGACCCAGTTCTGGCTAATGAGGGTAAGCAGAAGTTGATAAATAGAACTTTCTGGATAGCTTTTTCAAAGGAACAAACTCAACAGCCTGACTTTTTCATCCATTTGTCCCTTTGCTCTTCCCCCTGCCTGCTTCTCAGAATGCAGACTTGCTACGTGGAGGCTTACAACCATCTTGTGACCGAAAGGACCAAAGTCAACATAAGGATGCTAAGAGAGAAGGGTGGAAAGAGCCTGGATCCCTGAGGAAAAATCAAGGCATAAAAGTTAAAGGAAATGTGGGGAAATTTTAAAAAATAACTTTAGAGAAGAAAGGGCCATTCTAAGTGTGACACAAAATGCAGAAGCCATAAAAAGAAAGATTAATAAATTTGACAAATTGAAATTTAAAAATTTCTGCATAGGAAAAATAACCCCGCAAAAGTCAAATAATTAAAGACAAACTGTGAAAAACAAACATAACTGTAACTCATATCATAAGAAGCTAATATCCTCAATATATAACGAAATCTCTGCAAATTGCTATAGAAAAAAGAAAGACGATTCAAATAGAAAAAATAGGCTAAAATAGGAAGAGTTCACAGGGAAAAGATACAATCACCATTACATGTAAGGGTGTTCAATTCATAATAAGATTAATGCAAACTAAAACTACAGTGAAATTATATATGTTCTTGTACGAGCTTGTATATTAATAAAATATTCTGGACAGATACATAGGAAAATTGCCCCTGGAGAGAGAAATCAACTGAGAAAATGATAGATGAAACATTTTTCACCATATAACTCCTTTTTTAAACTAAACATTGTATTTTGAGATAATTGTCGGTTCAAAGGCAGTTGTAAGAAATAACACAGAGAGATCCCTTGTACCCTTTACCCGGTTTCCTCCAGTAGCAACAATTTGCAAAACGATGGGACAATATCACAACTAGAATATTGGCATTGATAGAGTCAAGACACAGAACAGTCTCATCACCACAGGATTCCTCATGTTGAGCTCTTATAGCCACATCCACTTCCCTCTCACCCTCAATGGCTCCTCAACCCTTAGCAATCACTGATGGACATTTCAAGAATGTTACACAAATGGAATCATACAGTATATAGCCTTTTCTAATTGGCTTTTTTCACCCAGCAAAATTCTCTGGAGATTCATCCAGGTTGTTGCATGTATCACTAGTTTGCTGCTTTTATTGCTGAATAAGTTCCATGGTATAGGTACATATCACAATTTATTCCCTCATTGAACGATATAGGGTTGTTTCCAGTTTGGGGCTATTTTGAATAAAGCTGCTATAAACATTCATGTAAAGGTTTTTGTGTGAATATAAGTTTTTCTTTCTGTGGGATAAATGCTCAAGAGGGTCATTGATGGGTGGTATAGTAGTTGCATGCTTAGTTTTTAAAGAAATTGCCAAACTTGTGTCTGCACCATTTTACATTCCCACCCGCAACGTGAGAGTGATCTGGTTTCTCCACATCCTCTCTAGCATTCGGTGGTGTCACTATTTTTTCTTTACCATTCTGGTATGTGTCTAGTAATAGCTCATTGTGGTTTTACTTTGCATTTTCCTAATAGCTAATGCTTGTTCAACAACTCTTCATGTGCTTATTTGCCATTTTTATATCCTCACTGGTCAAATGTCTCTTCATCGTTTTTGCACGTTTTAACTGGATTTTTTTTTTTTGAGTTTGGAGAGTTATTTCTATAGTCCAGATACCAGGCCTACGTCACATATGTAGTTTGCAAATATTTTCCCTGTCTGTAGCTTTTCTTTTTATCCTCTTAACAGGGTCTTTTGCTGAGCAAATGTTTTGAATTTTAATGAAGTCCGATTTATCATTTTTCCTTTGACGAATCACGCCTTTGGTGTCAAGGCTAAGAGCTCTCTGCCTACCCCTAGATCCTGAGCTTTACTTCTATGTTTTTCTCTAAAAGTTTTGTAATTGTAAGTTTTATGTTAAGTCCATTACCCATTTGAGATATTTTTTGTGTAAAATGTGAGGTTTAGGTCAAGGTTCTTTTTTTTGGAGGAGCTAAGGATGTGCAATTGTTCCAGCACCATTTGTTAAACAGGCTACCATTCCTCTGTCAAGTTGTTTTTGTACGTTTGTGAAAAATCAGTTGGGCATATTTGTGTGGGTCTATTTCTGGATTCCCTATTATCTTCCATGAGTGTATGTGTCCATCACTCCACTAATACTACACAGTCTAGATTACTACAGCCATAAAATAAAGTCTTTAAATCAGATAGACCGATTGTTCTCTGTTTATTTTTCAAAAGTGTTTAGCTGTTCTAATTTCTTTGCCCTTCCACATAAATTTTGTACTTGATCTTAGCCAAAAGACCAAGAAGTAATTTCATATAAATTTTAGAATAATCTTGTCTATATCTACAAAAAAACCTTGCTAGGATTTTGATAGAGATTGAGTGAAGCCTGCATATCAATTTGGGAAGAATCTACATGTTTGCTATGTTGTCTTCTAATATATGAACATGTATTTCTCCATTTATTTAGATCATCTTTTTTTTTTTTCTGCTTTATCTCCCCAACCCCCCCGTACACAGTTGTATATCTTAGTTGCAGGTCCTCCTAGTTGTGGGATGTGGGACACCGCCTCAACGTGGCCTGACGAGCAGTGCCATGTCTGCGTCCAGGATCTGAACCCTGGGCTGCTGCAGCAGAGCGCGCGAACTTAACCACTCGGCCACAGAGCCAGCCCCGTAGATCATCTTTGATTTCTTTAATTAGTATCTTGTAGTTTTCAGCATACAAGTCCTGAACATATTTTGTTAGCTTTACATCTAAGTATTTCCTTTAGTTTGAGTTACTTCAATGGTATTATATTTTTTTATTTTGGTGTTCATGTACTCATTGCTAATATATAGGAATACACATGGTGTTTGTATGCTTGTCTTGTATCCTGCAACCTTGCTGGAATCATGTATTAGTTCTAAGAGGCGGTTTTTTTTTTTAAGATTCCTTAGGATTTTCTACATAAATAATTATGTCATCTGCAAATAAGGACAGTTTTATTACTTCCCTTCCAATCCACATGCCTTTAATTTCATATTCTTGCCTCATTGCACCGGCTAGCACTTCCAGCACCATGTTGAATAAGAGTGGTAAGAATGGATGTTCTTGCCTTGTTCTCAATCTTAGGGGGAAAATATTCAGTCTTTCACCATTAAGTATAATGTCAACTCTAGAGTTTTTGAAGATGGTCTTTATTAATTTGAAGAAGTTCCCTCTATTCCTATTTTACTGAGCATTTTTATAATGAATGGGTGTTGTAGTCCAAATGCTTTTTCTGGATCAACTGATATGATCATGTGATTTTTTTTCTTTAGCCTGTTATTATGGTGAATTACATTAATTAATTTCTAAATATTGAAACAGCTTTGCATCCCTGGAAGGTACAAATGACAGGGATTATTAATGCAAATTGGTTGTGGCATCTTTGAGCCTCACCCAAACCATCCTTTCTCTGGACTCCACCACACATCCTCACCTGCTGGAGATGTTGCCAAGGCCGGCTGCAGTGGACATTGGCCGAGGCAAAGATCAGCAGGCCATGATTCTGGCAAGAACCACAGGGCGCCAGCACGCCAAAAAAGAGAGTACTGTGGACACATCAGGCTGAGCGGAGGAGGAGAGAGGAGATGTGTCCACTGTGCCAAGCTTGCTGCCTACAGGGCCCAGTGAGGTCCCAGCCTTTAGTTGGTCAACAATTCCTACTTGAGAACAATGCTGCTGATTAATTCTGACTAACTTTGCCCATAAGCACGCAAAGCATGAAGGGAGAATGCATCCAGCTATTGTTGGAATGTAGTGCTCATACAGAGAAACTCACATCACCTTATTTTGCCTTGCTATGTTCTAAGAATTCATTTTACATTTTTATTTGTGTGGAATAAATTGTCCTCAAAAAAATCCCAGACTGTGTCATATTAATCAAGTGCTAAATCATAAAAATACCCATGGACCTCAAACATTGCTCATAGGCTAGCGGAACACATCACAATGCACTTCTAGCTCAAAGTCTGGATAAACATTTAAGCTGCCGGGAAAAAACAGGCAAGATTTGGTGTGCAGGAGATCTCTCTCTGTGCCTAAGACCCCCAGGGAAGTCAGAAAACAGAGGCAAATCTCCATTTAGAAGCAGAGGCCATCTATAAATCTAATTCTCTCACATGAGTCAGCTAGAGAGGAATTTATATATGTCTAATCAAAGTGGAAAAACATTGTCTAGTATTTTAGATTGAAAGGACTTTGTTTTCTATTTTTCTTCCCTAGATCAGTGTTTTTCAAACTTTTCTGTTTATATCTCCCCCTAAGGAGCCTTTTTAGACATTTCTTTCCTAACTGACCCCTACCCCCATGAAATCTGGATACAGACATATTGTATATCTGTTTATATTGATGGGTATGGTTGAGCTTTGGAGGCCATAAACTGTAGTAATACCTAATTCCTCCCTTAACAAAGTTTTGCCCCCTTGGGAGCAATATTACCCCTGTTAAGTATGCATGTCAAAGACAAATGGGTGTTTTAAATTCTTCGCAAAAGGAAAAGAAAGGAAGAAAGCTTGCTCCCATGTCTTATCCTCAGAATTGCAATGACAATTGTTCTCTTTTATCTGGGTGCAACTATTGGTATACTTCAGTTTAGAATCCAGCAAAAAGAAATTTCTTACAATCAAGGAAATGTCAGGGAAGTCAGTTTCAAGAAGTCTTAAAAGGCCTAGAAAGTCATAATCAGGCAGCTACATTCTCCTCGTCTCCAGTCTCTTCTGGGAACATGAGTTGCCTGCAGAGTAGGTTCTAGGTGGAGGTTCTCACCTGTTCCTGCCCAGCACTGAATGTCTCTTGCACAAATCCAGATGCCTAAATCCCTCCACACAACCCCCCAAAGTTCCTTCACCATTATGATAAGGAAGACGAGAAAGAGAGGGTGAGTTGTATGGCACCATTTGTTACAATCTTTGATGGCTGGACTCAGATGCCATTTTTAAGTGAACCAGCTTAATTTAAGACGTTGCATAAAACTTGGTGTTATGTCTTGGGGTCAGAGTCCAACAGATTTTTCCTACGTGAACCATGACCTACTTATCAAGGGTGGTAACTGCAATGTATTGGTAAAGTTGGGTATCTGCCTGACCCACATTAGAGGCTTCTTTGATTCATTTCCATTGGACTTGGGCAGCCATAACCATGATGTCATGTAGCAAGGAAACTGGCAGCTGAGCATGCTGGGGCACCAAGGTTTGCCAGGGAAGACAGCTGCTGAACTTGAGGGAGCCTCTAGCATGCTCTCCACAAATTGGTTTAATGAGGGGTCTCAACTCGTTTCAGGATAAACATGAGACAGTTTCCTTTATTGAGTATCTGCTACCAACTGGGATCTGCTGACCTGCCCTTTTCCCCTGGGTGAGGCACTCTTAACCATAGCTAAGCTGAGACACACATTTCCCATCTCCTTTATTATCATAGCAGTCTCATGTCCATGCTGCAAGAGTCAGTGCCTTCAATTTTAAATCTCCAATTCCATATCCAAGGGGAGGCTCTTCTCTTTCCACCTTCCCCAGCTCAGGGTAGGCCATACTGGGGGAATGGAGAGTGAGACACAGTCTGCTCACACGCTGCCTCCTTTCTCTTCTCCACTCTTGTCTTGGGACGGAGAGCAGAGGGATAGAAAGTATGTATCTTCTAATGTGGCTGTTCACAGTGAGCTTTCAGATTTTTTTCAGGCTTCACCTTGGTTGGTCATAATTGCTGACTTGGCTTATTATCTATCAACTCAAAATGGTCAGGTGGTGGTTCCTACAGCCTTGCTGATAAGCGACTCAATTTAGAGACACTCCCCTAGGCATAGGTGGTCTCTTGGGAGACTAGGCCACCTCTTTCAGTTGTCCTCCAGCCAATGTATTCACCCACTTGCCCTGATGTTCCAAAACTGCCTTGGTCTCTGGCAAGACTATGGTCTCAAATCCCAATTACCCCTCCCAACCCCGAACCTGGGGTGCATGACATGCACAGGGTCTATTTCCCATACTCTCAGGAACTATAGAGGAGCAGTCCTTGTCCCCTCCCCTGGCGGCACACTGCACCATCTCTCCCCAGGGTTCTTTCTGCTTCCCTGGTCAAGATGGTATGGGTTCTCAAGCCTGGTGACTTGATGTCACAATCAGGGAATAAAACGTTCAACTTTTTCTACTTGCTGGATTCACTCTCAAGGGGTCTAAGTGAAAACTTATGAATGATTCTCTTGAGATCTCCATCCTTTGATTTCAGAGGCCAGAAGCCTTCTGGGAAGGGGAACAGAGGATGGTTTGAGGGGTTCATGGCACTCCCTCAAGTAGTCTCATTCCACTCCAAGTTACCCTCTGAGATCTACTGGGAGAAGGGATGGAGAGTAGTAGAAGCCATGCTTCTTGGTAAGCCCAGTGGAGGAGTCTGACCCATTAATGACAAGAAGACAGGACCCCACCCCCTAACCCCCATTGCATGGCTCCTTTCTAAGACTCTTGTTTCTTTTCCCCCATAATGATAGTTTGCAAATATTGCTTTGGGATGTTATGGTAACAGCTCTGGCGACCACTCCACCTGATCTCAACTACACTGCTCAGTTCCATCTGGCTTGACCTCTGGGTCTCAGTGCAAATTTTCAAAAGGGGAATCTGATTGATTCTGCTTTGGATAGATGTTCAGTCAGAGAATAAAAGGCAAGAAGATACCCAAAGACAGGAGTGAGGCTATCACCGGGAAAGAACCGAGAACGACCTCTGAACGTCATCTCTGAGGGATTCCAGGTAGGTGGTACCTCACGCTGCCTGTGAAAGCCCACCAACTCCCAGCTCCCCTCCCTCTCAGGGATTCCCAGCTCCCTTCCCAGTCTAGGCTTTGCTCAGCATCTGCAGCCATTTCCATATACCTGTCAGAAGCCATCTCCAAGAACAACATCTTTGGAACCAGCAGAGGCACCACGTGAAGCTGGGTTGACCACCTTGCCCCTCTTCCCTCCAATAATCAGAGTGTCACTCTTCTTACAGCTCTGTTAATATAGCCATAGGCCTGTAGCTCTGTTCTAAAAGACATCTCTGACTCCAGAGGTAATAAAAAAAATAATAACTATCGATTCTATGCGAGAAAATTTTTCTTCTTTATTTTAGAGGTGAGACCATTATTCTCTTATTCATTATGTTGTTTTAAAACGGGTTTATATTTGATGATTTTCTACAAAAATAAGGTATGATTTGTATAACTAGGGAAATGGAAAAGATATATAAAGAAAAAATTATATCACCTACTCCCCATCTCTCCTTTTACATTTTGAAGTTACATTTTTAAATTTCTTTAAATTGTCATAGATACTGTATTTTGCTGCTGATTCCTGTACTTATGAACATTCATATTGCTCTATCTTTTTTTCCTCTTAAGACTATATTATTTTAATTAAAATGTTGGCTGAGTGACGTCCATTTCTGTGGGAGGAAAGCCCGCCCCTTCCCCATTCCCCAGCTCTTGTTCTGTGGGAGAAGCTCGAATGCCGGGTATTTCCCCTCTCTGGGTGGCTGCTGCCTGAATCAAAGACATAAAGCCTCAGAGTATTTAACTTGGCTTCAGAGAGTCTCCTTGCCAACTCAGACTTAATGAGGACAGGAAAATTACTACAGAGGTGTTCTTGACGGCCTGCAGGGTGAGGCATATTCGCATCGGTCAGTGACAACAGTGTATACCCCACTATGAGTCGCTGCCAACCTCAGGATCCCATCATTTCCCTGAGGCCTAGTTGCCTCAAAAACCCAATAAACAGTCCAGTTGTTTATTGGATAGGGGTTCTGTCTCTCACCCACCATTCACCATTGCCCTGGGTGGCCTGACCACCTTGCTTTCAGGTTGGGAAAATGGCAAAATCAGGGCCATGTTTATGCAACGCACTGAATTGTCACCTGTAAGAACTAAAAACAGAGAGAGAGAATGAGCCTCAAGAAGTCAGTTAGTCTGGGCGTGAAAACATGAATGCATCTGTATTATAAAGAAAATAGAGGGGTTACAGGTTTGGTTTTGTTTTTAAGATTTCTGAATGTTTTGTGATGATTTAAGCCCATATAATACCATTTTTTAGACCACGGGTTGGCAAACTCTGGCCTGTGGGCCAAATCTGGCCAGCCATCTGTTTTTGTAAATAAAGTTTTATTGGAACACAGCCACGCCCACTTGTTTACATATTGTCTATGGCTGCTTTTGTGCTACGAGGCAGAGCTGAATAATTGTAACAGAGACCATATGTGACCCACAAAGCCTAAAATATTTACCATCTGGCCCTTTACAGAAAAAGTTTGCCAATGCCTGTTTTGGACCAACATTGACACACAGTTCCATCTTCCTCACTAATTTAACAGGAGGATGATTATATATCAACGCAAAATGAGAACACATGAACCTCCCTCGTAGCTTATAAACCTGCCACATTTTTTGCACCTACAAGCGTTTCCTAGAGTGGTGGTGAAGAGCAGAGAGTTTGAATCCTGCCTCCATGCTCTCCAGCTGTGTAACTTTGGGCCGGTCCCTTAACCTCTCGAGCCTCAGCTTTCTCATCGACATCTGGGCATTGTGATGGTGCCTCAGTCACAAGGCTGCAATGAGGATTCAGTGAATAAGTACATGTAAAGAGAGAAGGACAGTGCCTGGCCATCAAGCAGACTCAGGGAACACTGGCTGCTAAGTGGTTGCTTTTCATTGCATAGCCATTTGCCTATACCTAACATCCCATGAACCACACATTTATCAGAAAAGGGGAAAGAAGGAGAACACAGAATAGAGGGTAGCAACCCATTTGCAATTTAGCAGGATCTAAGTACCTCCCTCTAATTTGTCTTCCCTAAAAATCATTCACAACAATCCATGAAGTGGATTTATTAGAACATGGCCATGTACATAGTGTGGCTCCTTGTAAAATCCAGACCAACAGTCGAAGAGAATGACAACACTTCATTGCGCTGGGACCCGCTCAGTTCACTCTTTCTGGATCCAGTTATTATAACTCGCTCTCATGCTTCAGTGAGCTAATTGTTTCTTGGGTAGAATTACCCGGCCAGGCTCAGCACCCAGCTCTTTTCAAAGCGCTTAATAAATTAGTGGCTCTCCACATGTACTTACCCAAGTGCCGCAAAATCAGACACACAGGAGTGGGACGACCTGGGTTTGAAAACAGGAAAGCTAATCAGGTCATTGCTCAAAGCCAGTCCAAGAAGCACCGGAGTAATTTGCCCCAAGCACCCAGTGCTGCGTTGCCCCTTGACAGAACTGCCGAATCAATTAGTCTAATTAAATGAGGTGGAAAATTACTCCCGCAAATAAGTTGCCGTGAATGGCAAGTCTTAATTTGGCCTAAGGGACAGCAAACAACTCTCCCCTGTGTCTTGCCAGAGTCTATGAATGGGGAATAATTGGCAATTTATGTGTGTGTGTGTTTTAAGGCCATGGTACAAATATGTTTTCATTGACAAGCAGCTGAGGCTTTCCCTGGGATAAAGAAAGGGTTCTAATTAAGGGATACTATAATTGTGTGTGTTGGCTGAAATGCCGCGTGTGCACCGTGGCTGCAAATTTGGGGACCTGGGACCCACCCCACTTCTAGAAGTGGGGGCTCGGACCGAGATGGAGCCCTGGGAGTGGCACCCAACAACAGCCCAGTCAGCCTCTGCTTCCCTCACGGGGGCTGCTTCCTTCACGGGGGCTGCTTCCTTCACGGGGGCTGCTCCCCGGCTTGCTAAACCATGCAGAGGGGTCTGAGGACGCCATTGCAAGCAACCTAGAAAGACCAGCTGTGAAGTTAAAAATTCAAAAGGGCACCTTCATTCCATGGAATCCACTGCAGGCCTTAAGAATGATGTTGAAGAAGTATATTTCTGAGTATAGGAAGGTGATTGAAATTACTTGATAAGAAAACAACAGTTTCCTGATGGTCTATGTCAGCACGGAATGTAGCTGCCTTGCTCTTCCACAAGCCAGCATCCAGCCTCTGGCACCGTCCTCGCCCTCCGACTGCCCCCAGCCCCAGCCCCAACTGTAGGGAGGACTCGGAGACCCCTGCATGGCTGAGGAGGCCACGGGTCTCTGGGATCCTCAGAAAGGGACATCTACAAACCCAGCAAAGCTTTCTCTCACCCATGGTGGCCTCCTCAGGCAGTGTGACTTTGATAAGTTCTTTTTGCCGAAGAGTCTCTTTGGGATGTCTTTCTCAAAGACCTCATCCCCAACAGGGATAAGGGCTCCAAAGAAAGCAGGCTGTGGGGAGGAAGAAAATCGCTGCTATACTTGGGTAATTTAAAGATGAAAGTATTTAAATAATCACAGGACGTGAACTTCTCCCGACACCCTTTTCCTAGGTGCCGGGTGGGACCCAGAGCAAGGTGGTTCCGAGCCCAAGGGGCAGTGCAGATGAGCAAGGTCGACACGGGATTCTCCACTTGCATTCCTCTCCCCGTTTTCCTGGCCCCTCCCTTAAGCCCCTACTCTTGCCAACGTTTCCTTGTGAGCCCAGCTCATCTCCACTGTGGGCTCCTGGAACCCCGGGCAGGGTCTTACACTCTCCTTGCATCTGGTGGGGGACAGATGAATGATGAGCTAATGACCCTGAATGGAGGACAATCAATAGACCTAAAGGGTCCTGGAGAAGAAGGTATTTGAGGTGGGAGGGGCTCAACAAACACCATCTTTTAATTGACTGAGGACTACGGTTGCATGCCCTGCAGACACCAGGAAAGTTAGTAGCAGTCCCTCTGTGCCATGACAGGGCTCAGTTTTGAGGTATTAAGTTTAAGAAGCAATACAGCTTGGAGTGAAGAGCACTGGCTCTGAAACCAGCCAGAGAGATGGAGGGAGGGAGGACGGAAGTGTGAAAGAGGGAATGGGGAAAGAGTGCCGACACTAACTCGGTACCTGCCACCTGCTGGGCCTTTCACAGACATTATCTCATTTAAACCTCCCCAAAACCTACGGAATTCATCATCCAAAGAAGGGCATTTTAAAGAGAGCCTTCTTGATAAAGCTCAAAAGTCATACAATTAAATGTTCCATTTGATGGAACCCTCAGCCCGTCTCCAACCCCCACTCCCATCTCTGAGCGTATTCCATCCTCAAACCCCCTCTTATCCCTAAGATGAGGCTCAGGGTTGGGTGGGAGACAAGAAGGCATCTGCTATTTGATAATTTTTTAAAGCTAACATTTTGATGATGTTTTTTTAGCGTCGTAAAATTTAGTGTGAATGCCAAAATGTCTACTGTGGTTACAAAAATGCCAAGTCAAATTGCCATGTTACCCACTATTATTCCCATTTTACAGATGAAGGTGTAGAGACACTAAATAACCGGCCCACATTTACCGAGCTAGATAGTGATGGATGCACGGCTCCAAAGCCACACATGTTGGTTGGTTGGAGTGCTTGCTCTTCACTCCATGCACTGCCTCACATTCCTCAGGACTTGAGGTTGAGCGGCACAGCCCAGAGGTCATCCGTTGACCCATCTCTCTACCCCACACCAGGACTCAGATCGCCTTTGAGTGTTCGGGCTCATGAATCAGTTTGAACAAGTTCCTTAAGACCTCATGCCTTAATTTCCCTGTTAATGTCCCAGTAGTTTATTGTGCGGAATTAGTCTGAGGAATGTCTGGAGAACAAGGGGATCTTGTGAAATGAAAAAAATGAAGCCAGAAAAGATACTAGAAGAAAAAGCTTCTTTACTGACAGCTGCCATTTTTCTCAAACCCACATGGATTTCAAGTAGGCCACATGTTGCCTTTTTTAGCATCACACGAGGATCAGGCAAATGGATCCACGGTACCAATTTCTATTTTCAATTTCCTTTTAAATTATGTAAATAATGTAGGCATGGTCAGTTGTTTAGGGGATGGGAGTAAGTCTTGAGACTGGGCCCACAAGAAGATGCAGAGAGGCGAGTCTCTGAGAAGAGCTGAGCCAGACTTTGGGGATATGCTCGGGCTGCAAAGTTTTCACTCGGGCTTATGGGCCCTGATTATTTTCATTTCTTTTCATTGGGGAAGTTTTCGTTTGAAACCTGAAACACACAAAGATACAGATCCTTCCATCCAGACTCAGGAAGAGGGCCACAATGAACCAGAATTGACTCTCCCCGTTCAACATTTTAGAAATGGGAAGGGGGAGGGTGCAGCAAGGAATTTATTTTATTTTATCAAAGGACAACAAGCTTCCACAGTTAGTCACAGCCCCATGTGATAAGCACACAAGTGACTGGATAGAATGGATGGGCATCTCATTGCCCGAGCCCTGAGGTTACTCATGGACCAAAGGATTCTACCGCTGTCTCTCCCTCTTCAAGTCTGACAAGCATTGGTTGTCCCTCATTTCTTAGTGTCAGTCAAGATTTTTTTCAACTTGAAACGTGTACCTGAATTTGAAAACGGATGGGTTTTCTGTAAAGAAATAATATTTGCCACCTTTTAAAGAGGTCCATTGTGTCCCCGGCTAAGACACAGTAGCCAGAGGTCTGGATGGAGATGCGTGGAAATGGGCTGGCTGAAAGTCCTCTCTCTGGACCCAGAGCATCTCGACTGTGACACAGGCTGTGAGCCTTGGCCACCATGGATTCAGAGACACTTCTACCAAAGAATCAGGAAGAACACGTAATTCTCATCCTGCCTGGTGATCAGCAAGACAGACAGAGAGAGGCAAAACAAAAAAGCATGAAAGACACAAGAAATATTTTCAAGCCAGAAAACTACCCCATTCCCGACTAAAGACAGCAAGGATTCAACAGCCGTACGTACACCTTCACCACACTGCAGAGTAAGTCAAGCCCCCCCCAAATTGTGCCCCAAAAGGACGGTGCTGCTCTGGGGAGCAGCCCTCCCAGCAGCCTCCACACAAGGCTGTGGGAGCTGTTGTTCCCTCATCCCAGGAACCCAGCGGCGGCCCCAAGGGTTGAGGAGTTTCCCCAAATAGCATTCTGGGGTCCTTTTTTAACCTGTGTATCTCTGCTAAATCTGCAAGGCTCTGTGGGGTTGGGTTGGAGCCAGTATGGAATTAAGTGGAATTGTAGAAGTTTTCCGAATAAGCAGTTCCCTACTATTAGCAACTTCACACCTCCAGCTAAGGCTCCACTTTCCCCCTCTCTTTCTTCGCCAAGAAGGATATATAATAATTCTGCTGTGTGAGATAAATAGCGTGTGTGTGTAGCAGGCCGCATATGTATATGCACATCTACACGTAAGAACTGCACGGTCTTGTCCTTTTCTTTACCGTACTGCAGAGTTGGCCGAGCCCCAAAGAAAACACGCATTGTGGATACTTATACCAGTGTTTTCAGCATGCATGCATGCGTGTAGGTCTGTGTGTGTATATAAATATATATAAATATGTATCTTTTTTCTTCTTACTGATTCTCTTCCAAAGATTTCACCAAATCTGATGACCACTCTTCTCCGTTCCTATTCAAACCAGGTTTTCTGTTCTGTCTGCTTCAAGCATCACAAAACAAAGGTTAATTTTTTCTAACAGCCTCGGTCACAGGACCTCGAGCTGCCGTTTCCAGCTTTCCTTGCTGGCCTTGACCTCTCTGGGACGTCTCCCACCAGAATTCCCCAGGAACACGCCATCCTCCAGGATGCCTGGCCAGGCATCTCAAGTGTTCCTTCTGGGTTATGTTATAAATTTTGGCTGAGACATTAACACATGTCAGCATGTTACTTTCAGTGACATGTTTGTCTTTTCTTTGTTAGCTTTGGTTCAAGGCCGTGAATCCATTTGGAGAAGCAGTGTTTCCAAGCCTCAGCAAAAGTCGTCTCACGTGCTTCACGGGCTTTGGGTCTCTCCACGCCTGCCTCCTCCTTCCATCACTCTCCCGCCCCCCTTATTTTTCTTAGAAACCCAAGTGAAAAGGATATTTCGTGATCAAAGTGAATTCAACCGGCAGGGCATGAATGAACACAAACCAGTGAGCTCGCTGTGACCTCTATCCTTGGTTGGGTCTTGATGAGATCCATCCCCGGGACCCACATTTGCTGCCTCTGGGGGGATCGCAGCCATCTCTCCCCATCTCCATCTGCGTTCTGCAATTCTCCTTTCATCCGTTCAATGACAGCAGCGGTCGACGCTCATGTTTTAACTCTGCTTTGTCGAGTCTCTCCTCTCCTTCTTCGTTATTCAAAATATCTTTGATCTGCTTGAAGTGGGACTCTGGGGTACCTGCAGCATCTGTCCAGGAGCTCTGAGAGCTCCAAAGCCATCACCCTTGACCCCAGGGGGGCTGCTTTTCTGCTCACTTCCTTTTGCCCTTGAGAGAGAAATTTCCCTTGGCTGTGCTTTCATTACCTGTTGTAGAAAAGGAGACACACAGCAGCCCAGCTCAAAGATGTGGCTTATCCAAAGTGACCTTAAAGTGAAGATGCATTATGCCTTCCCCGGGGCCAGCTGAAGGGGGCCAGCAGGAAGCCACTCTACAAGTAGCAAAAGAAACATGGTTTTATTGCCGCTTTCTTAAAAAACTTTTTTCTCAGGTTTTGAACAAACAGTATTAATATATAGCTTGTATACACATCTTAATCATCAACCTTAGATCTAAATCAGCTTTGGTTGTCTTAGAAACCCAGTCAGAAAGGAGAAAGGATTACCACCATTAGCATATCCTGAAGAATCAGTCACAGACGCTGAAGAAATCTGCAGGAGGAGACGGCACGCAGCTGGCATATAAACCAGAAGTCAGGCAGCTGGGATTCTAACCCCAGAACTGCTTCTGTGTGACCGTGGGCAAGCTATTTAATGACTTTAGGCTTCAGTTTCCTCATCTGTAAGAGGGGAGGGGGTGGACTTCAACCTCTAAATTCCTCTGGGTCCCAAATATGTTCTGATCAAGCCAGCAATATTAGAATGAGCACGTATTCTCCCAAGGAAACTACTTTGAAGGAAAAATATATTTATTTGGATATACAAGTTCTGGTATTTGTTAAAAAAAAAATTTCATTGCTTTATAGTCACACCTCGTATATTCCAGCTTCTGTTAGAAGCCTTTTATGACTCTGTCATTCATAAATTTGTCCAAACTCTTTTTTAATCCATTTACATTTCCTGTCTGTACTGCCTCTCAGGGTAATGAGTTCCATAACTTTATTACGTGCTAGGAGAAGTATTATTTCCTTGTTTGCCCTAAACTTACCTCAAGCTTCCAAACTGCCTGCTTGCCCTATATTTCAGAATTTGATGAACAAGTCCAGCCATAGTCTTTGCTTTATAAACTGGAGTTGAAATCATTTTAGGCTGCCATATAAAGCAGTGGCCCATCCCACATGGTTCCCTTAATCATTATAGGTATTTTGACAATAAATGTGGGTGCTGATGGAGCAAGGAAGTCCTAGCTCCAAATGACTTAGCGTCACAAGAGCCTGGAGGTCTAATGTATAGGCTTTAGGGTCAGACAAACCAAGGCTCTGATCCCAGCTCTGCCGCTTGCTGTATTGTCTCTCTGAGTTTTATTTCTTCATCTGGAAAATAGAAAATGGTACCTACTTTAGAAGTTCTTCTAAGAGTTGACTAGTATAATTTTTATAATGTGCCTAACACAGGACCAGGTCTATTGTAAATATCTCCCCCAATATAGAAGTGGTTAGGTGATAGTTAATGAACGCCACGAGACTAGACAGACTTTAATGTACAAGGTCTTCTAGAATCATTGCTCATATCATGAGCAGGGCCCAGATAAGCGATTGACAGAGAACAATCTAAGCTTCAATGCATGTGATGATGGAAAGGGATGGGTGGGGAGTGATGTTCTGGACACTAGCAAGTGAGTAGAGTTTAAGGTGAGATCTTTGGCAACAAATCGATGGGAAATGTGATCTCAGCTGGAAATAAAGAGGCACCTGATCATGAACAGTAAATATTTACAAGGTGGGAGGTAGAAGAGATTTTAAACCAAAAGAAGGAAGGGGAAGCCAATGTGCTTTTCCCAAGGCAATGGCCTGAGTCTCAGGGGGTGGAAATTCAATTTCTTGCTCTTACTAACAAACTGTGTGACCTTGAGCAAGTCAAAGCTATCTCTAGCTCTACGTTTCTTTGCACATAGATTGGAATTGGTCTAATTCACTGACTTATAAACCATGCTCCTTGGAACCTGTATTAGGGAGGAGAGGAAAGAGGTAGGGATATGAGTCATTCCTAATTCAATTCAAGTAGTTATACTTGTAAGGTTCTAAGATTGGATCATAAAGGAAAATTGCACACAGCCAAAATTTACTCTTTAAAAACCCTTAAATCACTCAAATGTACCCTGCGAAAAGTTCAAAGGAACCAAAACTAAGTGAAGAAAAGCAGATTCATCTCTCCCATCTCACATTACTCTGGGGTATGCCATCACTGAGCCACGTGGCAGGATGAGTCTCTCTCTCTCTCTCTCACACACACACAAATATATACAGTTAATAAATATATGAACTAATGGTACTACAATGAGCTTCCATTTAAGATTTAAAACGTGGTTTGTAAAAATGCTTCCCCAGCTATAAAGAAAAATAATTGACACCACTAGATTAGATGCTGAGGTAACTTCTACTCTAACAAAATGGGATTCCAACAAGAAGAATGTCAACCTTGGATTCAAGAGTCTTATTAGAGGGATTTGGAGGGAATCCATTCTCATAAGGGGAAATTGGGACAATTTACTTGCACACCTAATCAGACAACCAACAGGTGTGGGAAGTGGATGGAAAATAAGCCAAAATATGTAAGCGTTTCTGCATGAATGCTGGAACCCAACAACAACAACAACAAAAAACACTTGGCATCCAGTGGATCCATAACTCAACTGGTGTCCCCACAAGCAACTGGTTATGAGAAAGGAATGCAGAAGACTCTACAGGCTGTTCCCTGAAGACATCATCCCAGTGTGTAGCCAGGGCCAAAAAGACCAATAAAATTCTAGGCACATCATCAGCATGATTGCTTTTTTAAAAATATATAGATAGTTTATGCAACTCCTGAATAAAAGCATGGCGTAACCCAACTAGAGTAATTTGTGTTATTCTCATTCTCTTACTTTGGAAAGCCATAATGAGCCAGGTGAGGCAACTCAGAAAAGAAAGAAAGAAATTAAAGCAGAAGAAGCAAGAGGAAGAGAGTGGAGGAGAGAGAAATGAAGGACAGACTGAGGTATTTCAAAGAGGAGGATTGAAATAATTAAAGTGATAGGAGATTCTTCGACAGGGAACACTTGGAAGGGATGTTACCAATATCTGCAAAATATCTGCAAAATAACAAAGGAGAAGACAAGGTGGCCATGGTCTGTCCCTGATGGCTCCCTTTCTTCCTCCCACTCATAGGAGCTTAGAGAAAGTAGTACAGGGACTAACAAAAAGCATACTCTATCCAATAAAGCAACATGTATTTAAAGGATATCTCACAGGTATAGTGTTCACATTGATCCACGGGAAATGCTTGGAGCTTTTTATTAGCAGAATCTTACAGATATTGTAAATAATTCAAGAAAGATTAGAAAAAATTATAGATAAATTTGAGATCTTGATTTAGGGAGAATGCGGCTTTTTATACATCTTTGACCAAAGAACAGTCAGTTTCTTAAAGGGAAAGTTGTCCTCTTCAACCAGAAGCATGATTCTGGAGAACATGGTGCATGTGCCTTCACATTTCCCCTTTAGTTTGCTGGGACCTGGAGCCAAGGACCGGGTCTTGTACTCCTTTATGTCCATCTAGTGCTCCAGTCTAGCACATTGCCTTCTACAGATTCAGCAGTTGTTAATGTTTGCTGAAACAAACTTAATTGCATCAATTCATTGCAAGAGTTGGTAAATACGGTCTCTCTACAAGCCTTCTTGGTACTTTCAATGCTCCCTTTGGATCCATAAGATCAGCCCCTAATAATCATTATATTTCTTGTCGCCTGGAAAACATTTTCCTGTTTTTTTTTTAACTTTTTCGAAAGATCCAACCTATCTGATTTCCCAGGCTTTCCATCTAATAAGCCTTTTATGAAAGTGTGCAATTTGAATGGCAAGAGAACAAATTCAGCCTTAGCCTATTGTGATACTAGGAAATAACACCAATCAATTTCAATACAAATCCCAGGGTTAGTGCATCCAAATGAAACGGCAGTGAACTGACAGTTTTCTTCAGGCCTGTTGGTGCTGAGCCTACACAGGAAAAGGAGTATCCCTGAGCGATTGGGATTTGTTATCATCCTCTTTGAGGAGCAACCAACTAGGATGCAGGAGATGGCAACTCCAAGTCCAATTCTATCATGAAAGCACCTGTGGCCTCAGGTGAATGAGCAGCTTCTCTGGACCTCAGTTTCTTCATCTGTAAAATGCAGAGGTTGCTGACTAAGGTCGTAACACCCAAATCCCAGAATTCTATCCTCTTAAATCTATGGGTTAACAAAAATTTCTGATTCCAGAAAATGAGATTTGATTTCTATATTTGGGATGATAGATTCTCTAACTTACTCTCACTTAATTATTACTCCATAAGATATTCGGAAGCCCAGAAAAGACAGTGTGTGGGAGGAGGTGGTAAGGAGGGTTGAATAAGGCAAGAGTTTAATAATAAACCCCTCATAAACCCCCGTGGTTCTAGACAAAAACTGATTTCCTGTGTGATGTGACCATACTTCATATCCCATTTCCATGTTCATATGTATCAATGAGACAGCCCTCCAAGAGGAAATAGTCCTTCTGGGAATCTTCTTAAGGCCCATGCTCTATTCCACTATTGGACGAAATGCTCCTGGAGAGCAGAGGCCTTAGGCCACAGTTCTGAAATGTTTCAAGAGGCAGAAAAGCAGAGTCCTATGTGAAAAGAATGGGGCTAAGAGAGCTGTAAAAAGAAACGGGCTGTGGAGAAACTCTAGAAGTCTTGCCGGAAAAGTCAGAGAGGTGTGCTCATTCTACACAGCTGCCAGCCCACAGCAAGAGAGAAGCCTGTCCCGGAAAATTCTACAATCCTTTCAGAATTCCAGTTCTTTACCAGCACACAGAACTGAAATCAGTGAATGATATGCCATACAGGGCCATACCAATGGGCCAAAGCAAAGAAAATGAGAACAAGAAAGGGCATGCTCTTTAAAGCCTCGTGGACCAGAATGGCTAGTGCTTGGCTCACAATAAATGCTATACGAGTGTTTGTAAATAAAGAAAATAAAAATAAATGCCCTTGTTGTTCAAAACCCATGTGAAATATGAGCCTGCCCCAGACATCTTGAAATGTTTTCGGCGTTGTTATCGACAAGACTTTTTCGTGCACATAAACAATAGGCCTGAGCTGTGACTGTTGTAACAAGAATGGATCGTGAAAGGTTTTGTTCACTTGCAGCCAACTTCACATGAATTGAAGGCATGCTTTGCCCTGTGGCAAAAGACGATATAACAAAGTAGAATGTGTGGCCTCTGCCCACAAGAAGATCACAATCCAAAGGTCAATTATTCACGTGCCTGAAGTTAAATATGTACCCAAGAGATACCATCAGACAATGTAAGAAATACCAAACGACTGATAGAGACAGGATGTGCAATAAGCAAGGAAAGTATGGAGGAGAAAGTCAGGGAAGGTTTCACAGAGAAGGGCTTTGAATTGTGAGTATGAGAGGCACAGTGGAGAGGAAAGGAGACATGTCCAAAAAGCTGGAAGAGTGAGTATAGGCACCAACGTTGGAGGAGAGTGAGCAATTCAAGCAGGCTAGCATGGCAAATCACCATTTGGCAGCAGTAAGAAATGACGTTGCAATGACTGGCTAGGGCAGTTGGCCAGGCTAAGCAACATGGACTTTACCCTATGAGTAGCAGAGAATCCTTAAAGATGAACTATAAGATAGGCTCTTAGTCATCCAAAATTCCCTAAGTGAGTCTAAGATATTGATCATTTCTGTCAGTGGTAGTGCTTGCTTCTAGTAGCTAGGGAAACACCATTCAGAGGTGCCCTCATCCCATGAGGTTTTAAGAGATCTTTTTCCTAAGTTACAGGTACCCTTGCAACCTAGAAGAAGATCCTAGAATTAGAAGAAATCTAAAAAGTTACCAAACTCTATTTCTCAATCAATGCAGAAATTTTTTCTACAAGACCCTCAAGAGCAATGTATTCCCCGGCTGGCACAGCTCACTGCATGTAGGAGGAACTCAAGAAGGCCGAGTGAGTGAACAAACGAATCCAAACATTTCTTGGTCATTTGGATCTCATCTTCAGGGTTGGGCAGCATTTACTCCTTAGAAAGTTCTTTCTTACTTTGAGTTAAGTTTGTCTCCCTATTTCTACCACCCATCGGTTCTAGTTCTGTCATCCAAAAAAATAACAAATCTACTCGTTCTTCCATGTCACTGTTTTTTTGGAGACATTTATTGGGTCCCCATAACATCTTCAGTTCCTTCACAGAGCTCAAAGGAACTAGCCCACTATTGTGAATAATGCTGGATTCCCTTGTCTCTCTTTTAATTCACTAAGAAAGATGAGTTGCATAAAGGGTTGCATTATAGATTCTGGGGGGGAGGGGAGTGTCTCCCAGACACTAGACTCATGAGTCCCTGAACTTTCGCATATTCGCCATGTTTCCCTGGAGTGTGTGCTCTGTCCCTGCTGCAGCCACGGCCACGTGCCACTTTCCAACGAGCCTAATCCGTTCTCCCCACAAGCCCCTAAACTCCCATTCTGTCGGGTCTATGGGACCCGTCATCCTCCCGCTGCTTCCACTTCCATCAGGTGGCATTTCCCCAGGGAGGAGATTTCGCAACATTCTGCTGGCAGCCTTTGCCATCAGCCTCTCTGTCTGTTCTAAATCTCAGCCATTACCATTTAAGCCCACTTCCTCCAGCTCGGTCCCCAGCGCCTCAAGCAAGCAAAAGCAGCTGGTTCCTCATCCTCCACACCATAATCCTTCAAATCCTCGAAAGCCTTCATTAAATCACAATTTCACCAATGTCACCACACCCCTAAGCTTCGGGGAATGCTCAGCTACAAACCAATCCTTCACCTTCTAAGGCAGAGGATCATGATCAGCATTTCTAAAAGACAAAACAGAAAATGTCTGAGCTCATCTCACTTAATAAACATAAATATTGTTTCTGGAACTTTTTTATATACAGTAATAGTTTTTTAAGTTATATACATATATGTCCTATATCTATATACATAAATATTCTTCATGCACTGAAATGAAATGTTAAGTGTCTTTGTTATTGTGGGTTTTTGTCAAAAGAGTTTGATAAACACAGTTTTCCACCAGCCCAGAGCTCTGGCTGTCCCTAACTAATGTCTGAGCCTACTAGGGTTTGCAACAGAAAGAGGGGTTCTGAAGGTGGACACAGTATCTGTCTTATTCACCACAGCATCCTGGTCAGTATCTGTATAAAGTAGATGTCTAATAAATATTTGCTGAATGAATGAAAACCACTCACTGGCTGGGTGACCTCCGGGTCTTAGTCCCTCTATCTACAAAATGAGTTTTCAGCACTTCTTGATGAACTCTGATCCTCTCAAACCCTACCCTAAGAATCCATGACCAGCTCCAGGTCCTGGAAGATGCTTTTGCAATGGCGAAGATGGGCTCTGGTAACTCCTCTCTTCCCCCAAGCTCATGCTGTACAAATAACCACCTCTGGGTAGGAAGTGTGAGGATAAGCTGGTGCTGAAAATGAGCTAAGAAAAAAAATAAAGTAAATCCTGCCCAGTGTATGTCAGGCTGTGGTTTGTTCTAGATTAATGAAAGCCCCACATGGCATAATTGTGTTTACAGTGAGCTTATAGGAGTTTTCCCTCAAGGTAGGGAAAGGGGATTGGGTTAAACAAATTATTTAGCTTTTCCTGACCCGAACTGGCAACAGTGATGGGGAGCCGTAGCTGAGGAATGGCCTTCCCAGTTTCAGCCCAGATTATACTCACCTTGAGTTCCTTTGCAACCAGATGCTGGTCTTCCAGCAGGGAGGCAGAAGGCAATTCCTAGGCACGATCCAAGCAGGTCTAAAGCCCTAAATTGCTTCCTGTGGGCAAACTGTACCTTGTTCAATTGTGTAGAAGCGACTTCCAGCTACAAGACAGCAAGCAGCTGGTATTACAGAAATTAAAGGTTCTGCTTGCAAGTAGCAAATTTGATGGCCCAGAACCAGAATCCTGTTATCTTTATTGCTATCATCCAGCTCTTCTTCCTGAAACAGAAACAATTCATGGAGCTACGTGCAGCCCACATTTACAGGAGGGTAATACCCTGCAGTTCTGTTAAACAGAAAACAGAAATCCTATCTGCTGAATCTACACAGCACCAAAAATCTAGTTTGAGTTAACATTTTACTGAATGGATTCAATGAACGACATGTTGCGCTGGCATATTTGACTTTGGTCTAAAAGCAAATTAATTTTAACTACAGCTTGGGGAGTGTGGATATAATTTTGCTTAGTTTTTATGGCTGATGTTTTTTAAGTCAATCCATAGCCATTGCCAGTTTCCCTTTAGTCTCTGAAGATATTTTTAGGTATGAGACTGTACTAACAGGATGTATGTAATTTATTGGCAGAAATTTTCTGTCAACCCGTCAGTCATTTTTGATTCCAAATTACATGCGTCCAACCCAGGTCTGGGATGCATTCATATTAAATGATTGCGCATCGTTTATTTCAGAAATGATAGGTTGGAGAAAATGTGCTTTGCACATGAGAAATGAAATCCCACAGCACATCAGGTTTCCTGTTTCCTTGAGATCCTCATTTTTCCATTTAGCCTCTATTTTAACTTTTCCTCCCTCTTACTTAAAGGGCTTGAGAGGATCCAAAAACACACTAGGAAAGGTCCAGCCACCCACTCCTCCGTGCCGGGTTGAGTAAGACCACACTCCTGAAGGGTAGGAAGGAAGTAATCACAAGCCAACTGACATTTTGTATCACCCTTGGGAGTTCAGCAAGGTAATGAGAGGAGGTGTGATGACCCACATTTTGCAGGCTCACCTGGATTAGGTGCCTTGGCCAAGGCCACACAGGAAGGAAAAGGGGAGCCAGAAGACAAACGTGCTCTCACGACCCTGTACTCTTCCTAGTATGGTTCCCACTGTTTGTGAGCCCACTCATGGGTCCTATTGCCCAGCACTGCACCTGCACCAATATACCAAATTCCATACCCGTCAGGGCTCAGTCGAAGAAGCACAGCCTCTCTGGGTGCTGTAGAGGATGGGATCTGTTCTGTGTGCAGGGCTCACAGTCATGGAAGCGGGTTACGCAGCTTCTCTATGTCTTTTGCCTGCCATGAGGGTGGGCTGTTGGGAGGTGAAGAAGGAGATGCAGTGAGAGAGGTCAAAACAAGCAGGACCAGCGTACAGCTCTCACCATCTCCAGTCTTGATGGCGTGGGGCCCTTCCCCGTGGAGCTGGAGAAGCTGAAGAAGGAGGTATTCGGGCCTGGAAGCCACCCTGGGCCAGTGAAGCCAGCCAGCAGAATGGCCCCAAGAGTGCCTGCTCAAACTTTGGTAAACAAAGCTGGCAGGAAAACAATTATACAGATTTGACTTTGTCACAATTCTTAGATACAGCCATATACCACATAATGACATTTTGGTCAACGATGGACCACATCTATGACTGTGGTCCCATTAGATTAGTATCATAGCCTAGATGTGTAGCAGGCGACACCATCCAGGTTTGTGTAAGTCACCTATGATGTTCACACAACGACGAAATCGCCTAACGACACAATTCTCAGAACATACCCTACTGTTAAGCAACACATGACTGATTCTTGTTACTATTTAGATATTTATTTACTTAAGTTTTTAGTAGAGGTATAATGTACATATTGTGAATCTTATGTGTAACTGTGATTGGTCCCAACAGATGCATACATCCACGTAACACACACCCTATCAAGATACGGCATTCTTCCATTACGCCAGAAAGTTCTCTCTCAGTCAACACCCTTCCCCTGACCACCACCAGAAGTAGCCACTGTTCTGATTTCTTTGGCAATAGATTTGCTTTGCCTGTATTAGAGCTCTGAATAAATGGAATCATACGGTATTTGCCCTTTTGTGACATGGATCCTTTTACTTTACGTATTATTTGCAAGATTGTCCATGTTGTTACATGTATCAGTAGAGCATCCCTTTTTATTGCTGAGTAGTATTTCATTATATGAATATCGTGTAATTTACCCGTTCACCTGCTAGTGGACATTGGCTTGTTTTCACTTTGAAGCTGTTATGAAAATTTTTGTACCAGCCATTTGGTTGGGAGGCCATGTGAGTTCACTTGGGTGTGTACTTAAGAGTGAAATTACTAAGTCATAGGCCAGTGGGATGTTTAAGTTTATTAGAAATTGTTAAAATATTTTTAAAGCAAGATGTTACAGGCTGAATTGCAGCCCTCCAAAATTCATGTGTTGAAGTCTTAACCTCCAGTACAGAATGTGATTATGTTTGGAGATAGAGTCTTAAAGAAGTAAGTAAGTTAAAATGAGGTCATTAGAATGGGTCCTAATCCAATACAATTGATGTCTTTATAAGAAGAGATGATTAGAGGCCAGCCCCTGGGGCCTAGTGGTTAAGTTCAATGCACTCTGCGTCAGCAGCCCAGGTTCGGTTCCTGGGCATGGACCTACACTGCTCTATTATTGGCCACATTGTGCTGGCAGCCCACATACTAAAAAATAGAGGAAGATTGGGACAGATACTAGCTCAAGGTGAATCTTCCTCAGCAAAAAAAAAAAAAAAAAAGAGGAGATTAAGATACACACAGAGGGAAGATCACGTGAAGACACAAGAAGACGACCATCTGTAAGCCAAGGACAGAGGCCTCAGAAGAAACCAATCCTGCCAACACCTTGATCTTAGGCTTCTAGCCTCTAGAATTGTGAGAAAATAAATATCTATTGTTTAAGCTACACAGTCTGCGGTACTTATAAGTATAGCCCTAGCAGACTAAAACATTTTTATACTCCCAACAGCAATGTGTATGAGTTCTAGTTGCTCCACATCCTCACCAACACTTACTGTCGACAGAATGTGTATTTTTAGCCCTTCTAGTGGTGGAATAATGCACATCATTGTGATTTGCATTTGCATTTCTCTAACGACTAGCGATGTTCAGCACTATTTTGTATGTTCATTGGCCATTCATTTATCTTCTTTTGAGAAGTGTCTATTCAAGTTTTGTCTTTTTACTATTGAGTTGTAGAAGTACTTTACATATTCTGAACACAAGTCCTATCATAAATAATGGAATACAAACATTTTCTCCCGATCTAAGTCTTGCCTATTCATTTCCTTAACAGTAGTTTTTGAAGAGTAGACATTTTTAATTTTTTTTTTTTTAAAGATTTCATTTTTTCCTTTTTCTCCCCAAAGCCCCCTGGTACATAGTTGTATATTCTTTGTTGTGGGTCCTTCTAGTTGTGGTATGTGGGACGCTGCCTCAGGGTGGTTTGATGAGCAGTGCCATGTCGGCGCCCAGGATTCGAACCAACGAAACACTGGGCCGCCTGTAGCGGAGTGCGTGAACTTAACCACTCAGCCACGGGGCCAGCCCCAAGACATTTTTAATTTTAATAAACTCTGATATATCATCTTTTTATAATTGTTGTTATATATGCACTCTCTAAGAAATCTTTGCCTATTCCAAGGTCAATAAGACCTTCTAAAAACTTAATAGTTTTAACTTTCATGTTCGTATCTATGATCCATTTCAAATGAATTTATGTGTATGGTATGAGGTGTGGAATAAGGTTCATTTTTTCCCATATATTTTCCAGCATAATTTGTTGAAAAAGCAATTTTTGCCCTTGGATTTCTTTGGCAACTTTGTGAAAAATCAATCAATCATCTACACATGAGGTTTACTTCTGGAGTTTATTCCATTTCATTGAATTACAAGAACAGAGAAAGCCAGTCAGATGGGTTGACACGCCAGGACAATGCTCTCTCTCCAAGGCCCTCCATCTCAGTGAAGGTCACCAACACTCATCCAGTTGCACCAGCTAGTGAAAGGCATCATTATTGCTCACCTATAGGAACATCTACCTGCCCAGGGGTAACCTGCATCCTCACTGGCCTCTTTCCAAACCATTTTCTACACAAACATCTGATTCTGTTACCACTTAAAACCCCTCAGTGACTTCCCATTTTTCTTAAGATAGATCCAGAATTCTTTCCCAAGGCTTGTAACAAGACGCCTCGTGGTCTCCGTGATTTGCACAGTGGACTCCTTCAGTCCCTTGCCTTCGCCTGCCATCAGGATTTTTCATACTGTTCCCTCTATGGCTTCTCTTCCTTCCCCAGACAGCTCCTACTCCCCCTGTAGCTCAGGCATCCCTTCTTCAGAGAACCCTCCTTTCACCTCTGTAATTAGATCACTCCCTCTCGCACAGGCTCCTGAAGCACCTCTCCTTTATAGCGTTCATCACAGTGGAGAGTTTCATTTTATATTTTTTGTTATTTGACTAACTTCTCTCTTCCTCACTGTCCTCTACACACCATGAGGACGAGGATTGTGTCTGGATTTTGCTCACCAACATCCCAGTACCTAGCTCAGTGCCTGACATGTAGAAGTTGTTCGATAAATATTTGTTGGGTGAAAGAATGAAAAGCAAAAAATCTAAGAAAGAGGGAGAACATGAACTTGCCTCATTTTCTCTTAGACCCCAATCCCCTCACTCCTTGCCACCACCACCATGTCCAATCCACCCTCAAAATGTGGATTCTGCCTAAGTCTGATCACTTCTCCCCATCACAGGCCACCAGCCTGGGCCAAGCCACCATCAGTCTCAATTGGACCCCTGTAAGAGCTTCCCTACTGGCTTTCCTTGTACCCTGTCCTAGTCCATTCAGGCTGTTGTAACAAAATGCCAAAGATTAAATGGTTTATAAACAACAGAAATTTATTTCTCACCATTCTGGAAGCTGGAAGTCCAAGATCAGGATGCCAGCATGATCAGGTTTCAGTTAAGGTCCTTTTCTAGGTTGCAGAGGCCCAGCTTTTTGCTTTATCATCACATGGTGGAAGAGACTAGGGAGCTTTCTATAGCTGCTTTCATAAGGGCACGAATCTCATTCATGAGGGTGGAGCCAAAGGCCCCACCTCCTAAAACCATCACCTGAGGGATTACGTTTCAACCTATGAATTTGGGGAGGCCTCAAACGTTCAGACCATAGCCTACCCTAAGTTCATTTCACAACAGACAGTGTGAACCTTTGAAAATAGACAGCCCACTTGACACCATCCAGTGGGTCGTCACAACAATGAGGGAACGTTCAAACTTTTAGTTAGGCATCTAAGTTGCTTGCTACCATTTCCAACTCATCCTCTGCTACTGTGGCCTTCAGTCATCCTGCTTCAGCCACCCTGGACATTTTTCCATTTTCTCAACGTGCCAAACCCACTCCTGACTCAGGGACTTGGCTGTTGATACACTTTGCCTAGAACTCACTTCCCCCACGTTGCTGTCTCCTCTTTCAGGCCTCAGCTCAATGTCACCTCCTCAGAGAGGGCTTCTCTTACCATCCTAGTGAAAACATCCCCATCCCACCCTCATCCATTTCCATCACCTGGTAATGTTTTTTACTTCATAGGAACTTTGACTTTCTAACATATTACATCTGTTTTGTCTTATCTTCCAAGGTAGATTGTAAGCCCCACACAGAAAACACAGAATCGTTCAACACTCTATATTTAGAGCCCAGAAAGGAGCACATAGAAGGTGCTTCATAGTTATTTATTGACTAGATAACTGAAAAAAGAATGAGCATCCAGGCATAGCCAGTCATACAGCAGTTGCTCAACAAATAATGTTACTATATTTCTAAAGATATGTAATTATTAAAACCATAGTAAAGTGATCTTCAGGTGATTACACTTCTCAGTTGAAGACACTTGAAATTGGAATTTAAAAAACAAGTTAAATTATGAGTATGTTAAAAACATTTTCAGGCATTAATTAGATTTCTCAAGTTAAGCTATGGTTTTCCTTTCCATTCTTTATTAAAGTTTCTAAACTGGTTTTTTATTGGAATCTAAACCCTGAAATTTTTCTGCAAAACAAAAGCTAAGTGGTTGAAAGTCTCCGAATGAAATAATTTAAAGTAACGCCTGTGAGTTTGGTACTTCCTGTGTGCCCAGGGTCTGATGGCCTCTGCACGCCTGATGCCTGCTCCTGGGATGTCTTGCTGCTCTGCAGCTCCTACCCCTGAATTTCTGTGCGTATTCCTTTGTGGCTAAAATACTCACCTGATTTAATTGGACTAAAAAGATCCTCCTGTTTAACAGAACTCCTTCACTGAGTGTCTATACATTGCAATCAATCATAAAAACGTGAAAAGAACAGGTCTTCTGTTTGGTAAACTTTTTTCACTCAGTTGCATCGTGTGAAAATCTTCTCATGTCGGTTGACAAAGATCTGAGTAATTTTAAATGGCTGCATACTATTCCATCGAGCGCTTACACATAAAATCTGGCCAGTCTTCTATGATTTGACTTTTAAGTTTCAGGGCATTGCTGTTCTCTCCATTTTACTGGGTTTTTTTTTTTTTCCTTCCGTTTTTGATTGAAATCTCCAACTGGATTTTGATTAGAAGACAAAACCTGTAAGTTTTCCCTTGGAAAAACAGAAAATTTGAAAAGCAAAAGACAGAATGAATTGATTCAAAGTAGTATTGGGGCATTTTATAGGTTCGTGGTGTCTATAATATACTGAACAGAGAAAGGGCTTCGGAAATGTGTGAAAAGAAAGCTGATGTCACAGGGAGCTGATGTCACACAGCCTGTGTCCTGTCCAGTGTACGAATGGAGGTGAGCTGTGCCCGTCCATACTGCTGGCTTTGGCAGAAGACTGCGCTTTTAAGAGCCCCATCTTAAAACTCAAGATACTAGTTATCCCTAACGAGGATAATTGGGTCTCTCTCAAATCATAGGTTTGAGAAATCCCTTACTAAAGTGTGTTTTCCCTGAAATTAATTTTATTTTTAACTTTCTTTTACAGCTGGCGCTCATGCGGCTCTGGGTACTGAACTCAGGTAAGCGTGCCTCACAGGGCATTGCTCATGTTTCTCTCAGCTTGCTTTTCCCCAGTTGTTACTAAGCCTTTGAACGGAATGGCTTTTAATGGCTCAGAGTGTTCGCTTAACCACATCAACTATACCAGATCAATGGAATTTCCAGGAGTTTAGTCATTTGGGCGGGAGGATGGCAGGCAGAGGTCTGTGGTCTATAAGAAAGACAGAATGAAGACCGAGGGGCTCCTGGGGCGTCAGGACAAGTCCCCACACTGCTCTGAGCCTATTGAAAGGGTGGGGGTCGGTGCTCTCCAGTATCTCCCTAAATTCTGAGATTTTGTGCCCAGATGTCTGTGGGAGAATTCAGACGTCTTTCCTGAAGGACTTAATCACTTATTAAGTTAATTTGGAAATTCTCACTTTCGTCGGACACAATGTTTTAAAAAAAAGTCACACCTTTATGACTTCTTCGAAACCCCTGCGCCATGAGTTCATTTTCCTGGGACTTCCAGCGCTCGTGAGGAGGATGTTCTCAGCATGGGGGCTTTATGAATCAGCATAGCCTGGCTGTCATTTTAATAACTCAATTGAGTTTAACAGCGAGTGCTTAATTCAACACACTGACTGAGATTCACCAGTCCAGGGCACCGAGACTAAGGAGGCTGTGGGAGATAACGGAACTGAATGAGCTTCTGTCTTGATTCATTTAGATGACTAGCTGAATTCATCTCCCTTGCCCGAGTTCCCTTGCCTCTCTAGATTGTCTCTCTCTTCTCACTCCCGGTTGCCTTGGCACATGCGTGCATATGTGATGTGTGCTAGGCCTAAGGAAGAGCTTAGCTCATTGAAGACCCAGCAGGACATCAGACAAGGAAGTGAAGGTCAGACTACAGAGAATTAACCTAAAGATCTTTTCAAAATGTTGCTCACTATTTCTATAGCAAAAGAGCAATTTTAATGCAAAAAAATTAATAATGAGATGGAGGATCTGTTACATCTCTTGTGTCATAAAAATTTAGGAAAAGGAATCTTCAAAGATGGGAGAGACCTGCATGATTGAAGCGGTCGTACTGACATTTTACGTAAGAGAAGCCTATTGGAAGACAGATCCCAGAGCCTAGGGTATGAGGTTTGCTGGAATTGTTCCTAGATATCAGCTAAACCCTGAGGCCTGCAAGGCCTTGTTGGGCAGTGAAGGGGGCGTAAGGTGATAATGCGGTAATGGGTTTGCAATTTTCCTGTCTTGACTTAACCTGATTTCACACTTAGAACAATGCTGATTTCACACAAAGTGTTGAATAGGAACTTGGGAAAGAGGCAGAGAGATATAATTTAGGGCTGATGTCCCGTAGTAAGATTGGTCCTAGGTTCTAACTTTTAGAGGACACCTCCTGAGGAATCGTCATAAATAGCCATAGGGAAAAAACACTCAAATCTAATGCTTTGTCTGCGTCCCCAGAGTTTTGTAAAAAGATATTGAAAGCAATGACATCGGTACTCAATCCATGCAACTCAATTTAGAAAAATGTCGTCCTGGGAGAATCTGCTCTTTTTCTTAAATCTCCATTGGTCATGTGGCCCTAGAGAACAATCATCTGTCACCCGGGCAGAAGCCGATTCCCACAATCTCTCGCTGCGATCCAGTTTTGTGAAGAATGTAAATTCTATGCGGAGCTTAATTGCTTCCATCAATGTTTTTGTGAAAGAAGCAAAAACAAGAGAAAATATAACCTGGGAATATTGCCCATGAATATCTTATAACCTGCATTTTGTTTTACCAGTAGGATTTTTTAGCCTTTAATTACATAGAGTTTATATTGTTTATACACATTTCAATAAATTTTCCATATGGATAATATCCTCTTTGCTTCTAGTACTTTTTTCTTAGTGGGAGATATCCTTTACGTTACTACATACTTCACATATTTACATAATTACATACTTTGGAACTTTAGGCACTGAGCTTGCAACATTATGATGCTATAAAATGACACTTAGAATAGAAAATTAAAGAGAGGTTGTAAAAAATTTAATGAGAGTGGATGTTATTTTGTTAAATGCCTAGGATTTAAGAGTAAAAACATTTGAAAACTAAGTTTAGCTTGCAGCTTCCCAGCAGCCTAGGCAAAAAAGGAAACATGATATTTGCTAACGAGACAAAGTCTTTCCCTGGTGTTAAAATATACCCATAATATTACACAGAGCTCTCTGGAAATACGAGACCTTGAAAATACAATGGATGTCCTCAGCTTGAGCTTCACAGCAGACACAAAATGTGTCTTCAATATGGCCATAAAATAAATATAAGGGCACATTATCCATCAAGATGGACAGGAAACTTGACCACTAGCTTTGCTCTGATGGTGTGGGCTTGTAATAAACGAGGTCCTAGCATGATGCTGGGCAAACAGCTCTTCCCATGGCAGTTGCCAGGGCAACAGCAATAACAAAAACAGTAAAGGTAAGATTTCCCCAGAGAAAGATGAAGGTACCAGAACCAGACCCTGATACAGAGATGAGTCGTGAGCTAAGTAAAGATGACTAATAGGCTTACATGGTCAGTGATATGGGTTTCTCTCTACTACCAAGACGCAAATTTGCAAATCTCAAGGTATTTGTGCCTGAAGGCAGAGAGAAGCGGGTAGTGCAACCACCCAACCCAGGTGGTCAGATGATCACTTGGCGAAATAACTGAACTTGGTTAAAGCTTTATGATTGTGAATCATAATTTTCAACACAGGGAAAACAAGCCCCTCCCTGCAAGGCAGGTTTTATCACAAAATTCAGCTCACTCTTCTAAACTACTTACTCTTTCTAACTACTAACTAAAAACTATTTTCTCATCTACTGCCTGTCTTTGTCCCATTTGTGACACATACTCCCAATAACCGTTACCCCCAAAACTCCTGAATAGTTACTAAATATGGATTGTCCCTGAGGTATCATTTATCTAATCTACCCATCTCTGTCTTTTAATTAGTATGTATAGACCACTTATATTTAATGTAATTATTAATACGGTTGGATTTAGAGCTACCATTTTATTATTTTCTATTTGTCTCTGTTTTTTTCTCTTTTTCCTGCTTTCTTTTGGATTATTTGAATAATTTGTCTATTCACTTTTTGGCTATATTTCATTGTATTGTTTTAGTGGTCATTCTAGGTATTACGCAGCTGACTTTCATTGACTAAATAAAGTTAATATTTTGCTTAAAGTGAGATATAAAAGACTTCAAGTAAAATTTAGAAGGCTTACCACCACATATGTCCCTTTACACATCCCATTTTTGTTATAAATGACATATATATTGCATCTGCATACATTGAAACTCCACCAATGTTATCATTTTTTTCAACAGCCATACATATTTTGGGGAATATAGGAGAAAAATAGGCTACAGTACTCACCTGTATATCTACCATTTCCATTGCTCTTCCTTCATTCCTAAAATACAAAGTCTTCCTCTGATATTTTCTTCTTCTTGAAGAAATTTCTTTAGCATATCTTTTAGAATAGATTTGCTGGCAAAAATTCTCCTAGTTTTCTATCACCTGAGAGTGTATTCTTCAGGAATATGTTTTTTTAATATAGAATTCTGCATTGATAATTCTTTTCTTTCAGCACTTTGAAGATATCATTCCACTGTCTTTTGGCCTCCTGTTAGTTCTGATGATAAATTTACTGTCATTCACATTTTTATTTTCCTATATGTAATGTTGTGTTTTTCTCTAGAAACCTTAGAGATTTTTTCCGCTTATTTTCAGTTTTTGGCAACTAATTAGATATATTTGGGTTAGGTTTTCTTTGGGTATACGTTGTTTGGGGTTTGCAGAGATTCTCGAATCTATATATTTGTGTTTTCACCAAATTATGAAAGTATTCAGAATTTGTTTCCTCAAATTTTTCATACCAATCTCTATGGTATCATTTCAAAACTTCATTGATATAAATGTTAAACATTTTCATATTGTCCTAGAGGTCCCTGAGATTCTTTTCATTTTTTCAATCTTTTTTCTCTGTTCTTCAGATTGGATAATTTCTAGTAATTTACACTCAAGTTCACTCACTCTTTTCTCTGTCATCCCTATTTAGCTGTTGAGCCCATTCAATGAAATTTTACTTTGGCTATTGTACTTTGAAAATGTCTATTGTTTTAGTTTCTGTTTCCGGTTGATAATATCTCTCTTTCCATTCATTTCAAAATGTTTACCTTTATCCCAAGGAACATAGCTTTAATAGTTGCTTTAATGTCTTTGCCTGATAATTCCAACATCTAGATCACCTTTAGTTTGGCATCTGTGAACTGTCCTTTCCCTTGAAATTGGTCCCATTTTTGTGTGGGTTTTTTTGGTATGTCAACTAATTTTCCATCTCATCTTGGAAATTTGAATATTGTGTTATGATACTCTGGGTCATGTTAAAATACTCTGGAAATGTTTCATATTCTGATTACTATACAATCAACCAGTTTAGGCTGACACCACTAGTACTGCCTTGCTTCTTGTGAGCGTTGGTTCCTAAGGCACTTCAGTGTTCTAGCCTTTGTTCTGCTTTGGTTTGTACCACTCAGAAGCTAATCTGGTACTTGAGCAGTTTATATCTCAGTTGATTTATTGAAGACTTTGCTATGCTTCTTTGGCTCTGACTTACACATGCATAGCTGAGGGGTGAGCCCAGGACTTTTGTTCATTGGGGATTTTCTCTTCCAGCATTCTCCTCTCAAGCATTTCCTTCATATCTTCTACTTCCTGGTGACTCCTCTCCCAAGTTCTTCTGTCACCAGATATGGGTTTCTCTCAGAAGCTTTAGACTCCTGTACTGTTATGTATTTCTGCATGACTGAGGCTGCCTCAGGGGAAAGTACAAAAGAAAAGAGAAAAAAATGGATTTCTTCCACATGTTTTGGATCACAGGAGCCCATTTTCCCATTTTTTATGAACAAAGATACGCCTTTTTCTCTTGAGATTTTAGGTGCCCCATCCATCAGCACAGTGGTAGTGCAGTTCCACAGCAGAGGCCAACCTTGGGGTAGGGCCGGGAGAAAGAGAAGCCAATAAAAGAAAGAAAGAACTAGGGATTCCCCCAAACTCTTATGCTCACTAAGGTCCCTTTTCCTGGTCCTCTGGAAAGAAAGAGTTGTTGTCAGAGATTTTGCTGTTATTGTCCACTGAGCAGTTCCTTATGACTCAGGTCACTCTCACTCTCAAATCAGGGCCATGAGATTGGTGGAAGGCAGGGTCTTCAAGCTTTATCTCTTTGTCCAATATGCCTACTATTTTATTCTCTTTCCCTTAGCTTTACTGAGATATAATTGACATACAACAGTGTATAAATTTAAGACATACGATGTGATGATTTGATATACATATATATTGCAAAATGTTTACCACAATAAAGTTAGTTAATACATCCATCACTTCACATACAGTTATATGCATAATGACATATGCATAACGACATACATAACAACATAACATTACATAACGACACTTCAGTCGATGACACATTGCATATACAATTCTGGTCCCATAAGATTAGTACCATATAGCCTAAGTGTTTAGTAGGCTATATATACCATCTAGGTTCGTGTAAGTAGACTCTATGGTGTTCACCCAATGAAATCACCTAACACTGCATTTCTAAGAACACACCCCTGCCATTAAGCAATGCATGACTGTTATCTCTTTTTTCTTTGATGTTGTGAGAACTTTTAAGATCTATTCTTAACAACTTTCAAATATACAATACAGTATTGTTAACTATAGTTACCCTCCTGTACCTTAGATCCCCAGAACTTATTCTTAAAACTGGAAGTTTATGTCCTTTGACCATCTTCCCCCACTTCCCCCACTCCCTGCCCCTAGTAACCACCAACCTATACTCTGTTTCTATGCCTTTGATTTTTTTAGATATCACATATAAGTGATATCATACAGTATTTGTCTTCTTCAGTCTGACTTATTTTGCTTAGCATAATGCCCTCAAGGTTTGTCGCAAACAGAAGGATTTTCTACTTTCTTTAGCTGAAAAATATTCTGCTGTATAGATACACTACATTTTTTTAATCCATTCACCCATTGATAGATACATAGGTTGCTTCGTGTCGTGACCATTGTAAATAATTCTGCAATGAACATGGGGTTGCAGATATCTCTTCAACATAGTGATTTTACTTCCTTTGGGTGTATACCCCAAAGGGAAATTGCTGGATCGTATGGTAGTTCTATTTTGAATTTTTTGAGGAACCTCCATACTGTTTTCCACAATGGTTGTACCCACTTACAGCCCTACCGACAGTGCACATCCTCACCAACACTTGTTATCTCTTGTCTTTTTGATAATAGCTATTCCAACAGGTGTGACGTGACATCCCATTGTGGTTTTGATGTGCATTTCCCTGATGATTAGTGATGTTGAGCCCCTTTCCATGTACCTGTTGGCCTTTTGTATATCTTTTTTGGAAAAATGTCTACTCAGGTCCTTTGACCATTTTTTAATCAGACTGTTTGGGTTTTTGCTACTCAGTTGTTTGAGTTCCTTATATATTTTGGATATTAACCTCTTATCAGATGTATGATTTGCAAATATTTGTTCTCATCCTCAGGTTGCCTTTTCATTTTGTTGGTGATTTCTTTTGCTGTGCAGAAACTTTTTAGTTTGATGTAGCCCCACTTGTTTATTTTTGCTTTTCTTGCTTGTGCTTTTGGTATCATGTCCAAAAAATCATTACCAAGACCAATGACAAAGAGCCTTTTCCCTATGTTTTCTTCTAGGAGTTTTGTGGTTTCAAGTCTTACATTTACGTCTTTAATCCATTTTGAGTTAATTTTTGTGGGTGGTGTAAGTCATCTAGTTTCATTCTTTTGCATGTGGCTGTCCAGTTTTCCAAACACTATTTATTGAAAAGATTATCCTTCCCGCATTTTATACTCTCGGCTCCTTTGTTGTAAATTAATTGACCATATATGTGTAGGTTTATTTCAAGGCTCTCTACTCTGTTCCATTGATCTATGTTTCTGCTTTTATGTCAATACCATATTGTTTCATTTAATATAGCTTGAATAACCAAATTATTTGGCTATTCAGGTTCTTTGGTGGTTCCATACAAATTTTTGGATAGTTTTTTCTATTTCTGTAAAAAAATTCATTGGAATTTTGATAGGGATCTCACTGAATCTGTAGATAGCTTTGGGTAGTATGGACATTTTAACTCTATTAATTTTTCCAGTCCTTGAATGTGGAATATCTTTTCACTTCTTTGTACCTTCTTCAGTTTCCTTCATCAGTGTCTTATAGTTTTCAGTGTGCAGATGTTTCGCGTCCTCAGTTAAGTTTATTTTGAAGTATTTTATTACTTTTTATGCTATGTGAATGGAATTGTTTTTGGTTTTTTTTTCTTTTTTAGATGTTTTGTTATGTGTATAGAAATGCAACAGATTTTTGTATGTTGATTTTGTATCCTGCAACTTTACTGAATTCATTGATTAGTTCCAACAGTTTTTTGATGGCGTCTTTAGGGTATTCTGTATATAATATCATGTCATCTGCAAATACAGTTTTACTTTTCCATTCCGATTCGGATGCCTTTTATTTCTTTTTCCTTCCTAATTGCTCGGGCTAGGACTTCCAGGAGTGTGTTGAGTGAAAGTGGCAAGAGTGGGCATCTTTGTTTTGTTCCTGATCATAGAGGAAAATCTTTCAGCTTTCTGCCATTGAGCATGATGTTAGCTGTGAGCTTGTCATATATGGCCTTTATTATGTTAAGGTACGTTCCATCTATACTCACTTTTTGAGTTTTTATCATGAACAGATGTTGAACTTTGTCAAATGTTCTTTCTGCATCTATTGAGATGATCATGAGTTTTAGCCCTTACTTTGTTAATGTCGTTTATCACATTGTTTGGTTTGTGTCTTGTCTGTGAATAGTTACTAGTTGGTCTTCTTGTGAAGGGGACTGAAGTCAGAAACATCCCATGTTGCCATCTTGATGACCCCTGCTATTGTTTTCTTTTCAGAGTCCCCAGGAAGTCACATTTTGTATTTTGTTCAGAGTTTGTCTTTGTCTTTAATGGGAAGGATGTGCTATGGTAGGCTTACTCTATCTTGGTCAGCAGTAGAAGTCCTATGGGAAATTTTTAAATATGAAAGACATTGAACTATTTGGATTTCCTAGTTCTTCCTATATCTGTTTGGGTGATTGTATCTTGCATGTATCTGTTTAATTTTAATCATCAAATTTATTGACATAAAGATGTTCATAATATTTCTTTATTATCCTTTTAGTGTCTTGGAATCTACAGTAATAAATTCCTTTTCATATCTGTTAGTAATTTATGATTTTTCTCCTTTTATCTTGATCAGTCTAAATCTAAGTGTTTAATAATTTTGATGACACTTTCAAGAACCGGTATTTAGTTTAGTATTTTTGATATTCTATATGAGTGTCCAATTACCTATTTCACTGATTTTTGTTCTTTATTATTTCTTTCATTTCACTTATTTTGGATTAAAATTACTCTTTTTCCAGCTTCTTAAGGTGAAAGTTTAGATCAGTGATTTCACCCCTCCTTCTTTTCTCAGATAAGCATTTAAAGGTACAAATTCTCTCTAAGCATTACTTGGCTACATCTCACAAATTTTGATGATGTGTTTTCATAATAATACAGGTCAAAATATTTTCTCATTCCTCTTGTAATTTTTTCTGTCATCTATAGATTACCCTATGGATCAATTTCCAAGTATTTGGGGAATTTTCTAGACATGTTTTTATAATTTATTTCTAATTTAATTCCACAGTGGTCAGAATACATACTCTGTATGATGTCAGTCCTTTTATATTTATTGAAACCTGTTTTGTGGCCTGGAATAGGATCAAGTTTAATTAAAATTTCAGTTATTTCAAAAGAGTTTGTACTCTGCAGCTGTTGGGTGGGGTATTCCACAAATGTCAATGAGATCAAGTTAACTGATGATGTTAATAAAATCTTCTGTGCTTTAACTAAGTTTTTAAATTACTGAAAGAGAGTATCAAAGTCTCCAGTTATAATTGTGGAATTGCCTTTTACTTTCTTAGTTCTGTAAGTTTTTTGCCTTATATATTCTGAAGTCTTGTTATTATGTTCACATATATTTTAAATTATTATGTTTTCTTTATTAATTAATCCTGTTATCATTTTTAAATGTCCCTGTTTGCCTCTGGAAACACTCCTTATCCTGACTCTATGTTGTCTGATATTAATATAGTCATGCTAACTTTTTGATGGTTAGTGTGTACCTGGTATATCTTTTTACATCCTTTTACTCTTTACTGTTCACATACTTTTAACCTGTGTATGTTTTACATTTAGCATCAGTTTTTCTTTTTTGTTTCTTTTTTTTTTTTAAAGATTGGCACCTGAGCTAACAACTGTTGCCAATCTTTTTTTTCTTTTTCTGCTTTATCTCCCCAAATCCCCCCTGGTACGTAGTTGTATATCTTAGTTGCAGGTCCTTCTAGTTGTGGCACATGGGACGCCGCCTCAGTGTGGCCTGATGAGCAGTGCCATGTCCGCACCCAGGATCCGAACCAGCAAAACCCTGGGCCACTGCAGCGGAGCGCGTGGACTTAACCGATCGGCCACGGGGCCGGCCCCGCGTCAGTTTTTCATGAACAGCATATATTTGGGTCTTTTCAATTCAATCTGATAAATTCTACCTTTTTATTGAAGGCTTTAGTCAATTTACATTTAGTGTAACCACTGATTTGGTGGGATTTAAGTCTATCATCTTTTCTTTTTATTTGTCCTATCTGCTCCTTATCCTTTTCTCTTTTCCTGCTTTCTTTTAGATTGAGTATATTTTAGTATTTCCTATTATCTTATCAGTTGGCTGTTTATACCACTTTGTTTTTTGTTTTGTTTTCTAAGATTTATAATATGTAACTTTAGCTTATCACAGTCTACCAAAAAATATCTTATCATTTCACACATTATGTAAGAGACTGACAAAATTACGCTTCCATTTTCTCACCTCCTCTACTTTGTATTATTGTTGCCCTATATTTTACTCCTACATACGTCATCATCTCAAAACACATTATTATGCTTTTTGCCTTGACGATCTACTAGCTCTTAAGGAAATCGGGGGTGGGGGTAGTCTTTTACATTTATCCTATATTTAGCATTTCCAGATCTTTTTATTCTTTCTTATAGATCTGTGAGTCTATCTAGTATCATTTTCCTTCTGACTGCAGATTACCTTTCCTTCTAGTGATAGTCTGGGGATGACAAATTCTCTGAGCTTTTGTTTATGTAAAATGTCATTTCTTTAATCTTAATCTTTGAAAGTTATTTTTGTAGGATACAAAATTCTTGGCTGCATTTTTTTCTTTCAGCATTCTAAAGATGCTTTTCTCTCATGTTCTGGATTGTGTTTTTTCTAACGAGAGCTCAGCAGACAAATTTATCATTGTTCCCTTGTTTGTAGGGTGTCTTTTTTCTTTCATGATTTTTCTCTTTATCTTTGGTTTTCAGCATTTTGATTACAATACACCGAGGTTTGTGTTTATCCTGCGCCAGGTTCGTTGAGTTTTTGCATCTATAGAATTATATTTTTATCATTTTTTTTAAACTCAGTCTTTAATTCTTCAAATATTTTTCTCTCCCATTCTTTCTGTCTTTTCTTTCTGGGATTCCAATTACACATATGTTAAAGATTATTGTCCCACAGATTGCTGATGCTCTGTTCTCTTTTTGTTTGTCTCTTTTGTGTGTGTGCTCATTTTAGATTGTTTATTTTCCTATCTTCAGGCTCATTGGTCTTTTATTCTGCAGTGCTCAATCTTTTATTAAGCCCATGTATTGAATTTATCATTTCTAATATTATATTTTTAACTCCAGAATTTCCATGTGGTTCCTCTTTTATATGCAATTTCCATTCTCTGTTGATATTTACTATCTATTTTCTCATTATTTTCATATTTTCCTTTAACTCTTTGACCATATTTTAAATAGGAGTTTTAAAATTCTTGTCTGTCAGTTTCAACTTCTTTGTCATCTAGGCTTATTTATATTGACTAATTTTTCTCCTAGTTATGGATCACACCTGCTGAATGCCTACCAGAGGAGCAAGAAAGGAAAAGAAGGGAACAAAGTTCTCTCAGAGAGGAACTTAATGTCTAGTGGAAACAAGAAGACCACAGAGGTGTAAAAAGCTTCCAAAGGCAAACCTTTCCCCTCTTCATATTATTGCCAGTGATTAGCCCTTATGAGAAGCTGAATGCATAATGGGATCAGCAAAACGAAGGTCTTCCATATATCCTCAGTGTTAACATAAGCACTGCCAGCTACTCTTTTGACTTAAAACATATTCATGGAGAGAAACCGAGAGGAGTATCATTTTCGAAAGTGGGACAAACAAGAGGTAGCCTAGAATCCTAAATCTTGTTCCTCAAAACCTGGAGAATTTACCTGAAAGGTAGATTCTACTTATCCTGTTGGTCAGTTGGTCAGCTTTATTTGTTGAGTGTCCACTACAGGAAGTGCATGATTTGGTTCTTGAAAAGTCACACAGACAAATGAGATTCAGAAACAACTTAACATCTGATGTTTCCATCAATAGGAAATCGTGAGCATCATTTCTCATATAGAACCACACACTCTCAGAGTAGGAAGTAACTAACCTCTGAGTTGACAAAGGAGAATCTTAAGACATGAGGCATTGTCCCATGTGTTGCCATTTAAATATGACTGGTCTCCAACAGGCAATGTATCAGGCACATAAAAACCAGTTTGGATGGACACAGCTGTTCTATCCTTAACTGTTCCAATTTCAAATTGTCCCCTGGGACCAGTGCTTGATCACTCTTGACTTGTTGCTGCTTCTTGATCACCACATGGTGCTGTACTCAAACTCTTAACAGCTGCCTTTGGCTCTTTGATTTCTGTACTTACCTTGGGAGAAGAAATAGCTCTGGCTTCATAGATCTCCCACCCAGACCAGCACAATTCTCTGTCTCTCCCTACTTTCACCAGGGTTCATGCACTGAGAAGGGATTTGCCCAAGGCTAACCAGTGAGTTAATGGTAAAGATGCATCCAGAATCAGGGCAAGTCTTTCTCCAGACACTTAGTCCTTCCCTCCTCCAAGACTGAAGCACTTTAGCACACAAAAATTATCAACTTCTCCTACTGTTTTGGAGAGAAAGAAAGGTGTCTCTAGTTCACTAGTGTTTTGAAACATCATGAGTTTTCAAGGTACAAATCACTACATTTTTATTTACTTACAGCCTAGAACATACAGGGGAAAGACAAACAGCATAAAATAACTCAAGAAAATGAAACATTTAACCTCACACTCTATCAGCCCCATCACCATCATAGCCACCACGACCACTGTCAACAACAGCAACCAATTAGATGATAAAGCTTTTTTAAGAATCATATCTGCCCTCTGGCATCTTACAATTTTACCTGAAAGAGTAAGTTTTTTTTTTTAAATCCATAAATAATCTAATCATAAATTATTTTCAAGAGTCATTCAATTCTCTACATTTTTAAGCTCTTGTTAAAAGCATTAAAATTCTAATTCTCTTAGAATGAATTTGGAACATCTAAGGTTGCATTTTGTTAAGATGAACACACCATATTATTTTGGTCAATTTTGTCTACCAGGGAAGAAGGAAAGCAGTCAAACCACTGATTTAGAATTGTGTAGATACCGCCCAAAAAGGAAAGCAATCAAACCGATTATTTAAGGTTGCGTGGATACTCCCAAAAGTATAATTGGCAAAATTGTCTACTTTGAACGATTACATAAATGAAGGCTTATTAAGAAAGTCTTCAGAAAAAAAAAAAAAAAGTCTTCCTTTGTATCCCTCTCCTTCCTTGTACCAGAGGTCTGGTTAATAAGAATCTCAGATGAGAAGAGAAATATCTATTAAAAAATTGAATTCCTGTCTACACAAGGCCAAAACATCTAGTAAGTCTGGTTAAAAAAATGTCAACCCAGATGTTTGGCACTGCATACACAAAACATCCAGATGACTGGCTGAACTTGTGAATAAACTGCTGAAATGGACCAGATGTTCTGGCTTCTTGGGGCTTCAGGGCTCAGGGGTCCTTGGGAGCATCAGGAGAAAGTAAATGTCCCTCCTGGACCTTCACCACCTGCATGCCTTCCCTAGAAACTGCAGCGGCTGTGTAACCCGGTGGGGCTTAAATTAAAAACGTCAACGATCGCCTTAGAAAAATCAAGTGAAAAGGACAAGAAGGATGTATTTATCTGAAATCCATGTTTTGGGAAGTCACTGAGTCACATCTATCTTGAGGCATTGTGGTTGCATTTCTAAATATTCTCCCCCTCGAGACTTTCTCTTTCAACCCAACTTCTGAGCTACCCTTTCCCAGCCCAGGACCAGTGGTTTTTTACAGGCAACAGTTAAAGCTGAAATCTAGAACTTTCTCTTTCCCCCATCACTTTGCCCCTTCCATGCTCCCTTCTTCGTATTTCCTTTTATAGCTTTCCTTTCCTACGGTGAGCAAAGTGGGAAAGGGAGAATAAGAATCATGCCAGGGATTCTTCTGGTACAGCCCAAGCAATGGATAGCTTTGGCAGAAAGGCCCAATGCCAGAACTGACAGGGCAAACAGGGGAAACGGCGGGCACAGGAAGGAACAGGGCTGCCGCGGAGAGGAGGAGCCCCGTGGAGCTGCCAGCCAGCCGAGGCTCAGAGCAGCGGCGGGAGGACAGGCACTGACAGGGTGGGACAGAGCCACAGAACCTGGAGTCCCCTCCAGCGGATCTGCCTAAAATGGTGCCTTGCAGGAAACTAAGGGCAGCAGGAAGCGAAGAGTTTCAAAACACACCATGTGATTGCTAAGTTCCCAACAGTATTTAGACAACAGCTTTGGCTTCTGTCAGAAAGTTCTGATGTGCCTTTAATCCGTTATATAATTTTTGTTTTCAGAGAGGGGTTTGTTTTGTTTCTTTTTAAAAACGTCATTTCAAGGTTTTCTTGGTGTCGGTCCTTTCTGAAGCCTTCCCTGGGACCCTTTTTGCTGCTCTGTAAAAGAAAAAGAAAAGCCGTCACAGCTTTCTTGTTCCCTCCAGAGAGACTTATTAAAACGGTCTTCCAACTGCCACTGGAGGAGTAGTTACGGCCTCTCTCATCAGGATATAATTAATGCAACAAATGAAGTGATGTGGGAAAGAAAATAGGAGTGATGCCCAGCGTCCCATGAAGTTGGCCCTACCCTCCGCTGGCCTGAAGGAAATCAGAACAGCAAACTTGAAACTTGAAAGAACGTCAGCTCCACTCCTACCACCACCCCAGGACACCCAGGACACACCCCGATTTTGCTAATACCAAGAGATGGCAGAGACAGACAGGAAAATTTAAATACAAAAAAAAAGAGTATTACTTTCCTCTCTTTGGATTAAAAAAAAAAAAAGATCCCTTCTCCCATTTCTAACCACCCCCAGCCCCTCCTCGCCATCCCCTCCCCTTGCCCCCTCCTCTCTCAGGGATTGGCTTTATTTAAAAAACTATATTTCTGCCCAGGCATTCAAAAATGCTGAGTGCCTCAAGCAAAGTAGTAGAATAAGCATGTTTCTTACTGCTTCTTGGCAACTCTGCAGCCCAAGACCTGCTTCCAATTAGAGATCATGTGGCTTCAGTTTAGTATTATCATGAAAATGAAATTACCACTTTAGAAAAGTCAAGTTATTTTGGAAGTGAAAACTGTAGGTCAGAGCCCACCAAAATTCCAAAAAATTTGCTCAAGAAACTTCTTGTCAAAGGGTCAAAGTGGCCTGGCTGATCAACATCCTGGGGTTGTGATGTGCGCCACTCCTCTGGCAGCCCGCCCCAGGCCCTGTCGTGAAGGTCAGGCTCTGCGTCCTCCCTCAGGAATATGCATCCTCTGATGGCAGAGCCAAGCTCTCGTTCTGCGTGCAGAGAAATGGCCCGGGCTTCTCTGGTCCTCTGACGTGCTCGGGCTCGCTGACCTCAACCACTCACCTGGCTGGAGCAAAGTCCGCTTCAGCTGGCTCCTCCTCTAGGAAGACTTCGCTCTTCCCTCCCCAGCGAGATTGCAAATTCCTGACAGCAAGGACCGTGTCTTTACTTTTCCGTAGCTTCATAAATTCTTAGAACAGGAAGGAAGCTAGTCCAATCGCTTCATTTTAAAGATAAGGCCTGTTAACTTGTTCCTGGCGGACACGCTATGAGGACTGAGTCCTCTGGCCACATCCAGGTCAGCCCCGAATCCACAGAGTGCCCCCACACCAGCATGCCCTTCCAAAGTGCTGTTGACCAGACCCGGGAAACCTGGTGGACCATCACAGTGCGTAAAGCCCTGGAGAGTCAGAAGGACTGGGTTCATCCTGGGGCCTTCGTTGTTGAGCTCTGTGACTTGAGACAAATTGCTTTATCTATCTGAGCCTTCATTTATTCGTCCATAAAGCTGGGAAAATATAAATTTCTACCTCGTGGTTTGCTTAGGATTAAATATGATAATACGTGTAAAGTATTTAGTCCATATGCACATAGTCAGTAAGCACCAAGCAAATGGATGTTGTTTTGTTATCATTATTATTTGGCATGTTTGATGGCCTCCAAACAGAGGCTTTCTTTTATAGAAAGCTCCACAGCTTGTCATATGAAAACATGGGTTTCTTTGAAGGAAATGGCCTGTATCCATTTTCTGGAACCATCTTTGTTATTACAAAATTCCAGGAACTGGAATAAAATAAAAAGAGTGTGGGAGAGGGGGTAAGTGGGTTCTTCACAAGGCAGCTTGGACCAACCAGCCAGCAGATCAACAATTTACTGAACACAGTTTGTGTGTCAGGCACTCTGTGTGGTGCAAGGAAATTCAGGAAATGTTAAACACGGGCTCAGTCTTCAAATGTTTGCAATCTAGTTGGAGACGTAAAATGCATGGGAAGGAAACCAAATTCCAGCTGTTTGTAGTGTGTCTCACAGGGTCCACCGATGGCAAGTACGACCAAAGTTCAGAAGAAACAGTGATGGCTTCCAGGTGGTGTGGGCAGGGAGAATGTCAGAGAAGGTGCAACTCAAGGTAGATTTTGAAGGACTGGGAAGACTCAGCTAGGTGGAGATGAGGAAGCAGTGCTCCTCATGCTAAGGGAAGAGTCTATGCGAGGGCTCAGACATAGGAATTTCAAGGTGTGTTGAAAGGCAGGGAGACCAGACAGGCTAAAGTTAAAAGTACACCTATAGGCTCAGGGAACATAAATTAGAAAAGTTTCTTGGAAATGGACGATGAAGAGCCTTGAATACTTTGCTTATTACAGGGCCTCAGTATGGTTGTTCAGAGTATCGTGCGCCTTAGCATTGTGCAGTGTACAACCTAAACAACTGTACCTAGCAGCTTGGCTATCTTTTAGGACTCCATCCTACAGGTAACCATGAGGCACTGAAGTTTTTGAGTAAGATATCAGGATTTGACTTTTATATACGTTGTTGAGGACAATGCACCCAACTTGGAAGAGTTTTAGAAATGGACAGCAAGTCCATGAAACAACTGACCAACAGTTTGGATGTGAAGAACAGAAGCTGTGGTGCTTTAAAGCTCTGACTCTTTGCGTTCACAATCTTAGCTCCTTTCAAGTCCAAATTAACAGATTTTCTGAGCTGACTAGGGGGAAAAAAATCTCAGAATAAAACATATCACCGTTGTCTAACCTTTATCGTGGGCTGGTCTAAAATTCTCCTAATCTAATAGCACAATGTCTGAGGGAGTTTAGGGGAAGCAGGCAGCCTATGGGGCCAAGGGAGGGGATGAAGGAGCAGGTGGAAGCGAGGATCCAGTCGAGGTTACTGCATTTTCCCTTTTACCGTCTTTGGGAACAATTGTTCTGTGACCTATGTCAAAAATAGAGACAAATCCACAGTTGTGCCAAGAAAAACTCCCCTGGATGTAGCACAGCGGCATCTAACATGCGGCGGGGGGCTAAGAGGGAGGGTATCACGAAAGAAAACAGCCGTGTGTGGTCCTCCTCACAGACGTGGGCTGTTGGTGGTGGGTTTGGGTATCACAGTTTGCTTCCAGTGCCATTCAGCCCTGAGCCTTTAACCCCGCTGCCTCTGGCAGACAACCTCAGGCACCCTGAGGCTCCCAGGCACCCCCAGCTCTGGGTTCCACGTGTCATGGCTCCAGAGAAGACTGAAACTCGAAGAGGACGAAATTTTCTGCAAGCTCGCAAGGTGTGGAGCAGATGCTAGTGGGGGGTGGGGGTGGGAGGGTGCCAAAGGGATGGAAACAGATGCCTGAGAGTTTCTGCCATCAACACCTACTTGGAGATTCGAGTTTGAGCCGTCGTTTGCAAATGCCTGTGTAAAACAATCCTTCTCCCATGACCTCAACGGAACATGCCTTGGCCGGTGGGACCAGGCGAACTGAGGAGAAGAGCAGCTTGCCCAGATCTTCACGGAAAACTGAAAAGATCCCAGCACGGGCCCCACTGTTCCAAGGCAAGAGGATTGGGTAGAGGTCAGGAGTCCCATAGCCACACAGAAAGAGCCTCTTCACACCCCCTGCTGTTGGCCACAGGAGAGAGGAGGAAGGGAGGGAGAGAGCAAGGATGGAGGATGGCTCTTCCACAACTCTTCCTGGGCTGCTAGAAAGCACCAGGGACTGGGGATGCCCCGTCCCCCTCCATCCGCCACACTCAGACACACCCCAGAAGGGTCATCAGTCTCCTCAGGAGACAGCAGGCCCAGGCAAACGTCCCTGATCACAGCTTTCCGCCCTCCAGCCACCCCGGGCCTGGGCAGACCCCTAATGGATGGGCCCCAGTGCCCCAGGATGCCCAGCCTCGAAACCAGATGCAAAAGAAAATGCCTGGGAACTGCTGACAGGCAGACCCGTGTCTGTGGACTACACACACGGGGGAAACGTACAGACACAGACGTGGCAGCTCCCAGAGCGGGTCGCGGTGGCAGCCTGTCGTGGGGACCAGCAGCGGTTCCCCAGTTTTCTCCACATCTTGTAAGGGCTGCTGGGTCATTTCAGCCAGAACCTGCAGAGTGCTGCACACTCAGGGTACGGTCAGTTCAGAGTGAGGGAGGCGTGTCACCAGGCTCCTGCCGATGGTCACCGCTGCTCGACGTGACATCCGGACGTCCCCATCGTCCTCTCTCCTTGCCTCCTCCGGTCCGCTGTCTTTTTCTTACACACATAGGACATGTGTGTGTTCGTACGTATATACATGTATAATATAAGCTATAACACAACACAACGTGTACAATATGATGTATCCTTGCGTACCAGCACAGAGGTCCAGACCCTTGAGACTGCCTTTCTGGCAATGCTCTGTCTTCCCAGCCCAGCGCTTTGATCAGCAATCAGAGACCCCTGCCCCTCCACCAGGTGTATTTCTTGACAGTGTCCCACACGTTCTTTGTGGGTCGATTCTTTTACTCAGGTCACAAAACCAGAAGCTTCCATGACTGTCACGTGTACAGTCAATCATCGACAGGCTTCCCAGGTTGGGAAAACAGTTGGCCCCAGATCACGACTTGCATCCAGCAGAGGCCGGCTCACGGGTGGTGACGGTGGAAGGGTCTGCTCTGAGTTCCACGGCCCATCTGCCTCCCTCTCTTGACTCCTCCTCCCCTCCTCACCTCTCCTGTCTGCCCACAGGGTTTTAAGAATGAGCTGTTCCTCCCCACAGAATTAGCTGCAGGTGGGTCTCTAGATGGGTGTCAGCAGGAGCAGACCCCACCCTG